>NW_022990865.1:592406-1085261 GCF_902827175.1 Gymnodraco acuticeps | reverse complement strand
CCCTCTCTCACCACTGCTTATGTGCTCTATATGGAGCCTTTGGCGGCAGCCATCAGGGCCAACACAGGGGTCAGAGGTTTCTAGTGCCTGGCAGTGGAGGGTTACGGGTGAAACTGTCCCAGTATGCAGATGACACCACTTTGCTGCTGGATAGGGATGAGTGCCTTATTCTTTCGCTGCAAATCATGGAGGACTTCGGCAGGGCAATCCGGTTCCAAGCTTAATTGTGCAAAGTCCTCTGTGAAGTTTTTTGGGAAATGGAGAGAAAGGATGGATGTGCCAGGGGGTCTTGCTTTCTGCCCAGGGCCTATAAAAGTTCTGGGGGTCAGTTTTGAGTCTACTAAAAGTGCTTCCCTGAGTTGGGCAAGACGGCTTGAGGTCGTAGAGAGGAAAGTGTCACTCTGGAAGAGTAGGCAGTTGACCTTCATAGGGAAGGTATTAGTGCTGAAGGTAGATATATTGCCATCCCTCGTATATCTCGCATACATATATCCGTTGCCGGTCAGCATGAGGAGGCCTCTCATGCGCCTCTTGTTTGGCTTCATATGGGGTGGGAGATATGAGTATGTGGCAAGAGGCCGCATGCTGGCTGGGGTCGATGCAGGGGGGAGAGATGTACCGCATTTAACTCTGAAGATGGACTGCATTTTTGTTTCAACCTTATGTAGGGAAGTATCAGGCCCAGTAGTACATCCTTCTGGTTTTTTTATCCGCCTTTTCTTTTCTTATCAAGCAAGAGAGCTTATGGCCTGGAGCAACTTGGGGCCCAGGGCGGAACAGCAGCCATGGCACTACCGCCATGCAGCAAAGTGGCTTCGGGCTCACCCGGAGGCTGCCGGGCCAGAGGTGAAACTCAATCACAGAACCCTATATAAAGAAGCCAGAGAGAAAACTAATGTTGGTCCTGTTATTGGAATACCATCCAAAGTGTGGAGGAGGATCCAGCCGAAGGGACTGGACAATAGGCTAAAGGACCTTAACTGGCTGTGCCTGCTCGGGTGCTTACCAGTGCGGAAAATCCTGCACCGTCATGGACTGGCAAGGTCTCCGGTGTGCCCTAGGCCAGATTGTAAGGATGAAGAGACCATCAGACATGTCATGTGGGACTGTCCATTCGCACAGGGAGCATGGAAAAGAGTGGAAGGGTGGTTAGGACAGAGTTTTCCTGGGTTTAAAATTACATGGGATGGGATCGAAAGGGGCTCGGGTCCTGGTGAATTTTGGGCAAGTTTCCCCATTTGGCTAGTGGTAAGCCTGCTCAAGAGGAATCTTTGGCTGGCTAGGCAGGATGTTGCAAAGAACAAATGCTGCAGCAGCATAAGAGGGATAATAGGAAAAGTAAGGGCAGATATGAAGTGGAGAATGGAGAGGGACATTCTGAAATGGGGACAACACGCCGCTTTGGAAAGATGGAAGGGGGGTTTAGGGCTGGTGGGGTGAAGACCAGATCACCTAACTGTATTTGCATGTATGAAAAGTAAAAGTATTATAAGTGTTGTATTGAATGTCAAGTGTTTACCTGTTTGTAAACTGTGTATATGAATGAAGTAAATTGAAGATTTGTTATAATAAAAAAAATTAAAAAAAATCTGTTCTTATCAGTTTAATATCTGATACGTCCCCTATACGGGGACTATATATTAAATGGATTTTAGCACTGGGAGCTGAAAGAGGGGCTTGCCCCGTTCACTCCACGCATCGACCCGGTATTGCAGCGCCTCTGGGAACGGTGCAACCCATCTCCTGCCTTGTGGAAAAACAAACAAAGACGCATCTCGAAACCAAAACAGATGGTTTCAATTGAGGGCAGAAACTGCAGCACATCAGCAGCGGATCTTTTTTGGACTCAATGCCAAAGGTGACAAATTGAACTTGCCTTGGTCTCTGGAGCGTGGCACGCAGAGTGAGGCTCACTGCAAGGGACAGAGATATTTCGAGCCCAAAGCAAGGACACGCTCTGGGGAGGACATTGGCACCAGAAAGTCTTTCCTGGAGCAAAGAAGCTGCCACACATGCAAGCTGTAATAGTTGTCTTTGACCTTTTCTTCAACACTATAATCAGGGGAGAGCGCGAACGCAGTCCCCCACTACCACAAATTATGCAGTCGAGATTCCCACATTTGGGGAATTCGCAGCGGTCAGCATAGCCGGGGTGCAATGGCCGAGCCTCGCCCTGGGTGAACCACCTTGGTGATCATGGTATCTCCCCTGCCAGGTAAGTATGAGTTGGACGGGTCAGAGGCAGGGCAGTTTTGCAACGACAAAGGACACGGCGTGGCGGTTCCTGCCTCTGAGCCGGCCAAAGCAGCCCATCAACCACATTTAACCCTTAAAGACAGATAAGGCTTGAAATAGACATAGGTTCCAATCGGGGGCACAAAGTGCAGCACAGCAGCAGGGGTCTTTTTTGGACTCAATGCCAAAGAAGCCAAAGGCGAGAGCCACGAACCATGCTAGCGCAGCTTCTGTCTGCAGCTTTCGGCCCATGTAAACCCAGTGTTTTGCTCCCTTTGAGCTCTATGTGTTCTGCTACCATAATACAAAGTTGACCTTGCTCAGAGACCTGGGAATATCCCCCAGATGCAGGGAGATATTGTGTTACTTTGATAGCACATATAATAAAATTGGTACGATACAGAGAAGATTAGCATGGCCCCTGCGCAAGGATGACACGCAAATTCGTGAAGCGTTCCTCATTGCCAATTTGTAATGATTTTTCCAACATAAATCCCGATTCCTAACAAGCAGAGGTGGAAGAAGTACTCAGAACTTCCAGTTAAGTCAAAGTGAGGTTGCTTCTCTTGTGAAACCTGTCCATTTCATCCACATTTGACTCGTGAAATGTACAGCAGAGTCACTGCTGTAAGCAGGGTCCCACACTCACAGGCAGAGATCCAGGGTGATGCACATGGCTTTCTTACCCGGGAATGAGTGTGTGTGAAAGCTGGGTAAAAGTGATGTGAATACAGGGGTGGAGAGAGCCGCAGCAGCAGGCTGTGACCCAGAGAGCTCCTTCCAGCACCTCGCTCTCTCCCACCCAGAAGACAGGCTGCTTCGCAGCACTATGTAACCCAGGTATGTAACAGCATGAAACCTGTCCATTTCATCCACATTTGACTCGTGAAATGTACAGCAGAGTCACTGCTGTAAGCAGGGTCCCACACTCACAGGCAGAGATCCAGGGTGATGCACATGGCTTTCTTACCCGGGAATGAGTGTGTGTGAAAGCGGGTAAAAGTGAGTGAATACAGGGGTGGAGAGAGCCGCAGCAGCAGGCTGTGACCCAGAGAGCTCCTTCCAGCACCTCGCTCTCTCCCACCCAGAAGACAGGCTGCTTCGCAGCACTATGTAACCCAGGTATGTAACAGCATGAAACCTGTCCATTTCATCCACATTTGACTCGTGAAATGTACAGCAGAGTCACTGCTGTAAGCAGGGTCCCACACTCACAGGCAGAGATCCAGGGTGATGCACATGGCTTTCTTACCCGGGAATGAGTGTGTGTGAAAGCTGGGTAAAAGTGATGTGAATACAGGGGGGGGGAGAGAGCCGCAGCAGCAGGCGGTGACCCAGAGAGCTCCTTCCAGCAGCTGGCTCAATCCCACCCAGAGGACAGGCTGCTGCTTACAGAGTCACTGATCCCACACTCACAGGCAGAGATCCAGGGTGATGTACATGGGTCAGAAAAAGTCTAAGTTAACTTTTGGAAGAAGAAGAGAGAAGCAACCTCACTTTTGTGAAGTTAAAACTTCTTTGCAGCAATGTCGAGCGCATCATCAAATGAGGGAAACTGGATTCACCTGTCAATACACTGATATTTATTGAGAGACAGACAATTACATACGGCCGGGAAATCATCCTAGTTTCACACTGTCCTTGTGCTCCACCAAGGTAATCTCTGAACCAAAAGACATAAAACATCTAACCAACACGAGGAGAGGCGGGCTTCCAGAAAGCCCGCGTATAATCAATAGCCGATGCAAGACAATGATCTGCTTGTCTCAAATAGATGCTGCTAGGTCTCAAACCCCCCACGGATATCGGAGAAGCGTTTGACCTGTGACCTCAACCATACAGAGGGGTCTTTGAGTGACTACAAGCAGATGTTTGCAGTATCACAGACTCTAAGGAACCATAAAAGACTCTATAAACAGATCAGATGAAAATATTCTCTTACAGAGTCACTCTTTTTATCAATCTATTGATAACCAATTAACATTAGTCTAAGAATATTTCAGTCAATACTTAAAATCAATAAGCGTCCTCAGAGTTGGGTGGGCTCAGATACATTCATTACATTAAAAATAGAACAAGATTGAAAAACACTTCAATCACCATGATTGAACACAGTCAATCATAATAAAAATCATCTCTCTTCAGTGCTTGGCATTTTTGTCAAAAGGTACAATAATAAACACATGGGGTACAGAATATTATAGCAAAATATATGTTTCAAAAATAAGATCTTTTATCATTTATCACTCAGTTAATCTCATTCATCAAACACAAATTCTAAATCAGCTTACATCTCAAAGATTTACTTTAAGGCAATTATTTATTAAAACACAATTAGAATTTAGGATTTATAATAAATCCAATTGAGGTATTAAATCAGAATCATGAGAGATCCAGCTAAGGTTCCTAATTAAGGTATAAATTCACAGTGATGATTCGATCAATCTGTAATCTGTAAAGTTACAGTGTCCTCAATCTTTAACATTACTTTACGTTTACTTCATTACGCTTTATTCAAGAGTAAGGCATGATATTTAATTAATTACATTACTTCAACTATCAATCATTATGTCATTTCAAAATCTGAAGGGAAAGCTAAACAATTCTCAAGATGTTTAACAATCTGAAGAATCAAACATTTTATTGTATAACAACCTGAAAAGGAAAAAATCAAAACATCTGTTCTTTATTCAGAGCATCAACTGTAATCAATATCAAAACATCTGTTCTTTATTCAGAGCATCAACTGTAATCAATATCAAAACATCTGTTCTTTATTCAGAGCATCAACTGAGATCAATATCAAAACATCTGTTCTTTATTTAGAGCATCACTGTAATCAATATCAAAACATCTGTTTTACCTGGTAATGATTAAGGATAGTAACATTTTCTGTTATAATATTAGAAATATCTTATTGTTCAATACCTTATAAATCTGAAAATATCAATTAATTAATTTAGTGTGAAAGTGTAATCTGATCAAATATATTTATCACCACTATTTAACACATATCTGTTCATTGGGAATACAAAAACAATCATTAATTGTACATCTGTAATCATCTGGTCATTCAATTCAAATGTTATCTTTGTATCAGAGCTAGAAGAACATGTCCTCCTCTCTTTTATGACACAGAATGTCTGGTGTGTAAAGGCATCCTGATACTGTAGATTAGCACTGAGGTGCTGATTGGCTCAAAACTCTTCTTCATCAGAGCGCCATAACTCAATTATCTGTAGATTAGCACTGAGGTGCTGATTGGCTCAAAACTCTTCTTCATCAGAGCGCCATATCTCAATCCCCCCCAATTGCTCTGCTTTTGTGGCTCAATTCAGTGAGCACTGTATGATCTCCCAGTGAAACAGAGGCTCATCTGCCTGTATTCCTTCTGCTATCTGCTTGAGAGCAGTGCACCTGCCTATTCCAAGTGGCACATCCAGATGCCCCCCCCTGTGATGGGAGAGGTTATGAAAACATCTGCTCCTCCAATGAAACATGGAAACCTTGTATGACGACCTCTGAAACCATCGCTCGTCCTGCGAGCGAAAATGAAGAAGCATCCCATCTCATCAGAAAGTTGAAGATTAGAATCCTCTCATCTCGAACGACCTCCTTGCCCGTGGATAAGTTGCTCTCTGCAGCCGGAGAGTGTGATCCTCTCTCTCTGACCCTTGGCCTTCAGAGCTGTCCTAGTTATTGGGTTAACACTTGATAGGGATGTTTTCCTGAGTGCAGACAACTCAAGGTAATGGATTAACACATTATCATTCAATTACAAAAATAGGATAGGCCCCCTCAGAATGATTTGGGAGCCTTCCTGAGACATGCACATTATAAATGTAAGGTTTGTGTTAGTAATTTAACATGCAAGAATCATATACTCATCAGTCCAAAGCAGATACATTTTATTTGAAGTTAAATGTGAGCTAGTCCCTGTGGAATAACCCTTTCTCAATGATTATAAATGTTATATTAATTCACCATTTACCGTTTGATCAAGGATTAGTTTATCAGAAGTACATTTCCTCTTCCATAAAACATAGGTTTGAGAAATTAATGTTCCAATATGAAATCAATTGCTCAATTTCTCAATATAATTTGACTCTTCCCTCCCTTTTCTTACATATTGTCACATATGAAATAATAACTTAGGAGTCTATTTAAGCATGGTATTGTCTATATAAGCTATTAATCGAGAAAACTCAGAGTCAGTATGCAACTCGCAAATATCTCTCCTCCTTCCTATCCCTCTTTACTCACTTTCCCATCTCTTTCTCTCTTATTTCTGTTAGATATGAAGGAAAAACATACAAGTCCATGTAAGCATCTGAGTTACCACCGTTACCAAACGATGTGCCGCGGCACACTGGTGTGCCGTGAGGCAAGTCCGGGTGTGCCGTGGGATTTTGTGACAACCATACATTATTTTTTCAATATACAACTACACAAAAATAATCATTTATTTTTCAATGTACTATATCAGTACTTTGTAGGTTTATGTACGTAATCTGCGCGACTTGCGCGTCCACATCTCCACGTGCAGTGCTGCATAAACATGGCTGAGTCAGCGATAACTATCGAGGGGTGGAGGTATGCCCATTATTTTTATATCACGCAGTCTATTCTTCTTCTCTGTCTTCCGGTTGTTGCCTGTATTAAATGACAAATACACACTACCGCCATGGATTCGATATGAACGAGGCGGCAGTTAGCAGCTAGCGGCTAGCTAGTAATGATCTAGTGATATCGGTAATATTAACTCCATTTAATACAACATTTACGGTACAAGATTCAATCATACAGCCCATGTAGTATGACAATGAATTACAGCAAACATGTGCAATATATCCATTATTACAGCTCCGTGGGATGGCAGTAAGACGATATGGATCCGTTCCCATTGTGCATCCATGGGTAAAGATAAACGCAGCTCACTTTGGTTCCTCATACAGCATCTCTGTAAACTACGTGTATTCACTGAATTTCACTCTCTGCCTTTAACGCTCGTTGTAGCTCCAAAAGCTCCATCCAGAGCCTGGCTCCAGCACCCTCCCTGTGAGCACAGTGTGCTCTGATTGGTCGGGACACGTAACATGAACGTGCCGGGCTGCGCGGTCCCGTGGATTAGATGCGCGTTCATAATGCAGAGGGAAATAACTCTCAGAATAACGTTATTAGCAAATGTTTTACAACTTGAGGAACGAATGTTTTTTAATAAGGGCTATACAAGTGTTCAAACTGGGTAGTTTATTTAGTTAAAAATTATCCAACGAGTTACAGACCACTCTTTCCCCATGTAAGTCAATGGGAAAAGTGTTTTCGGGCCTGGCAACCAAACCGGAAGTGTAGTACCGCCGTTTGGCCAGCACGAATATTTCATCTGAGTCCGGCGCACTACCTGGGGCTTGACTACCGCCGCCTGCTGGTAAGGAAAGTTATTGCCACTCACGCATGCGCAGTTTGTACGTGCTCGGCGAGGAAAGTAACGAGTAAAGTACCGAGTTACTTTATGTAGATAGTAACGAAGTAGTGTAATATATTACATTTTTTTTTTTAAAGTAATACATTTATAATTTGTAGTTCCGGACCATGGACAATGCAGCTTCCTTGCATTGACAGTTGTCTGTGTTGAATTTCTGCTGAGTTTCCTTTGCCTCATTTTCTATTTTGTGACCTGTCTGGTGTAAATGAGTGTGTTGCTGGTTTGATGAAGCCTAATTTGATAAAGTTTCAAATTCATTTCGGAAATATTTCGTAATATAGTTGTCTTTGTCACATTTTATTTGGCATTAGTAAATAATTATGCACATTTACAGATACTTTACATAATATGAGTGATAACACGTGTTATAAGGGCTATCTTTTCACAATAGGTGTGCCTTGAGATTTTTTACTTGTCCTTTGGTGTGCCTTGGGCACAACAAAGTTTGGGAACCACTGGCATAAATGATAGTGGGCGTCTGAGGGTGTCATTACTGAGAAATGTCAAAGAAATTCAAAACCTTACATTTTAAAACAGGTTTGCATTCCTCCACTTAAGGTGACGTTATCATTGGAAACAATAAACCGAACTATTTTGATGTAGAATTTATAAATTGAATCGTTAGAGCAGAACAAAATGGTTGTATTGTAGCCTGAGTTCCGTGCAGCCCTAGTTTCAACAGGTGTAAACATGGTCCATATAATGTGAATACATGCAGAAGTAGACAGTAAGAGGCCCCTGACATCAGGCGTATTTGTTAAAATAGTAGGGGTTCTTCACTCTGCATAGCAGTATGAATAGCCTTAAAAAACAAACAACCCACTCCGTGGTAACGAGAGTCATATTTCTGACCCATATGCCCTAAGTGAAGCCGTTAGTCTCATCTAACTGACCCAAGGGTTGGTGCTGGTGTGACAGTTCCAAGTGTTCAGAATTCCAGCTTCCAGTTCATGGCTCGGTGGGGGGGAGCAGACCCACGTGAGACAGTGTCAATGGCTGTATTGTTCAGTGTGAGGAGCGTCATTCTCTCTGGGAGCAGGAAATGGTGTCCATTCTCGGACCAAACCATTAATGTCATGTAGAGCAGCCATAGCATCTCTGTGACTGCACTCAGCCGGACTGTAGCAGGGTAGAACTGGGTGACTCTTAGTGAAGCTGTCCAACGCCATTAGACAAAATGGAACCTCGTGCTAACAAAAAGGACACAGGGTCATCAATGTCTCTCTTTACCATTGGCCTAATCATAAACAAATTAGTGGGAAAAATGTGGAACACTAATCCATCATGTGGAATGTTGAGTTAATTTAAATAATTACTTATGGGTTGAAATCAAATTAACATTAACATTAGAACCAAAGTCAGTTAACAAATTGGACTTGCACAGATCAGTAATCAATACACCATTTTTCCAGCTCCGTGATGAAAACGATAACAGGCAGGGATGCAAACTTGTCATCAATAAAATATTATTGGGGTATGGACAGGGTTGCTAACTTTGGGTACCTGGCTGGAGTGAGATTTTGATATCATGGGTTTAATTACACACATGCGCACGAAGCGACTGCTATCGTGTCCGTAGTGGGACCTTAGCATATATTTAGGATATATATATATAATATATATATACAAATACACAATATTGGACACAGACTATAAAGGGCACACAGTTTCATTAAATAATGAAAGTCAAACACATGTTTGTTTCCACTGTTTTATTGTGTGCCTGTCGCGATAAGCAACTTATTGACTTATCGGCTCCCGAGTATTTGTGTTAGATAATCTATGGTAGGGCTAACCCATACAGTGGTGGGGCTCAAATCAGTATTTGAAATGTAATTACATACACGCTATATCGCCCCCTTGTCAGTGAAACGCCACGCGTGAGGTTTAGAATATTTCCCTGTCTCAATCCTAATTGAACTGTATGAAAACCCAACCCCCGCAGGGGGTCTGGGGGGATTCTCCCCCAGGAGATTTTTGAAATACTAACATAAAATACACATTCTCTCTTTTAGAGGAAAAAATAAATCCATCTATAACTACGCGACATATTTAAATGAAGCTGAAACTACTGCTCCTCCCATAGGGAAGAGGCTGTGTGAATTACTTCGAATTACTTTGAAATTACCCCATTGTTCTTTGTGTCAAAATGGAATGTTTCTGGCTAACGTTAGCTTAGGTACTCAGATCTTGTTCTTGAGTACAAGTAGAAGTACCAGAGTGTAGGAATACTAAGTTAGTGAAAGTACTGCATTCAAAATGTTACTCAAGTAAAAGTAGAAAAGTATTGTCATCAAAATATAGTGAAAATAGCGAGAGTAAAAGTAGTCGTTGTGCAGATTGGTTTATTCCAGAATACTATATATGATATGTTTTATAATGATTGATCATGAAAGTGTTCTCAAAGCTGGTAAAGGAGAAGCTAGTTTGAATGACTTTGTATACTGCATACGGTAGCTGGTGGATTTACTCCAGGTGGAACTAAAGTCTGATTAAACACTTGATTAGATTTCACATCATTCATCCACAGCTGAAAGTAACTAAAGGTATTAAATACATGTAGTGGAGTAAAAGTACACCATTTACCACTGAACTGTAGTGGAGTAGAAAAATAAAGCAGCAAAACATTTTAGATACTCAAATAAAGTACCAGTATCTCAAAATTGTGCCCAAGTATAGTACTTGTTAAGTTTATGAACTTAGTTACTTTACACCAGTGGCTATACTGATAGAAAGACTAAGCCTTGCACAGAGGCAAGAAAAGACATTTTAAAAAATGCTCAAAAGTTCTGCCAAAAAAAACTGACTGCTGAAATTAGATCTTCCTTTGTGCTGTGGTCATAAAACCCCCAATGGGTCGCGCCGTGGTCTGCTTCAGATTATCTTCTCCTTCCAGAGGTCACGCCTGTCTCTGATCCCGTGTCTTGCGTTTTATTTTATTTTCTTCTTCTGCAGCACCAAGCAGAGTATAGAAAAGGATGTTGAACTATATTTAAAACTGTAATTGAACTTCAACTCATATCCATTATCTGATTCCAGTGGCCAGTTGGAAACAGATAATGACAAAGTTTTCATTTTGCATCAATCGTGCAAAAAGGTTCAATCACCATTGTGTCTAAGTCTTGTCTTATCTGCTTTGTTTCGGAATGTGTTAAATACATTAGGTTATTTTATTTTCATTATTATCATACAATACATAGATTAAGAATAAATGAAACAAATAATACAACATTGACCTATTTGAGCAGACAGATGACCCGCAGTTATGCCTCTGAGGTTCCCGGGTGTAAAACAGAGGCTTTTTTGCTATTTATTTTCCTTTTGCGGAAATTTAGATTAATTTTACCTTGGCTGTGGACTGATTAATTTATTAGTTGTTACAAAAACATGCACAAGATGGCAGGTATACAAACAAACACGAAACAATTATACAAACAAACATGAACCCGCAACAAATATCAGGTGACAGCTAAACTCATCCAGTTTAATTTTAATCCGAATTAGGGAAACTTCAGCGGGGGTAGGGAAATATCAGTACTTATTTTTACTTATTGTTTTTTTATTTTTATTTTTATTTATTTATTTATTTTTAAACAAAATCCAATTCAATAATCCGTAAGTTTATTAAACACAGTGTGAATGTAATATTCTGCCACCACCCTTCCCATTTAATAGCTCAATTTAGTTCTTGAGCTTATGGTGTGATTAACAGAAAATACAAGTCTGTGTTGTTAAACATTAATTCAGTTGATGAGCAATAAACTACCTTATTCTCAATCAAAACCACTATGCAAATGTAGTGGTAAAACTGCTCAACCGACCGAGAGCAGAGATATTAATTAATTAAATTAATTCTAAGAACGGAATCTGCTGAAGAGTAATAACCACATTATTCTCAATCAGCAACTTTGACTTAACTGGAAGTTCTGAGTACTTCTTCCACCTCTGCTTGTTAGGAATCGGGATTAATGTTGGAAAAATCATTATAAATTGGCAATGAGGAACGCTTCACGAATTTGCGTGTCATCCTTGCGCCTAGGGGGCGAGGATAATCGGGCCTGCTCAGGCTCAAAAAGTCTCATTTAGAGTTCCGCCCCTCCCGTTCATTTCTATGGCATTATCGTTTACATCTTGTGTCCACCCATTGGTCGGCTCACTTAGTTCTAGTACTCTGATTGGATGACGTCTCATTGAGCGGGGAGCGTCTTGTCTTCACTGTAAATGAACAGCCATCATAACTGACAGGCTTTTGAAAAGGTAACATAAACTCCGCTATTACTCTTAACACGACAGTCCGTTATAATGTAATATAGATGAATGCCAATGTGTTGTCTTTTAACGTTCGCGCATATTAGCATTGGTAACAAGTTGCCGCTAAGCCAGAAACACACCGGAGCTTTCCGGCCGTTTAAATCCGTAAATACTTGTCATTTAATGTTTATTGCTATGTGCTAACGTTTATGAAGTTAACATCTGTATGCACAATTCGTGATTAAAAGTTGCCAATCCGCCATTTACAGTCTTAACAGTAGAACTACGGCAACAACATGCATTTCTCCTGCACTTTGCTAGGTGCAAAACACGTTATGCTTTTTTACTTTGCACTAACGTAACATTTAAATGTTCATGAAGTTAATGCTCATGGTAATTTGTATTTACTATGTGGTAGTGTACTAAAGTTAACATGTATATGAAGGCTACCATAGGGCGAATATTATTATTATAATGTAATAAGTATCATTCATTTAAAGTCAGACCTCTGAGGTTAATGTTGAGCTGATGGAAAAGTGTTATCTTTCAAATCAGAACCAGCTTTTACTCATGTTATTTTCCTTATTTCTATTCAGACTGTTACTACATGTTTTTTCTCATTTCATATTCTGTTATTAACTTGTTATTCTTATCATCCCTCTTTATTTCATCCTGTGTACTATCTGTGTTTCTCTCTCGTGCACCTGAATTCAAAGGCCTTCTTCTCCAAAGAGAGGCTTTGTGCTAACTAACTGCTGTACTTCACATGTACTTGTGAAGTACTTGACTGCTAGCTTCTAACAGAGCTGATGCCCCGGCCACACGAGGACGAAAACGGCCGTTTGCGTTACTGTTTAGTGTCATATAGACCATTCGGCCATACGAGGACGACCGAATACGGCACTAAACGACTGAGGAAACTAAAACGGGTCCCAAGGTGGATAGAACGGCATACGCAACGCTCTGGGGGGTCAAACGGCTCCGTGTGTGCGCGGAGCCGACATTTTCTGATAGTGATTGCGCAATAGCAATAGCCCCGCCTCTCCCCACCTCTTCTGCTCACCTCCGCTTACCCCGCGCCATTGCTGATGTGTTTCGCCACCAACAACAACAACAACAATGGCGGATCGCAGAGTTGCTATCGTGCTCCGGACGCTACTGACCATGCTACAGTTCTTTGTGCAACATCTACAGCAGACTTACACATCCAGGGGGGGTCTTACTCGCTGCTTTTGTGGATATGTACTGCAGCTTCAGCGATCATTTTCTGATAATGATTGCGCAATAGCCCCGCCTCTCCCCACCTCTGCAGCTCACCCCGCGTCAAAGTAAACTGCACACTGAATTCAGATTATTTATCTTTCTCTCGATATGGACATAAACGCGAGAGAAGTCTAATCTGACAGGACGGAGACACCTCTCAAACTACCTAAACTAGTTATAAATATGTTTATTTTTACTGTCGGCCGGGTCACTCATTACTGGATCAGCTGCTGCATGAGACAGACACTGACGCTGTCCGAAGAGAGGGAGGAAAAAGAGAGGCTCCGTGTATTTTTATTATTATATTATATAAAGTCGTTATTCATTTGTTTTAAAGCTCAATAAATAACAAAGAAGACCTTTGACCGGCACTTTTATAATTTTGTCGGAAGGTTTAAACTTTAATACACGTTGACTGGCGAAAAACTCTGCCCGGTTCCCTCGGCCCCCACCGCGGAGAATAAACAGAAGGGCAACCATGACAACCATGCTTCTTTCGCTGCTTTTGTGGAGGAAGTTACAGCGCCACGTACAGGCTCCTGCATATGTACTGCAGCTTCTCCAGCGGTTGGAGCTAAACGGAGCGGTCTCGTGTGGACAGACACTATCCGGATAACTATTGCGTGTGGACGGAAGCTTGTTTGCGATTGCGTTTGCGTTAATCCTATGCGTTCAGCCGTTTCGTCCTCGTGTGGCCGGGGTCTGACCCCGGCCACACGAGGACGAAAACGGCTGAGTGTGTGATTTTTATTTTTGCTGTTGTAAGTTATTGTCTTCTGTTTGCTATTGTAATAATGTGTTTTTATTGCATGTACAGCACTTTGGCTCGACCAAAAATCGTTTTAAAAATGTGCTATATAAATAAAACTTGATTTGATTTGATTTAACTGTTTTTGATGTGATTTCAGAAGAATGGATCACAAACCGTCCTTCACCTTCCAGGCTGGTACATCAGACCTGCAGCTGAAGGCCAGCAAAGAAGCTGTCAGAGTCTCCAAAGACAACCTGAAGAGGGCAGCCTCACCTCCAACACCAGGGAGCTGGCTGAGACATAAGCTGTGTCAAGGGTCTCACTGCTGGGGGGGAACCCGGCGGACCGCTGGCAGCTCCTCAGCCAGACAGAGCTCCAGTTCGGTCAGTACCGGGGTCAGACTTTCCAGTGGCTGCTGTCCAATGACGTGGGCTACACGGCAACAATTCTGGCAGGGCATCAGGGAGAGCGTGAGGGGGGGGGATGTCAGCTGCACCCCCCTCATGTGGAACAGGAAGTGGCTCAAGAAGCAGTCTGTCAGGAGGCCCGGGTCCCAACTGGCGCAGCTGAAGGAGTATATCGACAGAAGGGACAAGGAGAAGCAGCCTGTCGCCTCCTCAGCTGCATCAGCAGCCGCCACCTCCCCAGCTGTCTCCCCCTCCACTACATCTCCCCCCAAACAGCGGAGGAAGAGAAAGCCAGCGTTCCTGTGTATGTATCATGTCAGTGGAGTGTTACTGTGTCAGTCAGGGGTTGTGTGATGAGTGAACATTTTTTAAATTGTGTCTGCAGCTTCCTCAGAAGACGAGGACGACCATCTGATGGTGGAGGCAGCGGCTCAGGTGGAGGCTGATTTAGGTAAGTCTGTGCTTTGTGTCATTATTAAGCTTTGTATAATAACATCTATTTGGTATGTCAAGTGTGTTTTTCTGCTGTGCACAGCTCCTCCTCCTCCTCCTCCTCCTCCTCCTCCTCCTCCTCCTCCTCCTCCTCCTCCTCCTCCTGCCCAGCAGCAGAGAGCTCTGGTAACTCAGGCACCACCTCCTCTGCGACTAGTCACTCCTCCCCCTCAGGTCTGTAATAATGTTGTTGTAAACATCTAGTACCAGTGTGTAGTGTGAAGCTGCAGCTCAGTGACCTGTGTGTGTTGCAGCTGCTCCTGCCGGCAGCCTGGAGGAGCAGCCTCCCTGCAGAGCAGCACGAGTGGGTCAGCAGGGCTCTATTTGTGGCTGACAGGGCAGGGAGGCCCGTCCTGTCCCCGGAGCTCCAGCTGTGGCACCACCCCCCAGGCCCCTGGCCGAAGTACTCCCAGCGGCCCTACCCAGATGCTTTCTTCCAGCGGCCCTTCTTCCTCTGGGCTCCATACAAGAGGTGGAAGTACCACCTGAAGTGTCCAAACTGCGCACACAAGCTGACAGGTGGCGGTCTGTACAAGACCGTGCGCAGAGTTCTGGACATGGACGGGTGGTACTACATGGGGACGGAGTACCTGGAGTGCAGGTACTGATACATTTACAAGAACACTCTGTGTGTGCTTGATGCTTTGGTTACATAGACATTATTTATGATTATAACTATCAGTAGTAGCAGATACACCAATAAACCTTTCTGTCCCAGCTCCTGCACCAAGAAGTGTGCCAGCTGGTCTGCGAGCATCAGGAGCCAGCTGGACCTGGACCACCAGCTGCTCTTCCCTGCTGTGCTGACCTACAGGTAAACATCACGCTGCAGGACACAGTGGTGTTTGAAGGGCATTGAGATGGTTTGGTGTTCACCTCTGCGTCTGTGTTGGTGCTGCAGGCTCTCTTGTGACCGGAAGGCGCTGGCTCAGATGAAGGGGCGCACGCTCGGCAACAGCGCCAGCCGGCTGCACTCCTTCCTGGTGGAGCAGCACACGGCAGAGTGGATGAGGAGGAGCATCCACTACCTAAACACCTGCAGGAAGTTTGAGGTTGCAGGTGTGCAGATGCCTCCTCCTCAGCCTCCACCACAGATGGTGACTGTCCCCAGCAGCGGCTGGCTTCTGTCCACCTACGTCCTGGAGTCCTTCACGAAGATAGAGGAGCTTAAGGCGAAGGTGACTTCAATCTTTGGCTCCATCCTCAAAATGGACTCCACCAAGAAGGTGAGAAATGTAATGTAATGTAATCACCTTTACCCTCCTGAAATGTAAACCCTTAACATCTGTCTCTGTTAAACACATACAAGACTAACAATACAATGAAACAGTGTATAAGGCAATCAGAGTATAAGACTATATGTTTTTAAATGATTATATGATCATTTGACACAGGTGACCAAGAAGCTGGCGGGAGCCGACGCTGGTACCGCTCTGTGGATGAGCAGCGTGGGGAACGAGCTGGGGCAGGTCCGTGCTGACGGCCGCTGAGGGCTACGGCCTGAGAGACATGACAAGGGGCCTGCAGGAGCGGTACCAGCTGGCAGGGAAGGAGCCTCCACAGGTCCTGTATGTGGACAGGGACTGCTGCCGGAGGGACGGAGGCACCTGCGCTGCAGCTGCTCTCTTCCCCGCCTGGCCACACCTGGCTGTCAGGCTGGACATCTGGCATTTTATACGCCGACTGGCAGCAGGTGTGACCTCGGAGAGCCACCCCCTCTACCCCGAGTACATGCGGCGTCTCTCCAGCTGCATTTTTGAGTGGGACGCGGAGGACCTGTCCCTCTTGGAGACGGCCCTGCAGGCGGACGGGTCCAGAAGGACGCCGTCCAGCAAGGAGATGGGTCGGCACTGCCGCCGCCGAACGCGTGGGGTGCAGGAGACCGAGCGTCTCCTTGGAGAGGCGGTGGAGGCGTTCATGGGGGCCACTGATACCATGAACGTCCCCCTGCTGGAGCGGCACCGCATGGAGCAGATCCTGGAGACACAGAGGCAACACATCCCCTGCATTCAGGTACAGCTCTTACATGAAACCATTCAACATGTTTTATGTTAAGACAAAACACTGATTAATCAGAGCCTCTCCCCTTCAGGATCCTGCTGGTGTCCGCCTGTACACCAGGACGGGACAGCTGACCCGGGGGGGGGTGTCTCTGCCCGTCTACCGCTGTGCCCGTGGCTCCACGTCCCTGGAGTCCTTCCACCTGCACCTCAACAGGTTCATCCCGGGTGAGGCACCGTGCTCTAAGAGTTCTACACTTTCTCTCCCTGGGTGTAAAATCCTGACGTTTGTGTGTCATGTTGCAGGCTCCTCTGCGAGGGGGACCTTTTTCCAGATGTTCCTGTTGGAGGGGCTCACGAGGTGGAACGAGGACCGGGGAAAGGCGGCAGCGGGGGCCGAGGGGGCCGGCACCAGCTGCTACAGCGGCCAGGAGCAATACACTCTCCACCAGCTCATGCAGCAGTTCTTCCAGAGCACGCTGGTGGAGAGCTACGTGAAGCTGCTGCAGTACACAGGTGATGCTTCAGAGCCGATGCTTCTGGAAGGTTTCTGTGTGGGGCTCTGCAGAGAACACCACCAGGTGAAGAACAGCTGTGATATTAAGAATGTATTTACACTTTTCTTCCTCAGGTGAGCTCATCGGGATCAGCTATCTGTACAACCAAACGGGAAAGGTTCTGCAGCCCCTCCCTGAGGATCCCGATGAGCCCGATGACAGCGAGGAGGTGACTGTTGAGGAGGAGGAGGAGAAGGAGGAGAAGGAGGAGGAGGAGGAGGAGGAGGAGGAGGGAGAGAATTTCTTTGATCTTCCTGCTCCTCCTACTCCTCTTCCTCCTCCTTCTGCTCCACGGCATCCTGCTCCACGGCATCCTGCTTGGCGTCCTGCTCCACGGCATCCTGCTTGGCGTCCTGCTCCACGGCATCCTGCTTGGCGTCCTGCTCCACGGCATCCTGCTTGGCGTCCTGCTCCACGGCATCCTGCTCCACGGCATCCTGCTCCACGGCATCCTGCTCCACGGCATCCTGCTCCACGGCATCCTGCTCCACGGCATCCTGCTCGGCGTCCTGCTCCACGGTATCCTGCTCCTCCTCCACGGCGTCCTGCTCCACGGCGTCCTGCTCCACGGCGTCCTGCTCCACGGCGTCCTGCTCCACGGCGTCCTGCTCCACGGCGTCCTGCTCGGCGTCCTGCTCCACGGCGTCCTGCTCCACGGCGTCCTGCTCCACGGTATCCTGCTCCTCCTCCACGGCGTCCTGCTCCTCCTCCTGCTGCTCCTCCTCCTCCTGCTCCACGGTCTCCTCCTCAGCTGCTGCTGCAGCATCCTCCACCTCTTCCTGGGCCTTCGCATCAGGCCACTGCTGTCAATGTTGCAGCCCCCGGCTACCAGCAGGTGCGTCGGCTGGCCCACGGTCTGGTGGAGATTTGTGAGAAGGGAGACATCACCCAGGAGGAGGTGGAGGTGCTCGTGGGTCTTTGGCAGAACCTCCTGGATGTGGATAAGGGCCGTGTAGTGTATCCCTCACGCTACAGGGCCCAGCTGACACACGTGAGGTTCAAGAAGTCAAAGACCTCCACAGCCAACACAGAGGCCGTCCCCGGGCTGGAAAGCATGAAGCGGTAGGTGAAGCAGCCCACTGCTGTGTATGCTCTCTTACAGGTTTTCATATCCACTCACCTCTCTCCTCTGGTTCCAGCTGCATGGTGGGAACAGGCAGCGGCCCCGCCACGTGGCCCGACACCAGCCGGTTGGTGGAGGACATCTTCATCCTCCTCTGCCAGCTAATCCCCAGCAGCAGAACACAGTGGGGGTTCCTCCGGAGCCGCTGGACTCTGGTGATCACGGCATACGACCAGGTCAGAGCTACGGTTTATAGATGTCCAGCGCTCGTAGCCAGGACGACCCTCCAGCTGTTTACGGTCAACCAGCAGACCCTCTCTCAGTGGTGAGTCTGTTCATTCACACAGGACAATCTTCTGAGGCCCCGACAACATCTCTTATTAATCCTCTGTGTTCACTCTGCAGGCACAAGAGGTGGATAGCGGCCCAGGAGAAGATCATCCTCACCTCTGGGATCCAAGCGCTGCAGGCCCCCCGGACGGCAGAGGAGGCCCTTCTTTCTGAGACGTCAATTGAGGAGGAGGAGCCCCAAGGAGAGGAGCCGCGAGCAGAGGAGCCCCTGCCTGGCCCTGGCACCCTCTGCAAAGAGCTGCGGCCCCCGGAAGAAGAGGAGCCCTTTCCTGCCACCCCCTCTTCCTCTTCCTCTTCCTCCTCCGCCCCCTCCTCCTCCTCCTCCGCCTCATACACTCCCAAGTCCACAAATTACAACCGTCTCAGACTGCAGAAGCAGCAGGCGGAGGCAGCTCAGAGGGGGGAGAGTCGGAGACTCAGAGCCCCGTCTCAGAACAAGTGCTCCTCCTGTGGGCTGAGAAAGATAAAGGAGACGGGGCACAGACTCCTGGTGAAGGCCAGCGGGGAGAGAGTGAGCTACTGCCCTGTTTTGGCCAAAGAGAGGAGCCCTGAGGAGTGGTTGGAGTCCCTCCAATAAGAAACACTGGACACAATAACATGTATATAATGTAAATATATTTTTCAAATAAAGAGTTCAAACTTAAATATCTGTGTTGATTGACTTGCTGTGGTTTCCAACACTCGTCCTCTGCTGTTGTTGCGCTTCAATTGAAGTTCAGCAGGTTTCAAACAGGAACGTCCTTTTGCCTTTTTAGAAAACTCTATTTTAAATAGTTTGAACAATACAGATAAAAACACTACATTGAAAAGACACATAGTACATAAATGAGTGATTAGTAACATGAGTACAGAAGAACCCAGTATGTGAGAGTCCAGAGACTGAAGCTTTCCCACAGTGGGTGTGAAAGAGTCGTTCCTTAGGGCATCCTGGCAGGAGGAGATGTCCTGGAAACGTCCTCAAAGCAGGTGTCAGAGTCGTTCATTACAGCATCCTGTGGAGCCATGATTTCCTTTATAAACCTGATGGCTCATCTCGGGTCAGGAGGGCAGGGTGATCCACAGGTCTTTGATCTGATTGGATGAAAGCTTTTACACCTTTGAGCAAGAGGTACAGAAATGCAGGAACTCTCCTTTTTCTCGCAGTCTGGCTATAGCTATGGGTGAGTACATCTGTCCTCCTCTGATCCTCTGCTGTGAACCAAACGGACTTGGGGAGGGCAATCGCTAAATGGAAGGCCTCCCCTGCCTCCTACAGGATTCCCAAAAGGTTTCAATTCTGCAAACCGTTCTGGCCCCCAGTGCTTTCAAAAAGTAAACACGGTTATTACGTTTCTTTTATTTATTTGTTTACGATCTAAACAAAATGTCCCTAATTTCTCTGAGAAAAACATCTCACTTTCAGTGTATGAAGGTGGTGATAATGTACTGTTAACTTAAAACCATGTCTTCCTTTTTGCTCCTCATGCAGAACGGGCTGCTCAGAAAACTCTTCTACAGAAGAAGAACAAGAAGAAGAAGAAGAAGAAGAAGAAGAAGAAGAAGAAGAAGATCAAGAACAAGAAGAAGAGAGAAGGTTAGGAAATCACCAGAACACATGTAGACACACTCTGTTAACACAACTATCTCAAAATCAGAGCATGAAGGTGCTGATTACATTATTTTATATATTTTTATATTGTTTGATGTTGACTGCACTTTCATTAAACCTGTGTGTGTGTGTGTGTGTGTGTGTGTGTGTGTGTGTGTGTGTGTGTGTGTGTGTGTGTTGTAGATCCCCCACGCGTGTGTCCTGGCTGCTCAAAGGACATCTCAGTGGTTGAGCACCTCTCCCTCCAAGGCTTGACCTTCTGCCGTGCCACTTCAGGAATGACCCTGGATCAGTGGCTGAAGGTCAACGTCCCGAAGACCACAGGGTGGAGGTTGCAAATAAAGATGGCCTCTGCTGCAGCCGGTGTGTTCCCTACCAGGCGTGACCGCACCTGCACGCTATGCAGCCAGAGAACGACCCGGGCCACGGGGCATAGCATGCACCGCCCGACGAGGCAGAGTTTCTGCCAGGTTTCTGACCCCCAGAACCGCACAGTGGAGCAGTGGCTCACTGAGTTGAGGGGAGGGAAAACGGAGAAGGAAATGCTGAGGGACCGACAGAGGGTCAACAGGAAGAAGAAGAAGAAGGCCGCCATCCTGAACAAAAAGTCTTCCTAATTTTAATTTGTAAAACTTGTAAATAAATAAATATAAAGGTATTTTTAAACTTGAATATCTCTGACTGCTTATTCCTTGCTTTTGACAATGAAGGAGATGTCCTTTTGCCTTTTTAGAAAACTTTATTTTAAATAGTTTGAACAATACATATAAAAACACTGCATTGAAAATACACATAGTACATAAATGAATCAGAATACCTTTAGTCCCACAGAGGGGGAATTTGCAGCGTTACAGCAGGAAAGAACCACAGACAGCTTAGTGTTGCATATCTTACATGCGTTAAAAAAGTACTAAGTTATAATATAATAAACAAACAACACAACAATATGCTAAAAAAGTACTAAGTTATAATATAATAAACAATATGCTAAAAAAAGTTACATAATTTTCAAAAATACAGATCAAAAGCAAATGCTGCAGGAGTAATTAGTCCTAATTTCCTTGGAGGAGAGGTGCTCAATGACTGAGATGTCCTGCTTATTCTTTGCTTGTCACAAGTTCATAACATCTCTTTACCTGTCATATCAAGCATGCAGCCAGCAGGGGGAGTCACAGAGTATTTGTGGTGGGGGGATCTGGGTGGTTGGTTCACTGGCTTGAATTGATCTAAGGTGCTCTGATCTGATTGGATGACAGGCTCCAGTCCCCCAAATGAGGCTTTCTCAACCCAGAAGACCCGAAGGGGTCTTCGAGCTATTTCGGGATCTGTTTTTCTGGGGCTCCTCAGTCTCTCATTTACCCGGCTCCTGGGGCCTGTACTACGAAGCTGGTTCAACCTAACCTGGATATGTTTGAGTTAGCCGGTTGGCCTAATCTAAAACATACGCGCTCTCGCTAAACGGTACTACGACGCGGGTTATCAAGTGGATCGCTCAAGCCAGCCGTGTCCTATCTAGTTAAGTGCGCGTTCACATGAAAGGGGTGGTATTTGGAGCATTCGACCAATCACAAACATGGAGAAGCGTACTGACAGCGCAGCGTCATACTTCCTGAATGAAAAGTGAACTTTAATATTAGACATATGAAGAAGTTAAACTTTAAACATCCATGACTTAAACACTTTATCCAGGATCAAAGCCACATACCTCACACCTGCAAGGTGAATACAGCTGGTAAAAGAACAAGTGTTTGAATGCGTACATTAACAGGTTTATGATATCACTGCCCCGTCTAAGACACGATCTGACTTTAATTACATTTGTCTCGAGTGTTTCGTCAACTTAATGTGTTGCTTAAAATAATACTTCTGCATACAGTATGTGACACTGTGAGTGTTGCACGGCCAGATACGGCTCAGCTGACTCAGATAAGGAAATATATGATACATTATGAAGTGATATGCCGCGGACTGTACTTAATGTTACTCTGATCCGGTTACTTATGTTGTGGCAGATATTTAAGTAAGCTTTCTTAACGCTAATGTTATAATAGTCAGATTGCTCTGAAGATGGGAGGTGATATTCTATTAATGTTCACGTTCACACAGTCAGTGATTTTTGCCGGCCGTCTTTCCTGCAACGGCAGTTTTTCTGTATTTCCTTTCTCCTGTAATATGACTTGATCGCTTTAAACTCCGCACACTGAGCTCTGATTGGTCAGCAGGCAGTGCTTTCACTGAGTTGAGCTCTTAGCCTGCAACCTAACCTGGTCCCGACCAGGTTAGCCGCTAAGCATAAGTTACCATGGAGATCTAGCCTGCTAAAAAGAGAACCAGCTTCGTAGGACCGGAAAGCCGGAGTTTTCCCTGAATTTATTACGTAATTTTACGTAAATCCATGTTTATTTTTGAGAGATTCTGCTCTGACAACTAAGCTAAACTTTTACCTGTTAAGATTGTGCACGGCACAACAGAAAGTTACAGTAATTTTCAATGGACTTTTTTTCTGTGAAGAACCCAGAGAGGGTTATTTGGTTATTATTTATTTCATAAATAGTGTTATTTATTTCATTAATAGTGTTATTATTTATTTCCTGACTTTTTTTCTGTGAAGATCCCGGAAAGGGTTATTAATATTTGGTTATGTGTGGCTTTCTAGAAAACAATAAATGTTTATGTTTAGACACCCATGCGATCGTCACACTTTTTCTGTTACAAACTGACCCGGGCCCCATCAGAGAAGGGAAAAGTTATGTGGCCCTCACAGGAAAAAGTTTGGGGACCCCTGATCTACACCATCCCTGTGTATTTAATCAGTAGTTACCGGTTGTATCTTTACTCAAAGTATTTCACCATCTAGTAATGCTAACTGGCTAGCTAACTAGTTTAGCAGTATAGCATTAACCTCATGTGACTGGGGGAAGGGGAACAATGGGAACACTCAACATCTGCAGATAAAAAACCACACTGCTTGACAATACAAAACACAATCTTCATTTATCTTAGCTCTAAATTCTATAGATGCTGACCTTAAAAGCTGATCTCATACCAATCTTGTACACAATCGTTTCGGCTTAGAACATCACACAAAAATATACTTTTTGGCTTAAAAACTCCACACAATATACGTTATTAAACCAGACTACGCAGGTTTAACACATCAAACATATAAACTAACATGAATGGACCCAGTCCAGTGTAAAACAGATCAGGTCTGGTACCTACCCAGAGGTATTTAACACAATGTGGACCCAGTCCTATCCCAGATAAAATATAGTGCCTCCCCAGAAGGTCTTAATACCATGTAATATTCACATTAATCGGGCGGCGCCGAAGATACAACAGAGACGAATAGAAACACTATATACAATCTCCACACCACTCGCAATCACCACGGAATTAAACAGGTAACTGTCTCACCTTTCGTTTAGGCCCAGCCAAAAACTCATTTTCTGCAGCCTAGTGTGATGCTAGCTAGCTTGCAGCCTTCCCCTCTTTTCCAGCTCTATCCCGCTTCAGGGTCCACCCAGGAACGCCAAATGTTAGTGTATTCTAGAACCCTGAAGGCAGGAGAGACTGAAAAGAGTCAAGGGAAACTTATAAAAGTTAACAGCATTTAATTGCACAAAAGATGCGGTGGTGTACAAAATGAAATGTGCGATTGGAGGCGCTCTCCTCATCCGACCGGTCAGTCCAGGTCAGCAGGTAGAAGAGGTCAATTCTTGGCTTGCTCTTCCTGTTGTCATCTGAGGTCTTCTCCTATTGGCCGGCGTCGTCGGGGGCGGGTCCAATGCAATTCCTGCCTTTTTCTGTTGTTAAATTATATCATTCTGGTGTCTGTGGTTATTTAAACACTCCCTAATAAACGTTATTCAGCGGCAATAAATGAGTGCTAAACCCAGTGTGCTCAGTGTACAACATCACATGTCATTTCACCTTTGATTCACGGTTTGAAAATGCAGCATTTCGCCACATGCTAATGCTAACCGGAAGTGAATAATTTTCAGAATAAAAGTATTAAGTTCATAGTTAGTGAACTTCCGGTTTTTCAGAATTAAACTGATTTAAATTAAATAGTGTATTTAATTCAAATTACGCCATACCAACATTGATTTTAATTTCTAACAAGAGCCAGTGGACCAAGGAGAGGAACCAGCTGTCTGTTGAGTCACTGAAGGGGATTCTATTTGTGCAATACAATTTGAAAGACATGTCTTGCAAAGACTTTCATGCTTATTTGTTGAGCAACCGAAAACTGCTGGGAAAGATCAGCTCCACAGCTAAATATCGATGGGCAGACAAGGAGGATGAAGAAGAAAAGCAGGATGAAGAAGATTGAAGTATGCAGCTATGCAGAGAGAGAAAGCTATGTAGCTGTGGGAGAGAAACTTTAAACTTTTAATTTTAAATTGGGACCCTAGAAAACTGTTTGAAGCTAGAAATATGTGAAAAGTTGTCGTTTCACTGGTTGTTTACAATGACAGGGCCTGGAATTGTGTTTACAAACATTTAAAGTAGGCTTATATTTGGTTCATGGTGCCTCAAAATGTGTTTGGTTTGATTTAGGTAATCAAATGTTATGTTATGTTCACTAATGGAAATTATGCAAATGTAAAATCCAAAACTGCATAGTGCACTTTTAAAATAATTAGATTAGTATCTTTGTGAGGTTACTGTTTTATTGTTTACATTGACAAGATACAAAGAGATTATTTGTTAAAGCTGGATTTTCTATTTTATACTATTTCATATATTTTGTTATTTATTTTTGTCCAGTAAGACTTGAAAAGAGAGCTATTATTTTGTTACAGGTTGATGTTTAAGTTATTCTTGTGCATTTGAGATTTGTCAGAGATAATTGTAGGCATAATAAAGCATGTTGATTGTTGAGTAACCTTGGTTTGGTGTGTCTTTGGTTATAGAGAGATATTATTGTGTTATATACAGTAAAATAATATAAATAATAATTGTATATCCATACAGAGGAGGCATACTTTAAAACAATAAGGCATCTTTGAGTAAACGTTGAGTATCATTAAGTATCTCGAGGCTGGGGGCAGCATGTCCTCTTTTTTGGAAATCAAAATATGGTCACCCTACAGTGTGTCATCTCCAATAAATGGCTTCAACCATCCTTTAAACTCAGGGTTTGATTCCCACTCCTCTCTGTATTTTTGTGAATACAGTTTAGACTGTGACATGATGACCTGCGTGGATGTTTAGCTTGTCACAGAGAGGCACACACACAGTGGACGAGGTGATTAAGTGACTGAGGCTGTGTGAGTCAAAGCAAATCAAATCAAATCAAGTTTTATTTATATAGCACATTTATAAACGATTTTTGGTCGAGCCAAAGTGCTGTACATATAATAAAATTAGCCTACAGTCGAGACACTTTACAGCAAATACAACAGCACAGATTGTTCAGAATATCAGTATGAGAAAAACGACACCCTCTGTCCTTAGACCCTCACATCGTACAAGGAAAAACTTCCAGAGAAAAACCCACAGTTTGAGAGGAAAAAATGGGAGAAACCTCAGGGAGAGCAACAGAGGAGGGATCCCTCTCCCAGGACGGACAGACGTGCAATAGATGCTGTGTGTAAATCAAAGAGATAATACATTTTACAGCATATAGACCGAATGTTAGGAAATGCATGTGTCTGTAATAAGAAGATGAATCCACGAGGATGTCAGCTACAATCCTGAGGAAGCCATCAGGGAAGCAGCATGGCGAGACCCAAGGCAGGACCGCAGAGACAGGTTCAGCCACGACCCGAAACGTCCACGACTTAATCTAGAACTCGGGATAAAGGATCCAAGACACAGGACTACAGCAAGAGGATCAGCCTCGACTCCGGATCCCGGCGTAGATATAGATACAAAACAAGAAAAAAGATTTGGCTGGCAAAGGCAGTTATTTATTATAGTGTGACAGTGAACAAACATTTATATTTAAATCCCGCTCAAAACCAGGACGGCTTGGCAGTTGGCGCATGCGCAATTAATTTGCAGTCTCAACGCGGGAGAGTGTGGCTGTCTCCTCTCTGCTCTGACTGCAGCTGAGCTGTTGCGAGCATGGATGTATAATAAGAAGATTGCGAGTGGCAACTGTGAGTCTGAGCGCCTGTGAGTACTATGGGAGGGCAGAGGGGCTCACGGCAGCACCCTTGGCTCATTAACTGCTGAACAAAATACGTGAGTCTCCTAACACCAGAAAAGTGCCTAATAACACCATTACAAGTCGTTAGATTAGTCGCTTTTGACAAAAATAAGTAGCCGTAGGGTTTTGGAAAACCGCCAAATTGAACGAGAAAGTAGCCAAGTTGGCAACAGCTCCACACAACTAGTATAGGTTTCTGCAGAGTTGCTGAGAGAAGCCCGTCAGTGACGTCAGAGTATAACTGCCGCCTGTACCAGCTGATCCAAATAAGGCCAAAGAGGCGGGACCTGCTGGCAGCAGACAAAAACTATTCAGCAAAACTGTAGAATACTTCAGAATCTTAAAATGCCTTCACGTAATTGTGCTAAATTCTACACTGAAATCAAGCAGAGATTAATATTTTTGCATGACATTAGTTATTTATATTTGCTGTCACTTAATTATACGTTTAATAAATGTAATTCAAGCTAAGATACATGTGATGGTAGCTAGTTAGTGCTCTTAACTGTGATGCCTCCTCCAAACAGCATTATAACCAGACTGTATCATTACAACTATAAGTACCAGTTCTAGAATTCAAAAGACAAAATCAACTACATGTATTTAAAGACCAATCTTTATTTTAATGTGCCTTTTAACCTGATATATTAGTTATACAGTAATAGTATTGACAATCTAAAAAAAATGTAGCAACTCAGCAGTTAACTTTATATTTGTTATTGTCTAAAGCAGGGGTGACCAACCTTTATTGAACCGAGAGCTACTTTTAAAGTTGCCAGTCTGCTGAGATCTACCAGTCCAAATAGAGAGGCGTAGCCATTACTGACAGCCTACTACCAGGTAAATACACACTTCTACTTGTATAAAACTGAACTTTGTACAATGAATACTTCATAAAATACTGCAGATCCTTTATCTTACATCTTTCTAATCTACACACATACAAGTATTTAACTGAAGTTACACAACAGTGTTGTTGATACAGAGTTGGAGTTTATTCACACGTCACTACAGTGGGTAATGTTTTCAAGAAACATTGAACAGTGCTGCCACATATGACACAGGGAAAAAAGAAAAGACTGAACCCTTTCTTTGCTATTATATAAAAATAGCGTTGCTACAAAAGTATAAATGAGGACTACTAATAAGATAACTCAGATCTGAAGCTACAGGAATCTGCTGCCAAAGTGCAATAAAAAAAAACAAAATTAATAGAATCAAACCCTTTTTTTGTTGCATTTTAGTAGAGTATACAAATAAATGCCTTTAAAATAGGATGCAAGCAACACTAGTTTCTTAACCTCAATTGATAATAGACTATAATCAATTTAAGCAGAACAGATCTGAATGTTTGCATTCTTATACCATTTTGTACAATAATGAATAAGTTCAAACAAACTAAAACTTACAGCTGATTAATAACGGTATCTAACTTGAGTTTTTATTATATCAAAAACCTGTTGAAATGCTGTTATTTTTACTGTCCCCCAAAAGCGCGTTGGCAGCCTCCAGGAAAGCTTCTTTCACAACTTCTCCTTCTTTGAAAGACTTCATGTGTTTCGCAAGAACGTGACTGACACGATAAGATGCTCTGGTAGCAGCCTTGCTCTTGTTGATGGGCCTGGTGAAAATGGACTGCTGTGCATTTAGCTGTCCTTTCAGGCCCCTCCCCTTTTGGGGAATTCCGTCTCGTAGCGTGTGTGCACTGTTTTGAAATGCCGCTCCTAAATTACCCTTCTTCGATAAAGCCACGCTCGCATTGCAGATGAGACAGATGGACTTTGAATTGGAATAGATACAAAAATAATCATCCTCCCACTCGGAGTGAAAATGATATATTTTGGGCTTTTTTGCTTCTGCCATAATTGCGGTCTTGTGTGTGTGCGGACTGTCACTCCTGTTGACACGGACAACGTCAGTGAAATACTGCCCAATGCCCACCAGTCACGCCCCGACACATGGGGTCTCGCCGGCCAATCACAAAGCTTTGATGCGTTCAAGTGCATTATTCTGGACAGGAAGATTATGTTACAGGACATTAACGATACAACATAATGTTGTTGTTCTATTTTTAGACACATCTCGCGATCGACTGGGAATCTCCCCGCGATCGACCGGTTGGGCACCCCTGGTCTAAAGCATTTATTACTTTCATTTTTCACCTCTCATATTCAGTGTGGACCAGTGGCGAACCGTGTCTATCACAACTCTGGACCTTCTGTAGACACACCGCCCGCCGCGGCATTATAATGTCCGTCTTTTCACTGAATTGTCGTCTTGAAAAGGGTACTCACAACAAAAAGTGTTTACTTGTTACATTTAATAGGTTTACACCTTCTGTCCATATGTGCTTTTTATTTAAAAAAATGTTGATGGTCCATCTTTGATAACTTTTGGTTCACATTTCAATCAATTTAATTTGTATTTCCACTCCTTTTTTCCGTTATTCGTACTAAAATTGTTAGATTACACATTCACATCTGACTGGAGATTGGCCCCATTTATTTGTGACGTTGTAAACTCTGCAGTACAAGGCACAAGTGTTGTGAAGCTCATGAAGTGAGGCAAATAGAAATAATCAGCTGATCGAGTGTACATGTGGAAATAGGTGCATTTGATCAGCTGACTGTTTTTCGCCATGCTTTATAGGCCTATAACCAGTGGTGGGCCAGCAGGGCGTTCTCTGCTGGCCCTGTAACCATAACATAAAGTGTGTGTAAAATGTTTTCAAGTATTTAGTTATAAGTTTTAATAGTATAATATCCTCAAAATTAATTACGGTTTTGTTGAGGCTGAACTCGAATTTCCTACATTAAAAAGTCACTTGAACGCCTCAGTTATTTTAGTTGGTGGGGGCCCAACAGATACTGCTAGCCTTTTGTTGAAAGACAACAAATCTGATTGGTAATAAGCATTAGTGACAGATTTATCAGCCAATCAGATGTTGATGTTCAATGACAGTGTCCTGAGCTAAACTTCTGTCATGAACTTCCTTCATTGCATGGACTTTATTTACAAGTGACGGGTGAGTACGTTACTATTCGCGTCATTTTAGAGTGATGTGAGAGTGCACAATGACACAAATTTAATAATAAATGACTTAATTGATCAATGTTGAGAAATGTTGGTCTGCATTTAACCCTTATTTAGCTTACTGTTGTGATTGTTGATCAGCTGTTGTGGTTGTTGAGAGACGGTTTGGAATAATGTGCGCATTATTTGCTTATGGCTGCATTGGCTGGAACAGAGACGTGTAAAATGTGTGTATGTGATTTTCAATTGTTTACTGAAGGCCTTGTCTAAAGCCCCACGGTACACCACTGCCTGTAACCAAACCTTCTCTGAGGTGAAACATCACAAATAAATGATGGTCCTGTTATACTACAAAACTGTGTGCAGATCTTTGTTTTCACAATGAAAATGTAGTTTCTTAGTGAATGTCCTGTACTTGTCTTAAAATCTCATAACATCAGCTTTTAATTTTCCTCCTGGATGTTCTTCTTGACCCTTGGAGAAGGAGAAAAAGCTGAGTCGTGTCTTTCAGACATGTCCTTTCCTAACATAAATGACAGGAAACATAAAACATGACATTATTGCAGAGCAAGTGTGTTATTTATGAAAGAGGTTAGTTAGTGTGTTTAGGGGCTGTAGATATAATACTTTTTTTATTTTAATGTGTACATATAGTGTTAAATTATACTTGCCTTATACAGTATACATTGCAATAAGAAAGCTGACCAAAAAGTAATGTTGCTTGTTAACATCTAAATGTAACTTTTTGCATGGAAAAAACCCTCAACTTAACTGATGTGTAGGTGATCTAGTATTTAGTATTGTTTAATGGAATGTATATCAGTGTATTCAAGTCAATACTTCATTTATTTAAACCAATATCTTTCTTCATTCTTTGTACAGTATGAAAAGAGACTTTGTACCTGTGCTGAAGTTCACTGCTGAGTCCAGTTCTGTCTCTCACTCTCTGGTCCTGTCTGGATCACCTGGAAACCTTAAACAAACAGATATATATTTAAAGTACCATGTGTTGGTTACAAGCTTATTTACATGCAAACAATACAACTTATTCTCTTCTGTGGAACATGTTGGATTGGGTCTAGTCAGGGTCCTTATATTACTGTAACTTTGGTAGAACAAATGTAATGCAATGAATAAGCTTCTTTTTAACTGATATATATATAAAAATATATTTATCTAATATTTTTAACAAATAATTTCCTTGGCACTAAAGCATTGACTAGGCCAGCGGTTCTCAAAGTGGGGTTCGCGACCCTCCGGGAGTCCGTGGCACTCTGCCAGGGGGTCCGTGAAAATTTTTCAGATTCTATAGATTTTTTTTGTTTTTTGTGATGCAACACTTTTGGAGAGAGAGGACGCTGGCGTTGTCTGTTCGCCGCTTCTCTGTCCGAAAATGTATCTGCCGAGTTTTGGACCAACGTTTCTACCTCAATTTCCAATACGTTCAGTGGCTTGCACACGCTGTTCTGGACACTTTTGTAACACCCGATCGCAACTTTTTACGGATGCTCCGCTTCCGACCTGTCCACCCTGCTACACCTGCTAATGTTGCTCCTGCTTCAGGGCTAACGCTATCGCTAACGTTAGTGGCTCCATCTGACGACAAGCCCGATTCTCCGTCTCATTTCCCCGTTTTGAGTCCCGATCCTGCTTCACTGTATCACATGCGTAGCTGCTGTTTGATTTTGTCCTGCCACAAAAGACACAACAACGGTCCTCTCCACCCAGCCAGTCTGACGGCGATCAGAAGCTAGCCTAGTTCTACCTGCTCAGGCTAGCCTGCTCTGGCCACCACCGGTGCTCCTCTGCGGCAAACTTCTTCAACTTCCACCATCTCTCCTCAGTGCTGTCCGTCCTTGAGTCGCTTCCTGGACAGGCTGCCTGCTGTCCTGGTTCATCTGTACTCTTGGCTGATGGCGCATTCTCCCGGCCGATCCACGACCACAGCTAACACTGTGCTAACGTTAGCATCATACCATCGTGATGCTTCGTAACTTTTTAGGATCAACCACTTCACTACACCCCCTCTATGTCTGTCAGTCATTGAATACCTCGGCTGTTACGAGTTGGCAGACCCAGGTATGTCCATAGAGGTTCCAAACGTGGGTTTGTTTACACCGGCTCAGCTGACACTATCCCAACTGTGTGGTCCCGGCGCCCCGTCACCGCCCACTTACGTCATCACAACAAACCACACGTGTGTTAACCTGAAGCCCTTGGCCTGTGTTGATGGCATCACTGTTTTACCAGCCATTGCAACATATAACAACTCCCACACATTCATGTTGTTAAATACCCGCTCCCTTAACAACAAAGCATCACTTATTAATGAAATCATCATTGATAGGAAATTAGATTTTCTCTGCCTCACTGAGACATGGCAAAACCAACAGGACTTCCTCACACTCAACCTAGCCACCCCCCCCCAGGTTATGCTTATCTCCAACAGCCCCGCTCCATTGGTCGTGGTGGTGGGCTGGCAGTCATCCACAGAGCAGATATCCCTGTCAAACAGCTGCTTGTGACGAATACAATCTCACTTGAGTGCATTGCCTTCTCAGTGGCTGCCCCCTCAAAGCAGCAGGTCGTCCTCATTTACCGCCCCCCCAAACCTCCCACCTCATTCATATCTGAGTTGTCTGAGCTTCTCACCTCAATCTGCTCCATGTCCCCATCCACACTACTGCTAGGTGATTTTAACATCCACATGGACTCCAGCACCTGCACATTTGCCGCTGAGTTTCTGTCACTATTGGAGTTCTTTAACATCACGCAGCATGTCCAAGGTCCCACCCACACTAAGGGCCACACCTTGCGTGTCTTTACTTGCAGAGAGAAGCAATCAGCTTCATGGACTGCCTTGCATCACTCCAATAGTGTCCAGAGCTGGCTGCCATTACAAGTAGTGATTTGGGATTGTAGCAATGCAGTTGTTTTGCAATTTACTTGATATATGTTGCAATGCAGGCATGTGTTCAATTGTTTATAGCCTGCATTTATTTTGTGATTAGACTTTATAAATGTGTGAATGAGTGAAACACTTGATGTGTTATCTTTGTGTGTGTGTGTGTGTGTGTGTGTGTGTGTGTGTGTGTGTGTGTGTGTGTGTGTGTGTGTGTGTGTGTGTGTGTGTGTGTGTGTGTGTGTGTGTGTGTGTGTGTGTGTGTGTGTGTGTGTGTGTGTGGGGCACTAAGACCAGCATCCAACCACAAGGGAGTGTGTGGTGTGTGTGTGTGTGTGTGTGTGTGTGTGTGTGTGTGTGTGTGTGTGTGTGTGTGTGTGGGGCACTAAGACCAGCGTCCAACCACAAGGGAGTGTGTGTGTGTGTGTGTGTGTGTGTGTGTGTGTGTGTGTGTGTGTGTGTGTGTGTGTGTGTGTGTGTGTGTGTGTGTGTGTGTGTGTGTGTGTGTGTGTGTGTGTGTGTGTGTGTGTGTGTGTGTGTGTGTGTGGGGCACTAAGACCAGCATCCAGCCACAAGGGAGTCCACAAGGGAGTGTGGACAATTAGAAGCCAAAGCCAGAAGCCAGACAATTTTTTCCTTTAGATTCTGCTGGTTTCACACTAATTTCCTGTGTTAAACCGGGAATGCCGTGCCAGATAAAGGCCAACTGCCTCATCCTTGGTGATCTCCTGGCAGGAAGTGGAAAGGGGGGCAGGGGCAGTGGAGGACAAGACTGCACTGCTCTCTCGTAGAGTCTCTGGTGACCTGGAGTAGCCCTCACTCAGAGACTCCATCAGAGCTGCAGCGTATGCTGAAGGAAGGAAACAGGTGATCACATTCAGTGATATTATAGATGCATCACACAATAAATAATATTTAGGGACCGCGTAAAACAGCTAACCGTATGATGACTTCTCCTTGATAGGGCGAACTACCCAGTCACCTTTGCAGAACCTTGGGTAGCGAACTGCATAACGCACCTCACTTTCACTGGTTCGAGCAACCTCTCTGCTGCTATTGTGGTTAAACTGCAGGGCTGCCATGAGAAGCCTGTAGAGACAGCATATTATGCAGTTCACAAGTTGTTTGTACATATGTGAATAAACTGTTTAACTGATAGCATTAGTCGGTTAAACTTCGTATTGTCCGTTAACGGTTAAATGGTTAATTATTAACATCCCTAAGCCGTACACATTCTTTCACCATCACATCATATTTACCTGCTGTACATCCCAAGGAAGGAGAACCCAGTGTGCTTTGGTGCAAAGTGGAGGATGAGGGAGTGAAATGCCTCCAGGGAATAGGTCTGATGCTGTGGAGACAACTTCCGGACATCCTTCACCAATGCTGTTCTCAAAGTCACCCTCTCCAGTTTAATGGCTGCAGTTGTTCCTGTACAAACACATATTTTGTTCTGATGTTACTAGAATTGTCTACATATGCATGTATTACCTACACTGATAAAGCACGATTGTGTGATACTATCAGGTGTTATTTATATAATGCCTTGTTAATGTGTTAGCACACTTTGGGTTATATATTGATGGAGGGCTCTGGAACCAAAATAAACTAAGCACCAACAAGCACTTGGACGACTAAGATGTTTCAGCAACACAGTGTACAGAGTACGTTACCTGGTTCCAGCCACTCCTTGTCCCTTGCTTCTCCCTCCAGAGGTGGATGTGCACAGCAGGGAAATGCAGGAGTGCCGTGTTCATGGATGTCCTGAACATGATTCACCATACTTTGCCACTTGGCTTCCATCACATCTGGATCTCCATCAGGAGTGGAAGCTGCAGTCCAGTACAGGTGATTGATGATGGCTGGCCTCCACAGCTTCAGGTCCTCACACTCCCTCTCCTTTGCAGCAGCATCCAAAGCTTTCCCTAGACCTGTTTCACAACAGAAACAAAATGTTAAAAAAGAAAATGTAATTATAAACAAATTTCAGCCTAATCAAACCTACCAACATCAAGATACATACTTTTACCAATATGCCAGATATCAAAGAAATGACTCGTTCCTCCTGGACACAACTCCTCCCGCACCCACTTGGCAACCTAAAGAGTGAAACACAACACCTTAATTACTTACTAACTAGTAAGAAAATGTAGTTTTTGCTGTTAATATGGTGCGCCAAGCATCTTTGTGTGTACATATGTCTGTTCGTTCTTGTGTGTCTTTACCTGGCGATTTCTGTCCGTAATAAGGGCTGAAACTTGCATGTGTTGCTCCTTAAGTTAGTCAATGCTGCGTTTCAGACCCTCTAGTTCACACCAGGTGCTGCTTGGAACCTCTGAGCTCTGTAAAACAACATTATGCAGTCATATCACTAACCGTGTCACATCAGACGAAAGCACATCTGATTTTGTGACTGATAATGTTAACTTACCTGGACAAGTTGAAGATCCAAAACCTTGTTTATTCTGTCCTCGATCAAGGAGTAGGTGCCATATTTGGCACAATGGCCAGGAGAGTCTGACCTATGAGTGTCAAAAACAGTTTAATTCAGACGTTAAAGCCCAAAAAACAATGCAATGCAGTTATTGTAAGTTGCTTTGGATAAAGCTAAATTAATGTAATTTAAATATTGTTTTGACCTCTTTTTGATATCAATAATACAAGATGAAGTGTTCTACCTGCAGTCACCAGAGAGGATTAGCCAACCCCCCATCTCCTTCAGTTCTCGGATTATCCCAGCCTGCTCATTTGGCCAGGCCTGCACGATAGTAGGGATTGTGTACAGGCGTTGATGGCGGAAGAAGGTGCCGACACTGATGCACTGAAGCCCTAACAGTTTCAACATCCGTATTGTCTGGGTAGCCATGCAACCTGAGAAGTGGATGGCCCCACTCAGTAACAGGTTGCAGGCTGGCATGTTTCTGTACAGCATTGGCTGGTTCTGCCAAAAACGCTCATACCCACATGCTGCACATACCTAAGAGATGTGAAAAGCAGAACATTGCCAGTACAACTTGTAGTGGACATTTTTATTATATCCTTATATGTTTAAACCAAATGCTTCTCATTTCCTGAGATGTGCTGTTTTCTTCTCATACTCTAGTGTGGGTTTTTATTCCCAAGCGCTTCAAGGCCACAGAGCTGATTTGTGAGACTATATTGAGACTACTCCTCTTCACACAAAGTCTCCCAAGAACTTCCCTATTCTGAGCTCAAGGACAGGTGTCTAATAACAATATTAGACCGTGTGAAGACAGATTTCTGAGCTTCCCGCCCTTTCTTGTATATAAGCTTTGCTTTTCTATTATATCTGCGCACACTCACGCAGACTATGCTATACTCTGTGAGACCTGTGTCTATGTATTGTATCTTATGTATTTGAAGCTTCAAATAAATAACCAGAAAGACAACTCTGTCTGATTCGGCATTCATTTGTTTTGACTTGTACTCTCCACAGTGTTGGGTCTCAGATTTCCATAACAATTGGCGTTGTCGGCAGGATCTCTGCAAGTTCGATTGGGGACACCTACCTACCGCTGGTGGTGGCCGGCTCCAGGATCCTCGGATCCTCCTCTACCTCGACAGAAACCGTACGGGACGAGAGGACCAGCGCCGGGGGTGGAACCGATTGACTTCACGAGATCCAACAAACTCAAAAGGCTTTCAATACTCGGTGAGATGTACAGTGTCTAAATTGTTTAAAGTTAAACGTAATTAAACTCCATGGCATTTATGAGAGGAACTGCTCGAAAGTAGGATATTTGGGATATCCGTCGTGATTTGGGATTACGATCAGTCGTAGCCTGGGTGGTTTTACGATTAGTTTTTGTGTGATTTGTACTGTGAAACAAATATCACATCATCGACGGATGAAAAAAAAATATTGTTTTGGTAACACGGGGTGTTTTGGTAACACTTAAAGACTTTGTTATGGGAGCAAAGCAAGTGTTTTGGTAACACTTAAAGACTTTGTTTTGGGAGCAAAGCAGGTAGGGGACTAGTACACTCTCCTGAGGGTCCGATTGTAGATGTCATGCGAGCAGAAATGGTGAAAACAGTCTGTCTAAATTAAATATCTGGACGGAAATGTTCGGATTTCCAAAGGGAGGTTTTTTGAGTAAATTAAAAATCAAGAACCTAAAGAATAAATTACAAGAACATGAAGATGGAATGAAGGGTACAAATAAAGTTAAAGTAAAAGACTTATAGAAAACTGGATACTCACAGAAAGTGTTTATAATACTGGGAGGATTAAGCAGAATGCCGTGAAAGAAGGCAGTTGGCCTTGGGCATTAAAGAAAATATTAAGGTTGAAGATGAATGTGAAGAAAAGAAGGAAAATAAATTATTTCCAAAACCATGTAAACCCCAGACATCTCTGTGTCCTTCAATTGCAGGCCTGAATGACCTCTCCTCGACTGGGTATCCTTTCCCTCCCCCGGGGTACAACCCTGGCAATCCGGCTGACCCACCTCAACCACCTCCACCGCCACTACAAGCCACAGACATGCAGTCCGTCAACTCCAAGCTCGCCACCCCCATCAGCCCCAAGTAGATGGGGACAACAGCGGGATAAACAAACCCGAAGACATAGCGCAAGCTACGCAGAATGCTGGCCGCTCACAATACCGAGGGAGAGGCAGAGGAGGTTTTCCGAGGCAGAGGACGAGAAGCAAGAACTTCATTTGACGAAAGATGTTTCAAGAGTGGCAGTGTTGAACATTGGATTATGGGACTGCTCACAGAACACTGGCCATGGAGGCAGAGGGGGAAAGCAAGGACGGGGCCATTCACAATCAGACTGACCTACACCAGAGGGGGAGGAAGGGGCCCAATCGAGCGAGATGGAAATTCAGCCAGCAGCATCGAACCAGGGAAGAGACACACAAACACATCATGCTATTGAGTAATTGGAAAATGTAGAAGACATGTCTGTGGTTAAAGAGGGTATATATATTTGAAATATGACAGTGAAACAGCATTTGAGAAATGTCCCACACTGACTTTGGCTGTCATGGGTGTTGATGTTCCATTTTTTTGGTTGATTCTGGGGCTACACATTCTGTGAGCCTTCTATTCACAAAGCACTCAGTAGTAATGATTTTATGTGCTTTTTTAACGATAAAATTGTTACTCTTAGAAACAAAATTAATGACCTCTTGCCTTTGACCAGTATAGTGTTATCAACAGCTCCCGGAAACGTAAGTTCTAATATTACACTAGATAGTAAACTAGAATGCTTTTCAGCCATAAACCTTGAACAATTAAATTCAATGATTCTCTCTTCTAAACCATCAACGTGTATGTTAGACTCAATTCCAACTAAGCTGTTGAAGGAAGTTTTTCCCTTAATTAGCACTTATTTATTAAATATTATGAATATGTCTTTATTATCAGGCTATGTTCCACAATCATTCAAAGTAGCAGTGATAAAAACCGCTTCTTAAAAAGCACAACCTCGATCCAGAGGTTTTAGCCAATTATAGACCTATTTCCAATCTTCCGTTCCTCTCAACAATTCTTGAGAAAGCAGTCGCAAAACAGTTGTGTGATTACTTAAAAAACAATGATTTATTTGAAGATTTTCAGTCTGGCTTTAGAACACATCATAGCACAGAGACAGCTCTGGTTAAAGTCACAAATGACATTCTAATAGCCTCTGACAAGGGACGTGTCTCTATTCTTGTTTTGCTCGATCTCAGTGCTGCATTTGATACTATCGACCATGATATCTTATTGCAAAGACTAGAGCACTTAGTTGGCATACAGGGAACTGCTTTAGACTGGTTTAGGTCCTATCTATCTGAACGCTCTCAGTTTGTACGTGTCAATGATGAATCTTCCACGCAAACCAAAGTTAGCCATGGAGTGCCACAGGGCTCAGTGCTCGGACCTATTTTGTTCACATTATATATGCTTCCGTTAGGCAATATTATAAGGAATCATTCTGTACATTTTCATTGTTATGCGGATGATACTCAACTATATTTATCAATCAAGCCTGATGAAATTAATCATCTAAATAAAATTCAAGACTGCCTTAAGGACTTAAAAACGTGGATGACCTTAAACTTTTTGATGTTAAACACGAAGTTATTGTACTTGGCCCGAAGAATCTACGAAACAAATTATCTAAGGATATACTAACTATGGATGGCATTAATTTGGCCTCCTGTGAGACTGTAAGGAATCTTGGTGTTATATTTGATCAGGATTTATCCTTTAACGCCCACATAAAATCAATTTCAAGGACCGCCTACTTCCATCTACGTAACATTGCAAAAATCAGGCATATCTTGCCTCAAAACGATGCAGAGAAACTAGTCCATGCATTTGTTACTTCAAGGCTGGATTATTGTAACTCTTTATTATCAGGGTGTACCAAGAAGTCAGTCAAGTCGCTTCAGCTGATTCAAAATGCTGCAGCTCGTGTACTAACCAGAGTTAGGAAAAGGGACCACATTACTCCTGTTCTGGCTGCCTTACACTGGCTCCCTATAGAACACAGGATAGAATTTAAAATTCTTCTTCTCGCCTACAAAGCCCTTAATGGGCAGGCGCCATCTTACCTTAAAGAACTCATTATACCCTACTGTCCTACTAGGGCATTGCGTTCCAAGAATGCAGGGTTGTTGGTTGTTCCTAGAGTCTCTAAAAGTACAATGGGAGCCAGAGCCTTTTCTTATCAAGCTCCACATTTGTGGAATCAGCTTCCAGTTTGTGTTCGGGCGGCAGACACCCTATCCGTTTTTAAGAGTGCGCTTAAGACCTTCCTTTTTGATAAAGCTTATAGTTAGGGCTGATTAGATTCAGCCCCTATAGTTTTGCTGATATAGGCTTAGTTTGTCGGGGGACATCTTACTTCTTCCTTCTCTCTGTCTATACCTGTGTACTCTCATGTTCCGATTAACCCAGCTTCCCCAAATTTCTTTCTTTTTGGTGTCTATATACGCCGGGATCCGGAGTCATGGATGATCCTGCGCTCCTCTGTCCTGGATTGCGAGCCCTGGATCTTGAGTCGTGGCTGTGGTCCTGGATCATAGGTCCTGGATGGATATCCTCGTGGATTCATCTTCCTATTATACACACATGCATTTCCAAACATTTGGACTACCTATGTTGCAAATGTATTATCTTTTCAATTTACACACGGCATCTATTGCACGTCTGTCCGTCCTGGGAGAGGGATCCCTCCTCTGTTGCTCTCCCTGAGGTTTCTCCCATTTTTCCCTTTAAACTGTGGGTTTTCTTCGGAAGTTTTTCCTTGTACGATGTGAGGGTCTAAGGACAGAGGGTGTCGTATTGTCATACTGATATTTTGTACAAACTGTAAAGTCCACTGAGACAAATGTAACATTTGTGATATTGGGCTATATAAATAAACATTGATTGATTGATTGATTGACTGTGGTAAAAAGGGCAGATTTTCCTGATTGCAAATTTAGTGGTAGATTTATTCACTGAATAGGAGTGACTGTAAAGGAGAAGTTTTTGTATCACTGCAGGGTAAAGATAACGGTGATGACAGTCATCCATTTCCCACATCAGTCAAAAACAGTTTTCTTTTATCATCTGTATGCCCAATAAATTTACTGGGCAGAGATTTGATTCTCCGGTTCGGCTTAGACCTCATTTTTCCACAAATGATGGTCTCAAAGTCCGGCAGCCATCTCCTACGATGGTTAAAAACTGGCATTTGATGATAAAGAACTGGTGAATGTGTATCAATGGCTGCTGACATATTCTGATTCTCAGGCGTTGTTGCGTTTGACTGATCAACGTGTTTTTCCACCTGCTGTGTTCATGGAGGCTTCTCATTTGCATTGTACTGCTAACGTTGTTGATGATCCGTATTATGAGAGCTTTCTGTTAGAATGTGTGAATTATAAGCTCATGCTTAAAACTATGTATTGGAGTTTGCTGCGCAGCGCTGGTTCCTGTTACACTCGCACCCACACAACACAAACTGTGTCAAATCCCAGGGGCGGTCTACACATTTCACTAGCCAGGGGCCCCACTGAGAGATAGAGGGATTTGGGTCCAATCGTTAAAGATTGGGAGTCAGTCACTGATTGGGCATCTACACACACAGAATATGTCATGTACTCTATGTCACGTGACGTGTATCAAATGAAAATGTGCACGAACGTAGCCGTTCTGCACACATTGCTGTTGGTTAAGGAGGATGACGTTGGTGATGCCATTTTTCCCCCTTTACGGGTGATTCTCATATCTCTGAGCTTCCTGCCGCGCTTTCAGATGTGCCATACTCACTCTTTGTAGCTCACAGATATGACGTAGGGTTAATGTCCACGTTCCGTCCAAATCAACCCCCGTACCCATTGAAACGTGAAGCTGTTGATGGCATTCGGCCAGTGTTTACCTCTCTGCTTAAACAAGGGGTCATTATTCCGTGTAACGATTCCGGTACGCACTCCAGTGTTTCCTGTCAAAAAGATCAGAGACAAAACCTCCTGACGAGTGGAGATTTGTCCAGGATTTACGAGCTGTAAATGCAGCTGTGCATGCACGCTCGTCCCGAATCCTTATCTGATTATTTCCCAAGTTCCAGCCTCTGTAACATTTGTTACTGTCATAAGATCTCTCAAATGCATTTTTCAGTGTTCCTGTACACAAAGACAGTCAATTTTTGTTTACATTTGAATATAATGGTAAACCTTACACATTCACACGTTTGTGTCAAGGCTACTGTGAAGCTCAGGCATTGTGTACAAGGTTGGTCTCTCTCCAAGTTTCTAAAGGCACTGCTCTCATACAAAGAGAGAGTTGATGACCTCAACTCGCTGATACCATTTCCTTGGTCACAAGGCCAGTTTGTCAAAACTCCAATATGTACAAAGAACAGTTACATTTTTGGGTCATGTCATTTCAGGAGAGGGGAAAAACGCTTTCAGATAAGCGTATTGCATCATTGGCTGCTCTGTCAAAACCTGTCACTAAGCTGTTACGTTCCCTCTTTGCTAGGGGTAAAAAGGGGAAACGACACGACCAGTTTGTAATTGGTATTGGTTACCGGTGGGTTTATTTATGACTGCAAGTAAGCAAAATGATGTACACAAACAGCTTGGCCCAACAACGGGTCAAGCTGTCACTATCCAACAAAAGGGGTCTCCAAAAGAGAGTTGCCCCGCTATACAAAAGGAAAGAAAATCTCACTTCTAAAATGGAAACAAAACAATAACAAAACGGGACTGTGTGGAAACACAGCTGTTGCTGATCAACCGGTGCTAATCACCGGGGTCTAAGCAATATACACAAATGCTGATCTACAGGAGCTAAGCAACCTGGATCTACGCAACGCACACACACAAACCCTACACTAAACACAAAATACCACGACACACTGCTAACCAGTGTGCTCGCACAGAACCCTACAGAATACACACTGCTAGTCAGTCTACAGAAGCACAGAATACACACTGCTAGTCAGTCTACAGAATCACAGGAGGAAGGCTTTGTCACAAGTAGAGGGTTGAGGCATCTGTCACAAAATACAGGGCCTCCAGACGGATGTTCGTGCCCAGCCTTTATCCTCCTCCCCCGGATGACGTGGCAGCAGCGGGCAGGGCTTGAGTGACGTTTGTCCAATCCCCGTGAATGTTGCGAGGTCGGGACGGCCACTCACAGCATCAGAAGGCACAGCTCATTTGCATACACACAGTTAAAGGCACAAGGTAGCAGCGTATGTAACACTTGTGTATGTGTTCATAACACACAGCTGTTGTTATGCTTGCTGTGATGTTACATTAGTCCGTTCTCTGCTTGTAATTATGCCGTTACAAGATTTCAAGTTGTATTTATCATCTGAATTTGCCGAAACAAGTTTAATATTCTGAAAGCCAATACTTTGTTTATTCGAAAACAGATGAAAACAAACTGTCTTTTATACAAAATTGAAGTATTATACAAGTAAAACTACATTTTGCTTTAATCCCATGTAATTGTAGAATGAACACAGTCTTCCTTTGTATAAGTCAGGTGTCTTGAGTAGTCAAAATTACCTAAAAATCATTGTACACATTTGTATATATTATTTTCCACTTGTTACCATTGTGAGGTTATTTGTATGCAGCTCTGCGTGATTTTGTAGCTACAATTCAGACTAATACACTACCAGAGGTGGAATAAGTACTCAGATATTGTACTTGAGTAAAAGTACAAGTACTCAGATCTTGTACTTGAGTAAAAGTAGAAGTACCAGAGTGTTACAGTAAAAGTCCTGCATTCAAAATGTTCCTCAAGTAAAAGTAGAAAAGTATTATCAAAATATAATACAGTAAAAGTATTCGTTGTGCAGATTGGTCCATCTCAGAATAATATATATGATATGTTTTATAATGATTGATCATGAAAGTGTTCTCAAAGCTGGTAAAGGTGCAGCTAGTTTGAATGACTTTGTATACTGCAGGGTAGCTTGTGGATTTACTCCAGGTGGAACTAAAGTATGATTTAACACTTGATTAGATTTCACATCATTCATCCACATCTGTGAAGTAACTATAGGTATTAAATACATGTAGTGAAGGAAAAGTACACCATGTACCTCTGACTTATGTTCACTGCCAACCTAAAAGTACCTTAAAAATAGTAATCAATAATGTATTGAAAAGTTATTTGGCTGATTGTTTTTATATCGGCTCAGCCAGGTTATATGGGAGGCCCAGTCTACGTACACTCTAAAACAAATGCCTTGGCTTAACAAAGAGAATCAAGGCAATAGGTTGCATCGATGGTTATTGAGTTAAGACAACTTCTAATGAAATGTTATTTGAGTTAGGGGAGAAGGCGTTTCCTCTACAATCAGGTGTTTTCAATTACCACTTACTTAATAATTGGTAGCATAAACACAAGTTTTTAAGTTGATTACTCCAAAAGTTCCAACTTGTTTTACCGTATGATTTAAATGTAATCTTAAATTGTATGTACTTAATTACCACATGTTGAACATGAACACATGTTTTTAAGTTGAAAACCATTTGTAAATTAAGTTGCTCCAAATATATTGTATTCAATAGTTTTTTTCTCTTAGCTTTTTCATGTTTTTGCCTTTAAAGAATGAAATTAATTGATTCCACAACAAAAATATTAGGCAATTCACTTTTTATTTTTGAACTGCAGTTGTTTATTTCAACACATGATGTTTCAATCAGGAGAGTTTGAATTTCAAGTTGTATTTGAATGACAAAAGATGACACTCACCTTAAAATGTCCTTTGTATATTTCTATTTGTCTTAACTGTGGGAACTTGTCCAGGCATGTTAAGTGGGAGTGGACTTGAAATCCTTAACTCAAGGTGTAGAACAATTAAGTTATCAAGCCAATTGCATTACTTACTTCAACTTGAATTTAGTTTGAAGTCAATTAACAACTTATAAATTAATGTTTGCAACTTAAAATGTTTATCTAAATCAATTAACTCACATTTTTATCTTGCAACCATGCATTTAATTAAGTGGAGAAAAAAAAAAAAAGGTGAAAGGTCGCCTGAATTCGTTTTTAGACGTACAGATCACTCATTTTGAAATATTAAACTTTGTTTTATTTTCTTTAATTTTTCATCCTCGTGTAAAATGCTATCATGAAACACACATTTGGTTGTTTATAGCATAAAGAACATCTGATTTAATGTGAGGTAGGGAAATAATCATTTGAGTATGTACATATAAATATGTAATTTACAACAGCTGTAAGATACTTGGAAAGGTTGAAAAGTGCACCTTGAAAATGCTTGAAAAGTGCTTGAATTTGATTTTGGAAAAGGTGTAAGAACCCTCTTATGCCTTTGCCTGAAGATGGTGACGAACACGACTGTGTGCACACCTAGACCGGACTTAAAAGACGTTCCTCTGACCAACGCTGACCTCATTTTGTATGTTGATGGGTCTGCCTTTCGCGACCAAGGGGGCACTGATCGGGTGGGTTTTTCTGTTGTTTCAGATTCTGCTGTACTCCGTTCCGGACCACTTCCATGTCACCTCTCAGCACAAGCAGCAGAGCTCATCGCACTAACTGAAGCCTGCACGTTTGCAGAAGGCAAAACCGTGACTATTTACACTGACTCACGCTATGCTTTTGGGGTAGTACACGATTTTGGGGCTATTTGGAAGTGTAGACAATTTCTGAAATCTGATGGCAAACCAGTACTTAACCATGTACTGGTTGCAGGCTTACTAGATGCCATTCTGCTCCCATCTGAAGTTGCAGTCTGTAAATGTGCCGCACACGCAAGCAGTACAGACCCAGTTTCCCTAGGAAATGCTCCTGCTGACTCAGCCGCAAAGGCAGCTGCTCTGATTCCTCTCGCACCTCACGCACAATCATTTGTTAAAATCCCTAGAGGCTTCTCAATACTCAAATTTCCCCTCCTCGACTCCTCGGTCCTCGGTCCTCCGGTAGTGACCCGGAAATGAATTTCAGCGCGCCATTTTGAAGGACATCTCATTTCTCTAAATGCACACCGAGGACCGAGGATCGAGCGTCGAGGAGGCTCTCTGGAGGAGCTCTAACCGAGGATACACTGATGGTTCCTCCACGGCTCCTCCACGGATGCATTTCCGGGAACGGTGGAGGCGTGACGCACGGCCGGACTTATCTCAGCCAATGACAGCTATGCATGCATCCCCTGGATATTATTTTAGAAACTGCTTTCATCGCGTCGCGATGTTTCCAGAGAGAACAGCTGTAAGGTCCATGCAGAAAGCAGAGCAGTGTGTATAATATATATCACTCAGTATAACAGGCCTACTCTCTTTATTTGCTTTAGTTTAGTAGATATCTACAAACAAAGAGTCGATATTTTTCTAAGACCATTGCTTCACATAATAAAATACACAACGGCTTATGCTTTAGGAGCTGTAGGTGTGTGTGGTACAGTGTGTAGGTGTGTGTTGTACAGTGTGTAGGTGTGTGTTGTACAGTGTGTAGGTGTGTGTTGTACAGTGTGTAGGTGTGTGTTGTACAGTGCGTAAATGCGGCGGACAGACGGGTCTCAGTTGGTTTGGTGTCCTCTGCTTACTTTTAATAGGCCTACTTGTAAATACAACTTTTGGCCCGTAATTTCAATTCCCCATTTCAGCGACCAGAGAGATGGGGGGATATATCCAGTCTCTGATTGTGTTACGTTATTATGAGAGTGCTCTCATACTTTAAATTGTATATATTTATATAAATATATTTGTGTATGTGTGTCCGCATCTGTAGCCTGTTATTGTCTCATTATACCGCACTCTCAATGAATTAAAAGTAAATATGTGGGGGAACAATGTTCAGCTGATCTAACAGAGATACAGCGCTATGACAAAACACTCGACAGCTGATGCAGCTGTTGCCACGTAATAATGAACGGACGTCTCTTTAAAATGACCGCTCAGAGGAGAGGAGTTCTCATTTCTTTAAACGTCTGCTGCTTCCCCTCGAGGAGGGGAAATTTGAGTATTGAGAAGCCTCTCCTGTCTCCTCCTTCACTGACAAAATGTCATCACTGACTTCCATGCAGCAGCTAGCTACACCAGCTGAGAAGGCTCAGTGGAAGGCTGTTGGGGCTGCTTTTGACCCAACCTCCAGCATCTGGGTTGGTCCAAATTCCAATCCATGTCTCCCAAGACATTTCTTCCCTCATTTTGCTAAGTTGACACATGGGTTGGATCATGTGTCAAAAGGAGGGATGTTAGAGTCTATCAATCAGGAGTGGTTCACAAGGGGGTTCACAGTAACAGCTCAAAAGCACTGTGAAGCATGCCTAATTTGCATTATGCAAAATTCTGGTAGTCCAGTAAAGGTTACAGGACCCGGAGCACATCTACCTCCCACCAGGCCATTTGAGCACCTAATGCTGGATTTCATTGAGGGTAAGAAGCACTGTCTGGTGGTGGTTGACATGTGGTCCAAATGGGTTGAAGCTTTCCCAGTAAAAGCACAGACAGCAAATGCTGTGGCAAAGGCACTACTGAGGGAAATCATTCCTAGATGGGGACTACCAGACAACATTTCTAGCGACAACGGTTCACATTTTGCTAATGAGGCCATTACGCAGATAGGAGAATACATGGGCATAGACATCAGAAAGCATTGTGCTTATCATCCACAGAGTGTGGGTGGGGTGGAAAGAGAGAACGGCACAATAAAAAAACAAGCTAGCAAAATGCTGTGCAGACACAGGTCTGTCATGGACACAAGCTCTGCCCATTGTGCTGATGTACATGAGGATGCGGAAAAGAACACGGAGTCAACTCAGCCCATTTGAAATCCTTTTTGGGGCTCCTCCACAGATTGGACTCAAGGCTCCAGGATGTCCTCTTCCCTCCACAACTGTGTGGGAGGATGCTATGTTGTCATATTGTGTTAACCTGTCATCCACTTTAGCGACTGCCACTGGTCCACTTCACCATCTCCAACCCGGCAACTTCGTGCTGGTCAAGGATTTCCGGAGAAAGAGCTGGAAATACAATCGTTGGCAAGGTCCCTACCAGGTGCTTCTCGTCACCCAGACAGCGGTCAAGGTCGCCGAGAGAGCTACGTGGGTCCACGCCAGCCACTGCAAGGTCGTAGTCACAGGAAAGGAGAAACGGTAGAAGCAGACGACAACAAGTAACGTGTCCTAGTCACCAACGGAAGCAGACGACAACAAGTGACGTGTCCTAGTCACCAACGGAAGACGACAACAAGTGACGTGTCCTAGTCAATCAATCAATGTTTATTCAATCAATGTTTATTTATATAGCCCAATATCACAAATGTTACATTTGTCTCAGTGGACTTTACAGTTTGTACAAAATATCAGTATGACAATACGACACCCTCTGTCCTTAGACCCTCACATCGTACAAGGAAAAACTTCCGGAGAAAACCCACAGTTTAAAGGGGAAAATGGGAGAAACCTCAGGGAGAGCAACAGAGGAGGGATCCCTCTCCCAGGACGGACAGACGTGCAATAGATGCCGTGTGTAAATTGAAAAGATAATACATTTGCAACATAGGTAGTCCAAATGTTTGGAAATGCATGTGTGTATAATAGGAAGATGAATCCACGAGGATATCCATCCAGGACCTATGATCCAGGACCACAGCCACGACTCAAGATCCAGGGCTCGCGATCCAGGACAGAGGAGCGCAGGATCATCCATGACTCCGGATCCCGGCGTATATAGACACCAAAAAGAAAGACATTTGGGGAAGCTGGGTTAATCGGAACATGAGAGTACACAGGTATAGACAGAGAGAAGGAAGAAGTAAGATGTCCCCCGACAAACTAAGCATATATCAGCAAAACTAGGGGCTGGATCTAATCAGCCCTAACTATAAGCTTTATCAAAAAGGAAGGTCTTAAGCGCACTCTTAAAAACGGATAGGGTGTCTGCCACCCGAACACAAACTGGAAGCTGATTCCACAAATGTGGAGCTTGATAAGAAAAGGCTCTGGCTCCCATTGTACTTTTAGAGACTCTAGGAACAACCAACAACCCTGCATTCTTGGAACGCAATGCCCTAGTAGGACAGTAGGGTATAATGAGTTCTTTAAGGTAAGATGGCGCCTGCCCATTAAGGGCTTTGTAGGCGAGAAGAAGAATTTTAAATTCTATCCTGTGTTCTATAGGGAGCCAGTGTAAGGCAGCCAGAACAGGAGTAATGTGGTCCCTTTTCCTAACTCTGGTTAGTACACGAGCCGCAGCATTTTGAATCAGCTGAAGCGACTTGACTGACTTCTTGGTACACCCTGATAATAAAGAGTTACAATAATCCAGCCTTGAAGTAACAAATGCATGGACTAGTTTCTCTGCATCGTTTTGAGGCAAGATATGCCTGATTTTTGCAATGTTACGTAGATGGAAGTAGGCGGTCCTTGAAATTGATTTTATGTGGGCGTTAAAGGATAAATCCTGATCAAATATAACACCAAGATTCCTTACAGTCTCACTGGAGGCCAAATTAATGCCATCCATAGTTAGTATATCCTTAGATAATTTGTTTCGTAGATTCTTCGGGCCAAGTACAATAACTTCAGTTTTGGTCGTGTTTAACATCAAAAAGTTTAAGGTCATCCACGTTTTTAAGTCCTTAAGGCAGTCTTGAATTTTATTTAGATGATTAATTTCATCAGGCTTGATTGATAAATATAGTTGAGTATCATCCGCATAACAGTGAAAGTTTACAGAATGATTCCTTATAATATTGCCTAACGGAAGCATATATAATGTGAACAAAATAGGTCCGAGCACTGAGCCCTGTGGCACTCCATGGCTAACTTTGGTTTGCGTGGAAGATTCATCATTGACACGTACAAACTGAGAGCGTTCAGATAGATAGGACCTAAACCAGTCTAAAGCAGTTCCCTGTATGCCAACTAAGTGCTCTAGTCTTTGCAATAAGATATCATGGTCGATAGTATCAAATGCAGCACTGAGATCGAGCAAAACAAGAATAGAGACACGTCCCTTGTCAGAGGCTATTAGAATGTCATTTGTGACTTTAACCAGAGCTGTCTCTGTGCTATGATGTGTTCTAAAGCCAGACTGAAAAGCTTCAAATAAATCTTTGTTTTTTAAGTAATCACACAACTGTTTTGCGACCGCTTTCTCAAGAATTTTTGAGAGGAACGGAAGATTAGAAATAGGTCTATAGTTGGCTAAAACCTCTGGATCGAGGTTGTGCTTTTTAAGAAGCGGTTTTATCACTGCTACTTTGAATGATTGTGGAACATAGCCTGATAATAAAGACATATTCATAATATTTAATAAATAAGTGCTAATTAATGGAAAAACTTCCTTCAACAGCTTAGTTGGAATTGGGTCTAACATGCACGTTGATGGTTTAGAAGAGAGAATCATTGAATTTAATTGTTCAAGGTTTATGGCTGAAAAGCATTCTAGTTTACTATCTAGTGTAATATTAGAACTTACGTTTCCGGGAGCTGTTGATAACACTATACTGGTCAAAGGCAAGAGGTCATTAATTTTGTTTCTAAGAGTAACAATTTTATCGTTAAAAAAGCACATAAAATCATTACTACTGAGTGCTATGGGAATAGAAGGCTCAATCGAGCTGTGGCTTTCTGTCAGCCTGGCTACAGTGCTGAAAAGAAATCTTGCATTATTCTTATTCTCATCTATTAATGAAGAGTAGTAAGCTGCTCTCGCTTTACGCAATGCTTTCTTATATTAATTGAGAGTAATATGCCAAATTAAACGAGATTCTTCAAGTTTAGTAGAACGCCATATCCTTTCAAGTTGTCTCGACTTTTGCTTTATTTTGCGGGTTTCGGCATTATGCCATGGAGCTAGTCTATGTTGTTTTATTTTCTTCTTTTTCAAAGGAGCAACAGAGTCTAATTTTATTCGCAGCGCATCTGTAGCACTATCAACAACATGATCAATTTGGGGTGGTGTACATTTTGTATACGTTTCCTCCCTTACATGCAGACATGCTATCGAGTTAAGTATTGGTGGAATCTCTTCCTTAAATTTGGCTATAGCACTAACAGATAGGTTTCTGCTGCAGGAGCTTTTGACTAATGCTTTGTAGTCTCGTAACAGTACTTCAAAAGTTACTAAGAAATGGTCGGATAAAGCAGGATTATGCGGTTCGACTAATAGTTGCTCAATTTCAATACCATAAGTCAGAACAAGGTCGAGAGTGTGATTATAACAGTGGGTTGGTTTATTTACACTGTGACAAAAACCAACAGAATCTAATATAGAGTTAAATGCAACAGTAAGGCTATTTTTATCATCGTCAACATGAATATTAAAGTCACCTACGATAATTACTTTATCTGTTTTAAGAACCAAAGTTGATAAAAACTCAGAGAATTCAGATAAGAATTCTGAATAAGGACCTGGTGCACGGTACACTGTAACAAATAAGATTGGCTGCAAAGTTTTCCAGGTCGGATGCGTAAGACTAAAAACGAGACTTTCAAAGGAGGTATAATTTAATTTTGGTTTAGTATTGATAAGTAAACTTGAGTCAAAGATGGCTGCAACTCCACCTCCTCGGCCCGTGCCTCGGGCAATATGAGTATTGATATGGCTGGGTGGAGTGGCCTCATTTATGCAGACATATTCTTCATGTCTCAACCAAGTTTCAGTGAGACAGCATATATCAATATTATAATCTGATATGAAATCATTTACCAATATTGCTTTAGATGCTAGAGATCTTATGTTTAAGAGACCACATTTAATATTCCTGTTTTGTTGCACTGTAGTAGTTGTTACATTTACTTTGATTAGGTTATTATGTATGACACCTCTATTAGGTTTTACCTTAACTTGTCCTTGGGCAGACACACACACCGCTAATATTGGGTATTTTATTGGGTTTGGGATTCCTATGGATGACTGCCTAGGAGAGAGCGCAGAGAAGCGTGTAAGACTGCGACTCCGCCTCCTGGTCTCAACTCCAGTTTGTCATGGATTAAGTCCACAAAGCCCTGAAATGTTTGCCGAAATGAGATCGGCACCTTCCAAAGTAGGATGAATGCCGTCTCTCTTAATCAGACCAGGTAGTCACCAACGGAAGACGACAACAAGTGACGTGTCCAAGTCACCAACGGAGGAAGCAGACGACAACAAGTGACGTGTCCAAGTCACCACCAGCACCACACTTGCACTACATACACCAAAACACACTACACACAAGGTGTCACGAGCGAGTGCCAGCTGAGCGGTTCCATATGCCTCTGGTTCCTCGTTTGTGTTACCGGTGTGCGGAGTCTGACTGTCCGTGTCACAAAATCGACCGAGGGAATACACACACACACCCCATGGAGCATTCCCACCTCGTGATGAGGGCTCGCCTGGAAAGACGACAACGCAACCGTGAGCAATGTGGATACTACTGGAGAGCCTGGACAATCATAGAATGGTTCCTCTGCATATTTGCCCTGGCGATCATTTTCGGCCTATTTGGCTTGTTTGATTATCCCAATACTGAAGAAGTGCGTTCCCAGCATGGTATCCTCAGCTTTCGTTCAGTATGCTGCTATTCCATTACAGGACAATCTTACTTTGCGCCACAGCTACGAGAATCGTATACCTTGTACATTCCACCGTACCCCTGTTTGTGAGCAAGAATCAGAAGAGTCTGGTTTCGACACTGCAAAATAATCCATGTGAATCGAGTACCCTCCTCTTATGCTTACATTATATTGGAGTCTGTCCTCCACAAAAACAGCCAGTTTTCTATGATATATTTGTGATGTGTTTACTCAAACCAGCGATGGAGTGTATGCATTGATGTGTTATATCAGTCTATCCTGTCATTATTTTTATTTTTTTATTGATCAAGTATGATCAAAAGGGGAGAATGTAGTGGACATTTTTATTATATCCTTATATGTTTAAACCAAATGCTTCTCATTTCCTGAGATGTGCTGTTTTCTTCTCATACTCTAGTGTGGGTTTTTATTCCCAAGCGCTTCAAGGCCACAGAGCTGATTTGTGAGACTATGTTGAGACTACTCCTCTTCACACAAAGTCTCCCAAGAACTTCCCTATTCTGAGCTCAAGGACAGGTGTCTAATAACAATATGAGACCGTGTGAAGACAGATTTCTGAGCTTCCCGCCCTTTCTTGTATATAAGCTTTGCTTTTCGATTATATCTGCGCACACTCATGCAGACTATGCTATACTCTGTGAGACCTGTGTCTATGTATTGGATCTTATGTATTTGAAGCTTCAAATAAATAACCAGAAAGACAACTCCGTCTGATTCACCATTTATTTGTTTTGATCACTCTGACTTGAGATCAACATTAGTTTGCTGCAGTGGCTCTTTTGATGGTTCCTCGTCAGACGACTCGCTCATCATTTCCTCCTCTGGGCTCCATGGCATATCCCCAGGGTGGTCCATGGTTACAGAAGATGACTCATCATCACTGTGTGCAGGACTGGGCAGTGGAGATTCTGTCTGACACCCCACACTGACCATCCTGGGCTGTACCTGGACAGCTAGAATAAAAATATATATATTATATAATTGTGCCTGCCATAAACAACAACCCTGCCATATAATCTACCTTTACAAAGTTTATGTTCAGGTTTTGTTGACATTCGGGCTGAGATGTTTTAATTCATTTCTATGTTAATTATTGAGGTCATAGCAAGTCTTGGAGTTGTAACATAGACCCTCCAGAAAAACGCGATTCTGCGATGGCAGAATTTACCGCATAATCAGCAAAATGGCGCCGATTTTTAAAAGGCCGCATATTTATCAAAAGGCCGCATAATCCCCGCATTTTTCCACAAAGTTGAGAAAAAAAAGAGTCAACTCGTCTTGACGTGATGATGATGATGATGATGATGACGCGACGTCATCAGCTCGCGCATCACAGAAGGTAAACAACACCGTAGAGTGAACGTGTGGAGCTCACACGAGAGAGAAAACACCAAGATGAAAAAATCTAATCCATCTCATTTACCGACGAACATTTCTGCTAAAGACCGGGCAAAGCAGTTCCCCGATGTCTTGCACGAAAGTGGGGGGAAATTATTGTGCACCCCGTGCAATTGTGTGATGGAGCATAAGAGAACATTGACGGTGACGACCCACTTTGATTCATTCAAACATTCGAAAATGCTTTCTGCTGCTGCGGACAAGAAAGCCAAACAACTCACATTCACCGAGGCATCAACCTCCAAAACCCTTTCGAGGGCTACAAGAAACGAGGTGAGAAGCCTACAAGATTGAAGCTGGTCAGATAACGAACAAGTAAATGAAAACAGAATGAGGCGGAGAAGTGTGTGTGTGTGTGTGCGTGTGTGTGTGTGTGTGTGTGTGTGTGTGTGTGTGTGTGTGAGAGAGTGTGATTAAAATAGCCCAATTGCTTTTACAATAAATAAACATTGAATGTGTTTAATTGAATAGTAAATGGGTTTAACGTTAGTGGCAGGTTGTGTGTGAGAGAGATTAAATAAATAAGACAGCCCAATATTTATTTTTTCCGCATATTTCGCAACTTCCCGCAATTTCACCACATAAAATCACATAAAACCATGTTTGATCGCATAATCAAGGATTTTAGCCCGCATAATCAAGGATTTAAGCCCGCGTTTTTCTGGAGGGTCTAGTAACAGCCTTTATCATACTGAGATGTTTTTCTAATATGTTTTTAACAAGTACAAAAACGATGCAGAGTCTTTACCGCGTTTTGATGTAAAATGAGCACGCTACTTCTGTGTTACATTTACCTGATGAACGATGGAAAGGTCTGAGGTTACACTGTGAGCCACAGTGAAGCACAGATGTTGGCTGAGGAACCAGTGGAGAGATGACCTCTTGCTCTAGGTCTATAAGCCCAGCATCACTGGCTGTAGGTGAATCTGCAGTACTGTTGTCTCCCAAAGTCTTGCAAACACACACATGAAACACATGATTACACATGAAAATAAATAGCAACTGCGCCATTCGCTATGCAAATAAAGTCCCCAGCCAATTCTAGCTAACATTATCCATTATGACTTAGCAAGTGCGTTTAACAAGCTACAGTAGCAACATTAACTTACAGCAATAAATACTAAACACACGTTGCTTGTCATTATTGAAATCATTATACTGACTAATTTTGAAGTTAGCAAACGTTAGAAAAACAATACTTACGGTGCACAGTTCACGTTTTCGTTTTGCTGAATCTCTGACCGACAATCCCGCGCTCTCACTCCCGCCGCTTCCGGCGGCTGCTGCTGCTGCTGCCGGAGCTGTGTGTATCGACGGAACCGCACTAGCTATCAGCCTCACACGGTCCTGGCTTCGATATCCCATACTGCAATCCCTCACATCACTTGACTCATAATCCTCCGGTCGAAAATGAGCGCCACAAACGACCGCGTTTTTCGTCACAGACGCAGCATTGAAGTTCAGTCTCTTTGTCTGCACAAAATGAACCCAGGACCGAAAGCTAGCTAGCTTTCTTTTCCTGTTAGGGAAACTGTGGACTCGATGTCCTGACAGGCTGGTATTTGTGCAACCTGCACAAACACAATACTGCACCATGATTACAAATGGTGAAATACAATGTAAAACTACCGAAAAATACCAGCTCACGAAAACACAACCGCTCAACTCAACGCAACTACTAACTACACCCGCGGTCAGAGAGCGGAGATGTTTACCCTATGTGATGTAATATGACGCGTTTGACGTATGACCTTTAAAAAAAGCCGTTTTTAAGAGCAGAGCTCAAAATTGCTCCTTTCCCTCTGAATTCCTGCCCTTATGTCTCGTAAAACATATCAAATCCTACATTCACTTTTTTTAATTGTAATTTTCAAGCAAGTTTAAGCATAAATGTAGAAAAAACTCTGGCACCATCATACTAATTTGTTTTCTCTAACGTTTCTTCAGATATAGCGGGAAACCATAATGTTGCTTCCTAGCTTTGCGGGGGAGCGCGGCTCCCATACAAAGTCAAGGCCGGTGCAATGTGTTGTTCTGACTACCTCTTTGTGTTCTCTCATGCGGCTTTCACACCAGCGCTTTTCCCTTTCTAGCTCCGAGCGGGAGCTTTTCTGGTTCAGCTCCGGTTTCCCTTTTTTGCTCCCGCTCTGTTCACACCGCCCAGAGCTGCCGCTGCTGCGTCATGACGTCACCGTTTACGTGCCTGGTTCAAAAAATCCAAACCGCGCGGAAATCCCTCACATCGACAACAACAACGGCCGATTGTATTGAAGCGCTGTTCGCTTTGGTTATCCTCTTACGAAACAAAATGGAAGGCATCGGACGACTTTACAAGGGACGACTTTACTTGGAACTTTACAAACATCACACGCAGGCATTTTGTTGTTGTTCAGGAGGTTGATCCCGCCCATGCCCCTGCCCCCGCCTCGACGTAAGAGAGACGTAAGCGACGCCACCTCTTAGCTCCGAAGCTCTTGCCTCTTGACCGACAATTTTTTGAAGCTGGAAATGAACCGGATTCCTGAGCTAAGAGGCGGCGCCTCTGCGGTGTGAACAGAAAAAAACGGTACTTTACAGGTATAAAATACATGGATAAAAAGCCATACTGCAGTTAAAATGTGAACAACTCATCCAAATGCAGCGTCAAAAAGAAAAGTTTTTAGTCCCGATTTAAAAATATTAGTAATGTGGTTGGGGCAAAAAGGGGACGAGGAGGAGAGTGTTGTGGTGAGACAGTAACAGCTGGGCTGGGAGAGGATTTCCTTGCCGGCTCAGGGCCCGGAAAACTTCCCGAGTGTCTCATCACGGCCTCCTTGAGAAGTTTAAGACGTGAGGAGGTCGCCAGAAGGGATGAGGGACGCCGAGTTGACTTCTCAGTGGCCTGGGAAGCAGCACAAATACTGTTGCAGGAGTTGCAGTGTCGGCAGGGTGCTAATCTGGACGGGTCAGTGCCGCGGGAGCATCAGCTGGATAGACCGGATCGTCTGACAGGGTCGTGAAGCGGTTCTGAAGGCATAGGCGAGGCGGTGAAGTCTCCCCATTCAATAAGCTCCTGCGCACTGTTAGGGAAATAATTATCATAGACGCCAAGATGTGACATACAGGACAAACCTTGACGTCTGTTTACCTCCTTTAAGGACACAGGCTGCTTCAGCCAATAATGTTATTGTTCCCATTCTGTGACCGGTCAATACTGGGTCACAGATGGTCTGTATTGTGGGTACACTGGGACACTTCCTTCTCTGTTGTCTGAGGACTCCAGGGCATGACATATCCAAGGCCATAAGTGGCGGAAGCTGGTAACTTAGTGTGCCCAAACTATCTAAAGCTATCTTATCAAAACATGTTGATGACTCTGTGGAACCAGGTAAATGGGCTAGCAAGAGAGAGGCTCTCGAGAATTGACGTGGCAACCCACCCGTGCAGTCTCACCGGGACTGCTGTGACTTGTGATGTGAATCCTCCGGCCGTAACTCCAAATAAACCTCCAGTGTTTGACATCAAAAGCTCCTGCTCCACCGTGTCTCCTTCCTGAGTCGGTGACTCCCAATGCATTGCTACACAGAAGTTTCCCTTACAATTTGGCGTTGTCGGCAGGATGCCAATAAATCTTCAGAGCTGGTAAGTGTGATTTTCAAATCTACATTTGGACATTGCCTTACCAGAATCTGTGATTGACGGTATCCTAAAATTACCTGTGAAACTGGGCAGCTGTGTTTCGTTTTTGGTTAATGAACATTTGGGGATGATAAACCCAGGGAATCAGTGTCTGGGGACTCAGTCCTGGCTGATTTCCTCTGTGTGTGCTGCTCAGGACGGAAGTGCCATAGAAGCATACACAGCTCATGTTTAGAGATACCTTAAAGAAAGGCATCAGTGAAGTGGAGCTTCTGTGTGAATTGAAAGCAATGTAAAAGATTTGTATTGGACAAATCGCCGGATTCTGAGGATTTTAGCGGCCAAACATAGCAGTTGAAAATAAGCAGCCAGAGATATTTACTGCTACCGCCTCTCTGTAAAAACACGGCTCCAGCTGCAGCCCCGGGTGTGTGTGTGTAAAACCTCCCCGTGTGTGTGGGGCTGGAGCAGTGCAGGCTGAGAGGGAGAAAGTCACAGCTTATTGCCTATAGGCTTTAACTCACAACACCGCCGTCTCTATTGCAACGGGACGGTCTAAAAGCACCTGTTGTTTAGGACCGCTTTCTCATGGTTAGACGGGCCAGCACGAGGTGCGTGCATCACCAGATGCGCCACAGTTCCCTAGACATTGAGGAGCAAGTGGCGGTCAGGGGTGCATACATACAATTATAGGCTAATTGATCACAGGTGGGTAGTGGCAAGCAAGCGTAGAGCAAACTGTGTTTCATTTTGAAGTGAACTCGATAGCAAGTATATATAGGCTGGTCGTATCGGACTACAGTCAACTGGGCTGTCGTTTGGAGAGAAAGGGCAGGGAGAAAAGTCTGTGGGCTCCGATCGGGGGGGCACAGCGCCACTAGAAAAGAGTAGTGGTTGTCGCAAGAGGATAAGCTAGTTATCGCTCTTGGACGGCTTTTAGGCACCGATCTATGACTTGTATACAAGGGTGAGGCGTGAGACAAGACGCCCCACTGGAGATAATTCCCCACCCCCTTTGAAACCTCTTAATTCGGACTAAATTGAGCTGGATGAGCTTTGCTGTCGCGCTGGTGTTTATTACGAGTTCATGTTTTGTTTGTATGGGGGGTCTATATTGGTTTGTCTACCCGCCGTCTTGTGTATGTATTGTTACAACTAATAATGAATCAGTACAGGGTAAAATGAACTAAACTTTAGTTATCTCACCAAAAGTAAATGACCTGAAAAAAATAAATAATATAAAGATGCAAAGCAAAATTCTGGTCGTATAAATGTGCTGCCAAATGAAAATAAATAGCAAAAGAGTGTTTTTATGTCCTGCCTCTGAGTGTGCAGGGGAAAATGTAAACAAGAAGCCCACTGTTCAAGGTGAGCGCTAGGTGTAAGAAGAAAAGAAGATTATATTGCTTTAAGAATCCATTCTTAAATGGTATTGCTGGAATGTTAAGATATCTTTGTGACCTTGTATAAACCCTATGCCCGTCCTGCGCCCCGAGACCCTCAGAGACCTGCCTGAGGAGATCAGAGTTGCAAAATCTGTTTTTTTAGGTCAATGTTGTATTATTTGTTTAAATTATTCTTAAATCTATATATTGTATGGTAATAATGAATAAAAACGTAATGTATTGAACACATTCCGAAACAAAGCAGATAAGACAGAACAAGACTCAGACATAATACTAATTGTTGTTGAAAACTTTTGCGCTGTTGTTGCAAAATGGAAACTGTGTTGATTGTCTGTTCCAACTGGCCACTGGAATCAGAGAATTCATATAAGTTGAAGTTCAATTACAGTTTTAAAAATAATTTAACATTCTTTATTAAACTGCTTATGAACAACAGAGTAAAGGTTGCTGGTTAAGCCAGGATCAATATATTTGTTGAAGTTTTTATTATGTGCATAATAAATGTGTTAAATTAATTGAGCAATTCTTTAAAAGTATAATGTTGCAATTTCTTTAAAATAAGTAATCACAGTTAAAAAATAGATGTTGTTTTCCAAGGGCCTCTCTTTCACAGGCCCACACTTTGAATCATAACACTTCCAAGTCCTACAGAGATCAGTATCACCAGTTGCAAGCCAAATCCAGGGGTTCTACTCGAGCCCACTTTTAAATACCATAAAGAAAAGTATTGAACCCAGCTCGAGCTAAATGTGAAATTTATTTAATTAATGTGCAAGTGTTTTGATTTATTTAAAATGTTCCAGTTTAGCTTCCTTCGAGTTTAGTGTAAACAACATATTGGTTCTCATAACATTCTCACTGCTGTGCTGTCCCAAATGTTTTAAACCTTGGGCAGACAACCACACACAACCACCACACACACACACACACACACACACACACACACACACACACACACACACACACACACACACACACACACACACACACACACACACACACACACACACACACACACACACACACACACACACACACACACACACACACACACACACACACACACACACACACACACACACACACACACACACACACACACACACACACACACACACACACACACACACACACACACACACACACACACACACACACACACACACCACACACACACACACACACACACACACACACACACACACACACACACACACACACACACACACACACACACACACACACACACACACACACACACACACACACACACACACACACACTTTGGATAAGTATTCACTTTATCCAAATTGTAAATTGTTGACTTCTTTAAAGTTATTAGTAGTTCAAGATTAATTATTAAATTAAATTAGGTACATAACATAGAATAAACAAAATAACTTTGATTTGATGATTTTGTTCACAACATTAGACCTTGTCCTCTAATCTCTACTAGAATAAGATACGTGTGCATGTTTGGGTGTATTAACACTCCTGTAATGTACCTAATCTTGTTATCCTTTTCATTACAGAGCTGGGAAAATGGTGTATTGCTTAGATTCTGATCCGTGCAAGTCCAATTTTGACTGACTTTAGTTATAATGATAATGTTAATTTGATTTCAACCCATAAGTAATTATTTAGATTAACTCAACATTTCACATGATGGATTAGTGTTCCACATTTATTTTCCCCACTCATTTATTGTGCAATTAGGCCAATGGTAAAGAGAGACATTGATGACCTTGTGTCCCTTTTTGTTGGTACGTGGTTCCATTTGGTCTATGACCTCGGACGACTTCACTAAGAGTCACCCAGTTCTGACAGTCCGGCTGAGTGCAGTCACAGAGATGCTATGGCTGCTCTACATGAAATGACATTAATGGTCTGGTCCGAGAATGGACACCATTTCCTGCTCCCAGAGACAATGCCGCTCCTCAAACTGAACAATACTGTCTCACGTGGGCCACTCCCCCCACCAAGCCATGAACTGAAAGCTTTGAACACCTGGAAGCCTCCCGGTCACACCAGCACCAACCCTTGGGTCAGTCAGATGGGACTAACGGCTTAACTTAGGGCATTTGGTTCAGAAATATGACTCTCGTTACCGCAGAGTGGGTTGTTTTTTTAAGGCTATTCATACTGCTATGCAGAGGATGCCTGTAGGTTGGCAAGCTGTTAAAAGCCCTTACTATTTTTAAAAATAGGCCTAATGTCAGGGGCCTCTTAGTTCTACATGTATTCACATTTATATGGACAATGTTTCCACCTGGTAAAACTAAAGGCTACACGGTACTCAGGCTACAATACGACCATTCTGTTCTGCTCTAACGATTCAATTGATAGATTCTACATCAAAACAATTAGCTCTTATTGTTTCCAATGATAATGTCATTTTAAGTGGAGGAATGCAAACCTGTTTTCAAATGTAAGGTTTTGAATGTGTTTGACATTTCTCAGTAATAACACCCTCAGACACCCACTATCATTCATGCTATGCCTTCAGTGGTAACTCAGATGTTAAGGGGAAGAAGCTTTTCCTCCCAAATCAGATATGCTTTGTTTTTCAACAAAGGTATACAGTTCCTGCATAATATATGTTTCTCACAATTGTTTTTTTGTAAGCTGCACACAGGTGATACTGAGTCTTCTCGAGTAATAGATTACACCATGCTTAAATAGACTCCTAAGTTATTATTTCATATGTGACATATGTAAGAAAAGGGGAGGGAAGAGTCAATTATATTGAGTAATTGATTTTATATTGGAACATTTATTTCTCAAACCTGTTTTATGGAAGAGGAAAATATTTCTGATAAACTAATCTTTTATCAAACGGTAAATGGTGAATTAATATAACATTTAGAATCATTGAGAAGGGGTGATATCCGCAGGGGCTAGCTCACATTTAACTTAAAATAACATTTCTCTACTTTGGACTGATGAGTATATGATTCTTGCATGTTAAATGACTAACACAAACCTTACATTTATGCATGTGCATGTGTTAGGAAGGCTCCCAAATAATTCTGAGGGGCCTATCCTATTTTTGTATTTAAATGATAATGTGCTAATCCATTACTTTGAGTTGTCTGCACTCAGGAAAACATCCCTATCAAGTGTTAACCCAATAACTAGGACAGCTCTGAAGGCCAAGGGTCAGAGAGAGAGGGTCACACTCCCCGGCTGCAGAGGACACCCCCATCCACGGGCAAGGAGGCACAAGGTTGTTCGAGATGAGAGGATTCTAATCTTCAACTATCTGAGGAGATGGGATGCTTCTTCCCCATTCTGCGCGGTGGGCTCAGGCAGACAACCCTGCGGGACGAGCGAGGACTTCAGAGGCTACATACAAGGTTCCTTGTTTCTTGGAGGACCAGATGTCTTCCTAACCTCTCCCATCACGGGGGGAGACCTGGATGCGCCACTTGGGAATACGCAGTTTTGTCTGGCACTGCTCTCAAGTAGATAGCAGAAGGAATGCAGGCGGATGAGCCTCCGTTTCACTGGGGGGATCAACTACAGTGCTCACTGAATGAGCCACAAAAGCAGAGCAATTGGGGGGTTGAAATATGGCGCTCTGATGACGAAGAGTTTGAGCCAATCAGCACCTCAGTGCTAATCTACAGTATCAGGATGCCTTTACACACACCAGACACTCTTTGTCATAAAGAGAGGAGGAGAACGAGTCAGAAAGACTGAAGGACACGTTTTTCCAGCTCTCGTACAAAGAGGAACTTTGAATTGATTTTATATCTTGGATGGTTACATATGTACAATTAATGACTGTCTTTATATTTCCAATGACCAGACATGTGTTGAATAGTGGCGATTAATATATTTTTGCCGGATCAGATTACACTTTCACACTAAACAAAATTAATTCAGATTATAAAGTATTGAATCATAAGATATTTCTACTATTATCACAGATAATGTTAATATCCTTAATCGTCCAGCAATCAGGCTTAACAACACTACTCTTTAATGTATTATCCATGCATAGAAAGACCTACAATGATGTTTCAAGTACTGGATTAATTTCAGTTTTGGCCCAAAACTAATATTTATAATATTTCATATAACATTTATGTAGCATATTTGATCCTCAAATTAGAGAAGTATAATTTAAAGAAATTGATATTCTATATTTAACATTAGATAAACACAGAAGAATCCTTTCCAAGTACCATAAGTAGCTCAGGTAAGTATGGCTAATAGGAATAATTGATAGACTTAATTTGGTACAGATCAGTGGTAGCATTTACAAATGTAATAATTCAAGGTTTAAAAATGTGTAATCCTTCCTTTCCAGGTTTTTACAAAAGTCTTTGAATATTTGCCTAACTTTTCCTTTTCAGATTTTGAACAATGTACTTGACTAAAATGAATGTATTGATTTCACTAAGTGCCTTACTCTTGACTAAAGCGTATTTAAGTAAACGGTAAAAGTAATCCTAAAATTGAGGACACTGCACTTTTGCAGATTACAGATTGATCAAATCACCATTGTGAATTCTATACTCTAACTGTGAATTTTTAGCTGGATCTCTTACGATCCTGAGTTTTAAAATGCTTTTGACTAGTGATTGCCTTGAAGTAAATCTTTAAAGAGGCAAGCTGGTTTTGATTTTATAGTTTGATGAATGAAATTAACTAATGGTAAATGATAAAAGATATTAGTTTAAAACAAATATTTAGCCATTGTGCACCTGTGTTTTATGTGTGTTCATTATTATGCTTTTGGGGTGATTGAGTCTATTCCAAACTCACAGCCACATAAATGAGCACAATAAGCTTATAATATAATAATAAGAATCAGTCTTTCTAATCTTATATACAAATAGACTCCACAGCATGAATGAACCCAGTCCAATTGAATGCATCAAGTGAAATGCCTATACCCAGAGTTCTTAACACTAATATGGAAACAGTCAAATGTAAACCAGATACAAATCTAGTGCCTTCCATCTTAATGCTACATAAAAAACACACACAAACTTGTAATCTCAGTATATCACAGCACAATTTCACAGACCTTGTCTTTGTGTTAGCTTGTAGCTTCCATGCCTCTCCAGCTCTTCTCCTGTCTCCAAGGGCTCCCAGCAGTGCCTCCAAATTCTTAAAACCCAGAGACCAGGATAAACTGAAAAGAGTCCAAGGAAGCTTATAAAAGTTAACAGCATTTAATTAAACAAAATAGTGCGATGATATACAAATGAGACTCTGCTTGGAGGCGCTCTCCCCAAGCCGCATGCTAATGATAACCGGAAATGAAGAATTTTCAGAATAAAAGTTTTAAGTTAAAAGTTAGTGTGAATTTCCGGTTTTTCAGACTAAAACAGCTTTAAATTAAAACCCTGAATTTAATTTAAATTACGCCAAATCAACATTGATTTTAATTTCTTACAGGGGACACAAACGGGATTTCGAAAAGTGTCACGGTTAAACTCCTTATGAAGTGGTGAGGTGCCGCTCCACATTGCTTTTCTTCCCGACTGGAACGCTGTTGTGTGTGAGAGCGTTTCACATGTGTGTATGAGAGATTTTTACATATGTCTGTAAATTATTTTAGTTTCAGTTGTGTGTGTGTGTGAGCAGGCTCGGATTGGCCATCGGGAGATTCGGGACTTTTCCCGGTGGGCCGCTGCCGTTGGTGGGCTGCTGGCTGCTGCCTTCGGTGGGCCGCTGGCTCTGGCATAGGTGGGCCGTGGACTTTCACAGCGCCGCTGTGAAAGTCAACCGCCGTTGCGAGTCTCCGGCTGTAACAGTCCACTACCGCCCATGAGGACCAAGGTTCGATTCCGGCCTGAGGTAAATGTATTTCAAAAATAAATAAAAGAAAAAAATAATGAAAACAAATAAATCTCCCGTGCATCGCATCCATTCGCGACCCACCTATCACATCTCTTTGCCCCACCAGTGGGGCACGCCCCACACTTTGAGAAATGCTGCATTAGAGGTTTTGTGTTGAACATGAAGTTAGCTAACGGTACGTCCACACAGCGGCGTGCATTGTAGGGACCGTTTTTTTCTACTCAATTATACAGACCATTGTTGAGGAGATGCTAAACATACTGTAAATGAGTTGGGTCCGACATATACTTTGAGTAATGTTACTTTGCTGCTAAAAAATGAAACATTATCAGATGAGGACATCACCAAAGTGTGTGAGTCTGTCAGGGGATTTGATCTGTTCTTTGCATGTCGTACGTATGTACACACTGCTCTGGTATTAATTAAAAATATAATTGTAAAATGTAAGCCTCTCGCTCTTGTCATCGTTCAGGCTTTGCATTTGAACTCCTATGACTGGTTGTGGACTTGAAGGGAACGACTTCCTAGCCCTCCTGACATCCAGGAAAAAGGTGAGATTCTAATCCATTTCAATGCCAAAATCAAGTTATTGTTTTTAACTTTTTTAAATATGATTTTTTGGGGAATTTCAGTTTTATTGGATAGTAGAGATCTACTGGAAACAGTGGAGAGGGAGGAGATGATATGCAGCAAAAGGCCGAGCCGGATGGTTGTTGCTCTGTGTGGAATGTGTTCTATCAGGTAAAGCACTTTGGTACCCAGATATTTATGGTATTAAGTTTGAATGTAGCCTTTGGAATGTAATTTCCAACAGTGCATTGTAAAGACTGAAAAAACAGGCTCAGGTTAAAGCTTGACATGATTTGGTCTTTTACTTCAGAGGATGTTTGTCCTCCTGTGTTGTTTTATTTCCTTATCTTTCTTTCACCTTGTAACATCTACCAATGGTTGTACATGACATAGATCTCCTCCACCTCTTTGCTGTCCTACTAGTCAATCCTTCTGATCAGAGCCTTTCCTGAATAGTGGTAAGTTGTTTTATACTTCAGTGTACGTTAATTTAGCAACTTAATGCTTTACCGCTGTTGAATAAACCCTATATTGCTAGTGATTTTATTAAAACTATGATTTGCAATCTTTTTTATTCCAATTACAATAATCTTTTTGTTATAATTGTAAAACACATCTTAACATCCATCAGCAATCAATACAACAAATCATCCAACACTAAATAGAAGAAATCTGGACATATTTATTTTGATACAGCAGCATGTGTTGGGACTGCTCATTGATGTCATCAAGAGCCATTGAGTCTACCTTTTGTAGTTGGCCTCTTAGAATGTTTATAATTTCTTTGTCTCTTAACATTCCTATAATCATTTGTTTTTTTATTGTTGGTATTGTTTTGTTCTTTATTTTTGTTGTTGTAATCACTTTGCAATTGTGTAAGTGCTATATAAATAGTTATACTAATATTATTGTTGTTACCATCATTACTATTAATACAAATGTTTTCTTTGTTTTCTTTATTTATCGCTGCAGAAAGGATCATGCCAGCCCACATCAAACACCTGATCAAGAAGTTGTGAATCGCCAGGCAGAAGAGATGAAAACACCTGTTCAAAGTTCCAGTTTCCTGTACATGGAACCATGCCTGTATGGGACTCTGTTCCACATGTCTTCAGTCAGTTCTGGACCCTATGACTCGGACACTAGTTCTACCAAGGCTCATTAGAGTTAAGCAGTGAGAGGAGTGGAGTTATCTTTGTATTTAGGCTGGAAGTTGACAAAAGTGATCAAGTGCTGATGCTTATAATGATCCGATTAATTTGATATTGATTGTCTGCCAATACCGAATCCTGATCAGATTCTTCTATTTCCCAGATAATATAGCTGCACCGTGTACACCAGCTCTATTTGTTTTTGCCATTGCAGGGGTAGACATTAAGGGTAAAATTCCACTGGCCCGGAGCATTCGTCCAAAAAATAGACTAATAATGAAGAAAATGAACACATTTGTTGCAATAGTAATTTATGCACAAACTACATTACTACTTGTTCTACAACATTTGGATCATCAGTTCTTCCTAATTTTCCTCAATTGTTCATATTTGGTTTATTAAAATAATGATATTGTGGTCATTGTTAAAAAACGTCTGCTATTATTATGAGTATTATTATTTGTATAATGCGCTTTCTGCCTTCCTGTCATTAGGAGTTAGACATGTAAGGGCTATGTAATAGATTAGATTAGAACCTTCATTATCCTAAACTTCTGGGAGTGTTACTGTTTTTGTTACCATTTAAATATTGAATTATATTCATTACTTTTATTTTAAATCAAATGCACCTGTTTTAGATCATATATTTATTTTTGATGTGTAGGTTGATTTGCAGGTTGGTTGTTATTTGTATAACTATTGTATTGTTACTGTGTATTTTATTATATTAACTAGCTATTTATTAAATTAAAATACTGTTATGAACACTATACAAATACTATGCTCCATTCAAAATAAACCTCTTTAAACCACGTTAATAAAGTTTTAATGAAGTTGACTACAGCAAATTCATATTTGTTAGTACTTTCATGTCAATTGGGCAAACATATGATACATTAAATGATCATGAGGATGATGATTACAAATTGTTTGTTTGAGCCGGGCTGCATTTCCTGATGAAAAAACAAACCGATTGTTTTTGTAGTTGTAGCTTTGTAAACGCCAACGTGGATTAATGAACATTATTTTGTTAAATAAAAACATGGTGATGTTTTGTAAATTATTTCATGTCTCTTATTTAGCACAGAATATGATCCTATCCGTGACATATCAACTTAACAATACAATAGTTATCAACGCCTTTGTGACCTCGAGACTCGATTATTGCAACGCTCTATACGTGGGTATGCACCAGGCCTCAATTAAACGCCTGCAGCTAGTGCAGAACGCAGCGGCACGTCTCCTCACTGGCCACAAAAAGCGTGACCACATCACCCCAATTCTGGCCTCACTACACTGGCTTCCAATTATGTTCCGAATTGATTTGAAAATCCTTTTATTTGTTTTTAAAGCACTAAATGGGCTGGCTCCGGCCTATATAGCTGAACTCCTCCAGCGCTACACCCCAGCCAGAGCGTTAAGGTCTGCTGACCAGCTGCTACTGGTAGTGCCTAAAACCAGGCTAAAAACCAGAGGGCACCGAGCCTTCGCGGCGGCTGGCCCTAGGCTCTGGAACACTCTGCCCCTCCATGTGAAGTCGGCCCAGACCCTAGGGGTTTTTAAATCTAAACTAAAAACTCACTTCTTCACCCTGGCCTTCTAATCTGAGCAGAGCACGACTCATGACACTTCCCTGTGTTTGATTTTTATATTTGATGTTGTAATTTATTGTCTTCTGTTTACATCGGTAGGAATGTGTTATTTATTATCTGCATGTGCAGCACTTTGGCTAGACCGAAAATCGTTTTTTAAATGTGCTATATGTGGTGGTTGTATTCTCCAGCCACCTCCCTTGTGTGTGTTTTCCCTTCCCCTGTCTGTGTGGGCGTGGTGGCTGTCACTCCTGGTTCCCGGCTCAACCTCCACCTGCTGCAATCAGTTGGGCACCCTCCTCTGCTACACACCTGATTTCCATCAGCCATTACTAATGGCATATCAGCGGAGGCTCCACAACCTGTCAGCGCCAGATTGTTGTTTAAACCCCAGTGGTAAAACTCTCAGCCTTCTCAGCCTTCTTAGAATTAGTTAGCTATTTCCGCTACACTTGAATCTTGAATGTTCTTCTTACCTGTTCTTCTTGTGCTCCAGGATTACTCTCCAGCCGGATTACTCTCCACGCTCCTCCACCTCAACAGCCGCTAGCAACCGGATTACTCTCCACGCTCCTCCACCTCAACAGCCGCCAGCAACCGGATTACTCTCCACGCTCCTTCTGTTAGAAATTAAAATCAATGTTTTGATGGCATAATGTACCTTAAATGTACCTTTAGTTTAAATGCTGTTTTATACTGAAAAACCAGACGTTCTTGTGCACAACCAGTTAGACTTTTATTCTGAAAAACCTTCACCTCCGGTTAGCATGAGGCTAATATACAATTTCCTATAGAGGTGAATTTAGCAGCGATATGATCTGATGTTGCACACCGAAACCTACTGATTTCAACACTACAACTATAGACATCGAGATATTATTATTGTTGGATATTAAATGAAGGTACAGTTTATTTGAGTACGTTATCGTTTACAGATGTGGGTAGCATGTCACAACATTCGGAACGACCGGAAATCAAATTGCTGTGAAGGATTTCCTGTATTTTTTTGGAGTATTGATTACAGCGTTTAGAATGTCTTAAATGAAAAGTCATGAAAGAGTTAAGGAGGAGAAAAGGCGTGTTTAGATATATATTGAATGTACAATGTCTGTATCATGTGATATGCGTAACAACGGACATTAAATACACGGAGAGCCGGCCCCCAGGGAGGAGCCAGGAGAGGCTATATAAACAACGAAACCTGAGGGGTTCGGCCTCTTTTCTCTGCTAACAAGGGCCAGATGCACAGCTGTATTTCTGTTGGAAAATATCCTGTTTGTGACTTTACCGCGCCTTTTTTATTAATTAAAGTACCATTTTGAAAACATCTCAGAGACTCCATTTAGTCTCCTTTTTTAAGCTTCTCTTTCCTGGACGCGAGAATAACCATCACAGTTAACAATTGGTGTTTCCCCGACGTGATTCTCGTTGCACCGGGAGAGACTATACACGCGGCTGTTCTCCGGAGCCGCTGGCAATCCCGTTCGACACACAGAGAGCTCAAACCACGGTAAGGAGAAACCTGTTAAATCAAAATTCTTCAATAGTTTATGCAGAACAATCTTAGGACTGTGTGTTGGACGGCTGCTTCCGGTTCCTGAAAATAGCTGGGAAATTAATGTTAAAACAACCAAATTTATAACAATAACAATCATAACACGTGGCGTTGCATTTTCACAGGCAGGGTGAGTTCAAATTACTTATTTTTCTTATATTTAACCCTGCATGCTATTTGTTTGTCTGTTATTACATGTCGGCGAGGCTAATCATTTCAATTGTTTCTTGTTACGTCTCAATTTAAACGTGAATGGTTTTAGGCCATTAATCAGTGGGGACTGGTTGAGACAAGAACAAAGTGGAGTGAGTGTTTGTGTTAAGGACAGTGTGAGGCTGTTTTTACTTTTTAAAAGTTCTTTGTGTGATGATGGCAATCATTTAAAGTGTTTCTTGTTACGTCCTAATTTAAACGTGAATGGTTCTAGGCCATTAATCAGTGAGGGACTGGTTGAGACAAGAACACAGTTGAGTGAGTGTTTTAATTACAGCAAGGGGCTTTCTTATTAAAAAAAAGTCCTTTTTGAGGAAAAGGCCTGAAAAGTTTGAAGCTTTCAGTGGTTGTTTTTTCTGTTTTCAAACAGACATTGCGCGTGGATTACGACAAGGAGTGCGACATTCGTGCGTTAGACAGACGATATTCTGCTAATAGTGTTTGCTTGGCGCCTTACTTTGTCCCATGATAGCGTGTTTAAACAGAGGAGATAATCATACTGGCTCTTAAAGTCAAAACATTACGTACACAGGTTGAAGGCTGTGACGTAAGGGTATAAGGCCCATTTATAATTGTAAATTACATATAAATGTTATTTTAAACTGCAGTGTTGTTTTGTGTTGAGAATTAAAAGATCACCCTCATTATTTCAACTCCGCTCTGAGAGCCACGAGGTGTTTTCAAATCCCTTTGTTCTTCAGGTCAAAGGTTGGAAAATCAGTTGCCATCTTGTCTTGTCCTCCTGTTTACAATGAGCAATGGCAGTCGCCATTTCGTGAAATGCTAATTTGAAAGTACTCAGTCCTACTCACATGAGCCTAGGCACTCCATCTTGAGAAGGACAAATCATATTTCTTGGCAGAGTTGGAACTATAAAATAGACAGGTTATCTTACCGTGGGAAGTTTGGTATTTGTAGGAGTCTGTATTTGAGATATTCTTGTTTGCAAGTGCGTATTGGCGGTTTATTTGAGATATTCTTGTTTGCAAATGTGTTTTGGCGGTTATGTGCTGTGTTGTTTAACCATATTCTAATTTTCTTCCCATTTTTAAGTAAATAAGCTTCTCCTTGTTAAAAAGAGGTCAGTTTTGCAACAGCTATCCCTAGTGGATTGAGCTGGAAATTACAACAGCGCACTCTGCTGGTAATACAGAATTGTTACAAAGATACTATAACATTTTGAAGCTTGATTTTGAGTATTATGAAAAAACGCATGCTTGATCGCCAGGATAGAATTGCAAGTGGTTTCTGATTATAAGATAGGAAACTTTAAACAATACTCTTTCAAATAGGACTATAGAATATTAAAAAAGCCAACACAAAGTATGACATTTACATAATTCCAAACACTTCGGAAAGTGGACCACAGTGGATTTTGAAATTTGCATAATTTTCATATTTCAAAGTCAAACTATACACTGTACAATTTTTATTTTTTAACAATTCTGATTTTGAAAAATTTGCATAATTTTCATAGTTCAAAGTCAAAACTATACACTGTACAATTTTTATTTTTTAACAATTCTGATTTTGAAAATTTGCATAATTTTCATAGTTCAAAGTCAAAACTATACAATACCATTTTTATTAAAAAAACAAAAAAAACAATTATATTTTATAAACCAATTTATATAAAAACAATAATTATAAAAAACAAATAAAAGTTCAGACGAACAGCCACGAAGGTGCTAGTCAGAGGATTAGTGCTTCATCTTTGATAACTTCATAAATAGTTAGAGAACATGTCACCAAAACAAACTAAGTTGGGACTAGACGCAGAGCCAGGCTCAACTGCAGATATCAAGGGAAGGATACAAATCAGATCAGATGCTATAACAGCTCCACATCTTAGAAAAAAGACATGGAGCCAAATGGAGAAACTGTTGGTACAATGGCAAACGAGAGGACTGTATCCAGCTGATGATCAACCAGCACCAACGAAAGCCCATAGAAAAGCTGTAATTGACCATGAAAATGGAGAATATATGCGAAAGCAACAAGCATGGATTAAAGCCGGACAACCCTCTTGGTATGGACTTGAAAAAATTGCTATGAACAAAGTGGAGATAAGGAAAGCACAAGTTACAAGTCTGATGCTCCATTTAAAGTATTCCGTTAGTGGGATGGCAAACATATGCGTCGCCCAAGAAGCAAATTCACGAGCAACAGAAGACGCAACTGAAAAATTGGAAGACACTCCAGTAATCCAAACTACAAAGCTCTATCCAGACTTGATTGAAAAACCTCCTCCCTACGTGTCAGAAACCAAACCTCTCATTCAACCCTCAATACAAGCCCCAACGTTCGGTATTTTGGGAGGAGTATTGGAATTGGATGGAGTCCCCACAGCAAGACGTCTTCAAGAATTGGAATACGGAGTAAGAATGCTCACGACTCAATCCAACCAGCTTGCGGGAGGAACACAAATGTCTAGCCGAAATGTACGCATTAAAAACGATGACCAAAGACAGCCAACTTCAGCGGGACATATTACAAACACCCATGTCATTCCAGTCAACCAACAGATCAACAGGTGCAGATACAGGAAAAATAGGCGCTTATGCGAGAGAAGCTGGGCCTATCTTCTCTCTTCAACCACAAACAGAAGAGGAAGATCAAAAGAAACACAGACAAGAAATGGAAGACAGACATGCTGAAGAAAGACGAGAAGCAGAAGAGACCAATAATGACATTATTGCAGAAAGACAAAGGGAGGAAGATAAACACCAACAACATCTGGCGGAAAGACGACGAGAAGATGTGACATTCCGGGACATGATGGAAGACAGACACCACAACCAAAATAGAGAAGAACAAGGAACTCGGGGATGGGAAGACTCTCAAAGAACACGCCGAACAAATTACTCTCCTGAGGAACAAAATTACAGAGGACATGGAGATGACAACGACAGTGCACATTCTGTAACCAGTAGACACTCAGGATACTCAGAACACACACGGCAACAACAGGGTTTTCCAACACCCTCAAGGAAAAACAGAGGCGACAAAATCAACCAACAAACTTGGACAGCTGAAAAACTTCGGAGTACCGCACATAGCGCCATGCCATTGATGGCAGCCGGAAAAGGAGGATTTCAATATCAATCATGGAATCACAGGGACATGGAAGCATTAGTGGGAAAACTACCTCCACTCATAAAAGGAGGTCAGAAGTGGGTGAATGATGTGGAGAGATTCACAGCCCAAGACCACCTATGCTTGGGAGACATAAGGGCCCTGCTCGGACGGATTTAAGGACGACTTGAAGCAAGAGCGATAGACTCCGAGGCCAATTGCACAAATGACCCAGATGACACTCCATTTAACTACATCAGGTCGAATTATTGAGCTGCTATTCGTCACATCTACCCGACAACACGCAGTTTACATGCTCTCAGCAGCTTGAAGAAGGAGCCGGGGGAAGACATGCATGTATTCTTGAAGAAATGTGAAGAAGTGTGGGAGGCTTGCACGGGTGAAAGACATGATCTTTATCCAGCTATTGAAATGGTGTGGAAGAACTCTGTCATTAAAGCCCTTCCCCTAGCAGTGCAGGCACGTCTGGAATAAGTGGTGGGATTGGACAATAAACCCGCTGAACAATGGAGACAACATCTCATTCACCACGATATCAGACACCAGGCAGCAAAAACGGGACTTGATGAGGACGATAAAATCCAAGCAAGGAGACTCGTGAAGATACAAATTGCTGAAAAAGATACCGAAGCTAATAAAACCAAGAAAGCGGCAAGGCAGATGGCAGCTACAGCAGAGACTGTAGGCGGTACCAGAAACTCAAATGCAGTACCAACAAAGAGGCGGAGGAAGTTTCAGAGGAAAAGGCAGAGGAAGAGGTTTCCAGAAAATGGGATGTTACACATGCGGTCAGATGGATCATCAGGCCAGAAACTGTCCGCATCAACAAATACAAAACTCACCACAAGTATTACCATATAATCCTACACAATTCCAAACACAACAGTATTATCCTCAAGTACAGCAACCGCCTGTGTATACTCCTGTCCAACTACAGCCACAAGCACCCATGTACATGCCTACACAGTATCAACAGAGGGGAGGACCCAGTGGAGGCAGAGGATTCCAGGGACAACCAGGAGGAGGAGGGGTGCCAAACATGAACCAAATGCCTCTGACAGCTTGGAGTGGTCCATATGTATGAGGAGGCCCAGAGGATCCAATCACAGGTGAAGCAATCCCAGCCCAAGACGAACCAATGGTCACCTGTGAGATTGAGGGAGAAAAGGTGGAAATGATGGTGGAGACAGGAGCCACAGCTTCCTGTTTGACAAGATTAAAGGGAAAACCACCACCACTCTCAAATCACACCCTCAAAACAGTTGGATACTCGGGAAAAATTGATGTACAGAGATATACATTACCATTGGTCACACAAATTGGGAAGCAACTCCTGCAACATCCTTTCCTCTATGCCCCAAACTGTCCCATAAATCTGATGGGAAGAGACCTACTCGTAAAATCAGGAACAAGAATTCTATGCACACCAGATGGGCTGATTATCCAATTTCCAGGCCAGATACCACTCTACCAGACGTATGACGGACAACAGAGAATCATGATGATGGCAGCAAATCCAGAAAACGACGAAGAAAATGACACAACCACTGTGTACTGGAGCCGTTTAATCACCACTGAAATCGATACTCCTCATGTCCAAAGAACGTACATGGCCTGGAAGCCATGGATAAATACACTGGGACCCTATGGGCCCCCGCAAGATCCTCTACATTGTACGTACAATTATCTAAGGTGGCCAGATGAAGAATATCAAGATGCATGGATGGAAGATAAAGAGGGAAAGATAGAAGATTTGACTGTAGCAGACATCTACGTAGGACCGCTGGGTGTAGCAGCAGCGGTAACACTCACACCAGAACAAAAACAATGGTACAATTTATCTGAGGAAGCTGTTCCTCATGTCACACTCGCCATGACCATAGGAGCTGAGTCCAGATCATTGGGTCCAATGATAAAGACTGCAATGAACACAGAATGGTTGGCAACAGAATCACCTTTTCTGTGGCGATGAACAGACCAGACGATGTGGAGGATTGGAAACAATAGCCAGGAACAAGGACTATTGGAGAAGCAAGAATTGGACAGAGATCATGGACGAGAACACACAAACCCTCCGGACACAGAAGAAATGCTGATGCAGGTGCCTACACATCTTTGGACCACTGGAGACTATGATGTTGGATTAGTGAAACATGAAGTCTCAGTGGAGCTGGTGGAAAATTACAGACCATGTTGGCGCCCGCAATACAAATTGAAGCAAGAACAAATAGATGGAATAGGAAACACCATTCAAGGATTGTTACAAGCTGGAGTAATCAGATACACCGGTTCAAATTGGAATACTCCCATCTTGCCGGTGCCAAAAGCTGGTAACAAGGGATGGAGAATGGTCCATGATCTAAGAGAAGTCAACAATCTCACTAAAACTGCTAATATTCCTGTTCCCGATCCACATGTAGCATTACAAAATCTTAATCCAGGTCACAAATATTTCACAGTGATAGATTTAGCCAATGCATTCTTTTGCTTACCATTGGATCCAAAAGTCCAGGATATATTTGCTTTCACCTACCAAAGACAGCGATACACTTACAATCGGATGCCACAGGGTTACAAAGATAGTCCAGGATTATTTAACCGTGCATTGAAACAAGACCTCAGTGCATTGCAACTACCGGAGGGAGTGACTCTGATACAGTATGTTGATGATTTACTTCTAGCCGGGCCAGATGCAGCAACATGTCTGGCTGTGACACAAAAGTTGCTAATCCTACTGGCCAATGTGGGCTACAAAGTGAAGAAAGAAAAAACACAAATCGCAAGGAGAACAGTTACATTTCTGGGAAGGATGATTTCCTCGAACAGTCTAACTCTCACACCAGCACAACGGTCCTCCATTCTCTCTCAACCAAAACCCAAAACAGTGCAACAAATGCTTGCGTTCCTGGGCCTGACAGGTTCCAGCAGGACGTACATACCTGACTATGTGGATTTGACACAACCACTGAGACACATAATTGCAGAAGCAGGAAACAGAAATCTCAAAGCTACTCTTGAGTGGACAACGTTGGCTGAAGAAGCTTTCACGAAGACGAAGCAAGCCCGGAGTCAAGCGGCACACCTTTCCACTCCGGATTATGACGATGATTTTTGTCTTGATGTTTCTGAATCAGGTGGAATAGTCAATGGAGTCCTGTTTCAGAAAAAATGGGGAGTGAGACAGGTACTGATGTACCATAGCTCAAAGTTAGACAATATAGAACTAGGCCAGACAGGGTGTGCAAGACACCTAGCTGCACTAGCAAAAGTCATTGAAAAAACTGCACATGTGGTAATGTGCCACCCATTGAAAGTTAACACAGCCCATGGAGTAGTAGCATTTATAAATTCCCAGGCATTCACATTTTCCCCAATCAGGAAAATCAAGATTCAGACCAGTCTGTTGAAACCACATATAACATATCAAGGTGGTTTAACAAACATGTCTACAGGGCTGAGCACTGAAGAGCACACACCCCATGACTGTCAGTTCATCTCTCAAAAGGATCTCAAGATAAGATCTGATTTAGAAACAGAACCTCTAGACCAACCAGACTTCACTCTCTACAGTGACGGCTGTTGTTACAAGGGAGACGACGGGAATGTGGCCTCCTATGCAGTAGTCCAGCAGGAGGGAGAAAATATAAAGACATTAAAAGCAGAAATCATCTCCCAACCTGCTTTGGCCCAACTGGCAGAAGTAGTGGCACTCACCAAGGCCTTGGAGCATGCAGAGGGACAACGAGTCAACATCTATACAGATTCAGCGTATGCCTATGGAGAAGTGCATATAGACGGACCACAGTGGATCAGAAGAGGGTTCCTAACATCTGCTAAGACACCAGTAAAACATGCCGAAGCGCTAAAACTCCTGCTAACATCTTTGCTGATGCCAGCACAAGTGGCAGTAATGAAATGCAAAGGACATCAAATATTGAACAATGCAATATCCCGAGGAAATGATGCAGCGGACAAGGCAGCAAAGAAAGCAGGAGGGTACAGCAAGCAAATGATATGTACAAAGGCCAATACTCAAGAGGAGTTAACCACCGAACACATCAAAGACATGCAGAAATATGCTGGAGTGTATGAACAAAATCAATGGAGTCAGAAGGGAGCAAAGGAAGTAGATGGCCTGTGGAGAGCCCACGACGGTCGTTTAGTCACACCTGCAAAGTTATGCTAGCTGCTAATAGAACAATCACATGGTCCCACTCATGTAGGCAAAGCAAGAACAACAAAAGACATTGAACAATAGTGGTGGCATCCTTACATGAAGGACATGGTTGAGAACTTCGTAAACGACTGTGACACGTGCAATGCATTCAATGTAAAAAAGCCATACAAGTGCCCAATGGGAAGATATCCAGTCCCAGCAGTAATGATTGATCGTTATACGAGATGGATTGAAGCCATTCCTTGTAAGAAAGAAGATGCAAAGACAGTCATTAAATGGCTCAAAACAGAACTTATACCCCGTTATGGAGTGCCAAGGATAATAAGATCAGACAATGGTTCACATTTTACAAGCAAACACTTGGAGGAAGTTGAGTTATATTTTGGTATAATTCATAAGTTTGGGTCAGCATACCACCCACAATCTCAGGGTATAGTAGAAAGAGCAAATCGAATATTAAAAGGGAAAATAGCAAAAGTAATTTTTGGCACAAACATGAAATGGGTAGATGCTTTGCCTCTGGCACTCATGTCAATGAGATCTTCTGAGGGTGCTAAAACACATCTTTCACCCCATGAGTTGTTAACTGGTCGGCCAATGCCTGGGCCTCCTAGAGAAGGAGGCACTGGCCCAGTTTTAGACATCAGACAAATTGAAGTGGATGAATATGTCAGGGCTCTGAGTAATATTATCCAAGTCTTGTCTACACAGGTTCAGAGAACTGCAGAGACACCAGACGAGACACCAGAAGAGACTCCTGTACGGCCGGGTGATTGGGTGAGGTTGAAAGTTCACAAAAGAAAGTGGGCTGAACCCAGGTGGACGGGTCCGTGGGAAGTTGTTGAAAGAACTTCACACGCTCTCCGGATAAAAGGTAAAAAAGGAGCAAATTGGCACCACCTGACACATTGTCGCCCTGCACCGGCACCTTCCAGAAAGCTCTTGGAAGTTAGGACTGATTTGGCAGAGCTGGAACAAAACGATGAATAAAAAATCAAAACAAGAGATATTAAGATAGAAACAGCTCAAAAGACGAATTGTCTTTAGGTTTTAGAGATTGGATACTAAAACGGAATACCCATTCTTGTTTTACATCTGAAACCTATTTATTCTATCAGTCCAATATTTTTGTTTTATTATTTTTATTCTATCAAGCCAATATTTTTGTTTTATTATTTGTATTCTATCAAGCCAATATTTTTGTTTTATTATTTTTATTCTATCAGTCCAATATTTTTGTTTTATTATTTCTTATATACTTTATTTTTTGTATTCATTCATTTTAAAACTCTCAAACTGATATAACCATGGGTAAAATTGATGAAACGCCATTGAAGAAGTCAGAACATTTAAGGGGCCCCCTGGGAATAAGAATCGTAGTAACATTGTTAGCTGTGTTCATCTCAATTGGCATTTTCCTGGTTGGGTGGGGGGTACAGCATCGTGAAGAACCCGAATCCATTCGAGCCCTCGTAGAAAATGCCAATATCACTAACAAAACTTCAGCTGTGTTTAGGACATTTCCATTTACCCCCAGAGCCAAAAGATCAGCTGAGAGACTGAAGGAGGGGTTGGAAATACTCATCCCCAGAGGTGAAGCGGTTACGGTCAGTCTTGATGTGTGTGATGTGGTTGTATGTGGAGAGCTGCGAGATAAAACAGGCCATGACGTTTATGGGTGCATTCATGCTTGGGGACGGCCAGATGATAATTCATGGTGTCCCGGTTCAGAGAAGGTATACTGGAGTGCAAGGGCAGAAGGTAATAACAATCCCCCTGGTTTGGCGTTTAGGTCTCAGCTATCTTTTTCCAAAGGTCGCCATAGTGGAGATATGAGCAAACACAATCCAATAATAATTGCTTTTAAAAGCGCACTCACTCCCCATTTCAAGAAACAGGGAGACGTCACTGCATTCCATTTACTGATGGGGATAGAAGTTCCTGGAAAAGACCCAATGGGATCAATTTTAGTGAAGATAATTGACCCACCAGCAGATGTAATCCCTGATCTCGCCCCAAAATATACTGAATCACCCTTTAAACCAGAACCAGAAATACCCCCTGCTAAATCTGTGAACAATCCACTGGTCACCTATCTGAGTACGACCTCTATACAGAAAGTCATAGCAGTGGAAACAGGATACGAGGACACGAATTCTTGGTTAGACTGGGTTGTTTATTCTGTTAAGCAGAGCAAGATGGCGGACTGTCTGGCCTGTGCGGCTGCCCGACCAAGTTTAGGAACAGTGCCATTTCCATTTAACGCCCACAATGATCCAAGAGGACAACTCTGTATGTACAAACTCTATGGACAAAAATCCCCAGCAGATTGTGTCGACATTGCACAAAAGTATCCAGTGGTAAAAATAAATGACATTCCACCTGACTTCACGTCTTACGAGGGACTGTATGACTGCATCACAAGGGACTACCTAAAAGGTATAGAAGTAGGAACTCTTAAGTGGTGCAATTCTACAACGATTTTAAGTAACCAGGATTTTCTCCCAGGTATAACTATGCCCATTAGACAGTATCCCAGAACAGATGTGTGGTGGTATTGTGGCACTAAAACCCTGTATTCAGTTTTACCACAGGATTGGACAGGGACCTGTGCACTGGTACAGCTAGTGATGCCTTTTTATGCAGTACCAATGACGGCCGAGCAACTGATAAACATGGCAGTCCAACCCAAAGCAACTAGAGCCAAAAGGTCAGTCTTTCCAGGGAGTTTTGATTCCACTGTGTACATAGACAGCATAGGGGTGCCCAGGGGAGTTCCGGACGAGTTTAAAGCTAGAAACCAGATCTTAGCAGGGTTGGAATCCATTTTCCTTTGGCCTACGATAAATAAGAATGTGGACTGGATTAACTATATCTACTACAATCAGCAGAGGTTCATAAATCACTCCAAGGACGCAATGAAGGGACTAAGCGAGCAACTGGACAAGACCAGCCAGATGTCTTTGCAGAACAGAGTGGCCCTAGATATGTTGCTGGCAGAAAAAGGGGGTGTATGCAAAATGTTTGGAACATTATGTTGTACTTTCATCCCAAACAACACCTCACCTGATGGATCAGTAACCAAGGCTCTGAAGGGACTCACTACTCTAAGCATGGAGTTAGCAGACAACAGCGGGATAGAGAAGAACCCCCTGGGGGTTTTTTTAGATGGTTGGCTGGGAAAGTACAAGGATTTCCTAGTGAGTGGACTGATGTCTGTGACAGCTGTGATCGTGATATTGGCACTGGGTTGTTGTTGTTTCTCAACCTGCATCCGCGCTTTTGCAAACCGACTGATTAATGGGGCCCTCAACCAGGAATATGCTAGGGGTCAATATCACATGGGGGGACAGTTTCCAATGCTAGTCGAACAGGACGATCCACCCCCATATACAGATGTAGATGAAAATGATGAGTTAGTTTGAATGAGTTTAAATAATATGGATGTTCAGAGATGAGAATGTTCAATGAATATCCAGCCGAGGTGATTCTTTAAATGATGAAATCATGTGAAGAAGAAAAATGCTAAAATGGAGTGAATCCATTTCAATTTACTTATGCTATTCCAAGATAGTTTATTTTATTCATTATTATACTATACTATTCCAAGATAGTGTATTTTCATTTTTTATTATTACATTACACTGGTACAAGATATTTTATTCTATACTGATCTAATATGATGGATCCCATGTTTTATAAATCATTGCTATTTTAAAATGGGTAGTTTCTTTTCACTTTGTAAAAACAAGTGCCTTAACACTGAGCGTGGTATGAGAACGGTTTCTGTGAAAGGAGGGAGGAAGAAATGTTCTGATACCAAGCCATTGCTGCTATTTTAAAGAGCCATATTGAATGTTAACACTAGAAGTTATGCAAAGGGGAAAACTTTTATGTTTGAACACAGTCAAAGTATTTTTGTATTTTTGTAATATTAAGGCTATTTGAACCATTCCATTTTGATTGGATGTTTATGATATGAGTTATGTAATATGCAGAGCTCAGATGAAGAACTCATTGATTTCAGTATTATACACAACTTTTAGGTGTGTAAGGAGGGACTGTTAGAAATTAAAATCAATGTTTTGATGGCATAATGTACCTTAAATGTACCTTTAGTTTAAATGCTGTTTTATACTGAAAAACCAGACGTTCTTGTGCACAACCAGTTAGACTTTTATTCTGAAAAACCTTCACCTCCGGTTAGCATGAGGCTAATATACCATTTCCTATAGAGGTGAATTTAGCAGCGATATGATATGATGTTGCACACCGAAACCTACTGATTTCAACACTACAACTATAGACATCGAGATATTATTATTGTTGGATATTAAATGAAGGTACAGTTTATTTGAGTACGTTATTGTTTACAGATGTGGGTAGCATGTCACAACATTCGGAACGACCGGAAATCAAATTGCTGTGAAGGATTTCCTGTATTTTTTTGGAGTATTGATTACAGCGTTTAGAATGTGTTAAATGAAAAGTCATGAAAGAGTTAAGGAGGAGAAAAGGCGTGTTTAGATATATATTGAATGTACAATGTCTGTATCATGTGATATGCGTAACAACGGACATTAAATACACGGAGAGCCGGCCCCCAGGGAGGAGCCAGGAGAGGCTATATAAACAACGAAACCTGAGGGGTTCGGCCTCTTTTCTCTGCTAACAAGGGCCAGATGCACAGCTGTATTTATGTTGGAAAATATCCTGTTTGTGACTTTACCGCTCACGCTGAAAGTTGAGAAAAGTTCAACTTTTCAAGCATCGCCAGCCAATCAAATCATATGCCAGTACAAGCGCTAGCCAATCAAACCGTGTGCTTGTGTGTCCGGGGCGGGAGATTAATGTGATTGGTTGTTGGTTGCGCGCCAGACATGCCCACCGGCAAGCTTCAACACGACGGAATCGTGTGGACGGAATCGTGTGGACATTTCGCTACGGCTGCTCCGCGACATGCACAGCAGGGTAGGAATTTCAGGGCGGCCATGACGGCCATGGCCGTCGTTGCCCCTCGGCGGGCCCGGAGCCACGAGGGTGCATTGCCTGCTCAGTTGCATGATTTGCCCCCTCACTTTGAGCATTATTCATCCATCAAAAAGTACAATAAATGTCACAATTATTAAATAATTTTATTTTCCCCAATAAACGTTACTATGTTTAGATCAGATATGTGGGCAGGCAGTCAAGCAACGTGTAAAAAAGCCTCAACCCCAAGTGAGCTTGTAGTCCTAATTAATGTTAGCGTGTGTGCTTAGATGTAAACACAGTCGGATGGGTGAACAAATGTCCCCGTTTTCGGTGGCCGGTACCCAGTTGAAACTCCCGAAAATGTTCCCGTTTTTGAATGTGCGTTAAAAAACATAGAGCAAGGTGAAATCAAATGTTACATGTCAGTAAAAACAGAGTAACAGTGTTGTGCCTGTTTGTAGCGTTAGCGTATTTTGTTCTTCTTCTACTACTTCTTCTTCTACCTCTACTACTGCTAATTCAATGTACCTGCCCGCAAAATATTGGACAAAATAAACTCGGCTGGTAGTGTCAACTAAATCCATACTTTACAAAAAAAGTGGTTTAAATGAGGTAAATTACGAATTTATGTTCTCAATCGCCAAGTGTGGGATTGATAGCAGATAGCACCACATATGATGGTTTCTAAGCTAAATGGACTATTCGACTGCAGCCCATGGCTGAAGTCGAATAGTCCATTTAGCTTAGGAACCTTCCTAACGGAGTGAAATGACCCGGAAGTCCCTCAGTGGCAGCCATGATAAGTGCCGTTCGAATTCTCTAGAATGATAGGAAAGGAGGTTTCAAACTTCCTTTAAAACCTCCACTGGACCTCCCTAACCGAAAGGAGAGGAGAAAATGCTTTCCCACAATGCCTTGCAGCATTTGTGTCACACAACAGTCGGCCGTTCACGGAAAACAAACGATTATGACGGAGAAATTATATCATGAAAGTTACGGTGCTTATTAAGCATTTTAAAACGTATGTGGTAAGTTCCCAAAGTGCTTTGTTTTGAACGTTCATCAGAACGTTCATTTGAACGTTAGTTTTTACTGAAATGATCAAATAAAGTCAACATTTCACTGAGCTGTGTGGGGTTTGTTCAACTTTTAAAAGATGTTTGAATGGTGATGTACACAGTGATAGATGTTAAGGACTAACGTTTATAATAAATATATTTGTATTGATTTTAAGATATTTTCATAGTTCATACAATCATACGTATTGGGATCATTTGTATTAATGTGGACCGGAGGGAGAGGGTGACGAGCATAAGTTTCACTTTCCTTTTTTATTTCAATTCCAACTTTGGTCATGAAGAATATGTTTCTCTGTTGTCCACATTCATAAAGCATAAAGCAACAGCATCAGAGCACGGTGCAGACAGGCCCGCCTTAACCTGCCATCAGGCCCTGGGGCTGATAGGTTTTGTAGGCCCCCTATTTAAACAACAAATCAAAGTCATTTATAGCCTCGGCAGGCTCTGTGATCGCACTTCTCCACTCTGCTCTACGCGCGCCTGGTCCTCTCCTCCAGATGAGTGACATATCAGACCTCCCTCGTGTATTTGTCTGGTTGACGTTGGCTCCCCTCCACGTAGCAAGTCCTCGTCGTCCTCTCCATCTCCTCCAACATCCCTCCTGTCTGTTTTTCCTCTCCTGCTACTCCATCGCTATCAGAACCAGACGGCCTACTTAGCTCTGAGGCCCCACGGCCGGCACCGCTACTGCTCGGTACAGAACTCATCTGTCCTCCTTCCTCCTCCTCCTGGCCTACAGGTTTAAAACAACGTGTAAGCTTCGGCATTTTTTGTAATAGCTGCTTGTCTCGAAACTCCTTTTCCCTCAACAATTTCCTTTCCCGAGCGCCACTCTCAAACTTTTTCTTCTCAAACTTTTTCTCCTAAACAACCTTCATCTGTCACTCAATCACTCGCAATTTGAATAAGTCACATGTGAAACATATTCTCATTCTGATTCGCTGTGAAGTGGTGCCCACTGACTGTTACGGAGTCATCATTTTTGAGAAAAATCTCTGGAATCCATCGATCTGATTGATTAGCGGAGCAAATGATCAAAATACTAAGGAGGGAAGATATTTTCGTTTGGATTACTGGTCTGGGGGAAGCTCACGTGTGTGTGTATACGTGTGTGTTTGTGTATTTTTGCGTTTTTGTGTATTGTGTTTGTTTCCCGGGGAAAACACTCACAAGAAACACCGGCTGTTGTTATGCCTGCTGTGACGTCAAGTTACTCTGTTCTCCGCTTGTAATTATGCCGTTACAAGCTTCAACGTTGTATTTATCATCTGAATTTGCCGAAACAAGTTTAATATTCTGAAAGCCAAGACTTTGTTTATTTGAAACCAGATTAAAACAAACTGTAATGGACCCTGCCGTGTTATCTATGATTACTATACCCCTTACATTCATAATTTCAGCCGGAGGCAGGGGGAGTGAGTGGCGAGTGAGAGCTGTCATCTTCCCTTTACAAGCTTCAAAAATGTATTTATCGTGTGATTTTGGAAATAAAAGTTTCATATTCTGAAAGCCAAGACTTTGTTTATTTAAATGTTTTTTAAAAACATCCGAAATAAAAAAACTTTTTTTTTTTTAATTTACATTTTTTTTTAAACTTTTTTATTGGCTCATGATAGGCCCCTGATCTCCGTAGGCCCCTGGGCTTCAGCCCATGTCAGCCCGTGCATTAAGGCGGCCCTGGGTGCAGAATCTCTAGATGAGTTTACAGTAGTCCGTCGTTCTTATTAAACATCCATGTTGTAGTCCGCTGTATAGAAAACTGTAGTTTCCATAGTTTCCCCACAGCAGCAGACGCACATTCATGACGTCCGCTGGCGCATCATAAACACGTCAGATAGTGAAAGTGCATTCGGATTCTCTAAAGTACCGCAGTCTCTTCTCCTAAGTCCTTTTGAATTCTCCTATCCACTATCCCTTAACCCCGTGACGTTTCACTCAGAGGTCAAGGAATAAGAGATAGGGTTAGAATTTAGGAGCTGATTTATAAACTATCCGACCGCAACCCATATCTGCACGGCCTACCAGATCAGCACGGGGTCCGTTGCGCTTACTAATGACGTCACGCATTGGCTGTACGGCAACCCAAGAGGACATTTTACACGGCCAAATTCCGCAAAAAATATTAAAAAATAACAATCGACAGTGAATGTATGTTAGAGGAACTGTGTCAGGAAAGTGAAGTGTTAATTAAGTAATGTTATTGAAGAACTGAAATGCATAAAATTGAAAGTTAATATGTATAATATCCCTCCAAAATGGTATCTGGTGTTTCCATAGCAACAACAACTTCCTGTCAACAGCGTAAACTCCCACAGAGTACACATGTTCATCCTCTGAATGTGTGTAGCATGGAAACAACATGACGGTATCTGATATCATAAAGACGGAGAAAGTAAAGAATAAAGTTTATGTTTAAATGTTAGCACCCCCGAAGAAGCACAAGCTCTTACGTTGAGTCTGGAGTTTCAATACATTCTAAATCATCAGTAAAGTCTACAACCATATTTCGGAGGGATATGATATTAACTTTCAATTTTATGTATTTCAGTTCAATAACATTACTTAATTAACACTTCACTTTCCTGACACAGTTCCACTAGCCTTCGTTCTCAGTAGCTGCCGCCTCCACACACCGCCAGATGTCTGGCAGGGGGGGTGAAACGAAGGCCGGCTGTGCTGGACGGGCCAGGCCGTAGAAGCCCTGACGCAGGCGGCTCGTCGGCCTCGGTGGGGGAGTGGCAAGCCTGCACGCTCCGCCGCCATAGTCATCACCGCCGGAAAGTCCTGTGCTGTTGGCCTTCCTGGTGGTCGCCGGAAATCCCAGACGACGAGGTGTCGTCATCGTCGTCCCTCTCCCGACACTCGGACCCGCCCGGATCGCTGGAATGGCGAACACGAAGGGCACTCCCTCCTCGAGGTCCTTCATCTCCACCACGTTGAGCTCTGGGTCCTCCACCGGCGAGACGTAGCAACCCTCTCACTGCGCCAGCCGTTGATGGCGGGCGGGGCGAGGAATCAGCTGGCAGGCGCTGCAGACTGCAAGCGGGCCCAGGTTGGCCGCCGCGTGGTCGCACCCCAGGCACTCGATGCACCGGCAGTGGGGGTCGTCGCCTTCTATGGAGCCCGGACACAAAGGGCAGGGGCGCTCCAAAGGTGAGTCCATTTTCTTCGATGTAATGCTTCTTCTTTATCCGTCTCTCTTCACTCAGTTGTTCACTGCCTTGCTGAAGAGAAAGGGATGACAGTAAGGAGGCGAGGCCTCCTTTTATGCGGTGAGATGCACGCGCATTCAGGTAGGCCCGCCCCGGGGCCGGCTACGTCTAGAAAGTCTCAGTGGATGAATGCTTGCATGATAGGATCGAGGGGAGTACCCATAGAGTCCAGCAGAGGGCGGAGACTGTGAGAGATATAACCGCGGCGCAGCCGAAGTAAGTTTCTTTTACAATTTTGTTTAAAACAATCTGAAATGTTCCCAATTTCCCATATGCACATATTCTTACAAATGTTTTGTAAAACATTTGAATGTGTAACACTTAAAAAAAACTGTTATTTAGCAGAAACAAAAAACTGTAAGCTTCCATTGGATTAAAATACACTTGAATTATTAACAGTCATTGGTTAACATGAAATTTACTTTTTCTGTTTGGTTTAAGGAATAAATAGAAGTGCATATGAGTGACTTTACATACAGTATACAGTGGATAAGTGTATAGACCCCACAAGGTTTAAATATTAGTTTCCAAAAGTCTAAAAATAAAAGTGTATTTTTGCTTTGCTTGGCAGTGGTTTCAATGTTTAGCCACTATTGTTTTTAAGGACATCAATACGTCCTTAAATTAATATTATATGTATTATAAATATGTTTTGAAATGAACATTACTTCATATGTAGTTGGACTATGATTGTTGCCCATCCAAATTTAGCTGACACATTTAAACACTCACCAAAGAAAATGCGAACAAAATGTTATCTCCATCCACCAAGCTGGGTGCATCAAGAAAAAGTTGTGGGGGAATTATACCACTAAACAAGAAAAGGCAAGAATATGGAATTAAATAAAAACTCCAGTCACAATCAGTCTGTTTTCACTTCACTACAGTTTCGGTCTAATATCCAGCATTTTCACGTTTTTTGTGTAAAAAATAAAAACCTGAAATTAGAAATTGGGAATACTGAATATTACAGAGTGTCGTCAGGCTCCTCCTGATGTCTCTCAGGAAGTAAAACAGAATACAACAACAAACAACAATGCATGTGCCCCCGTGGATCTGTCAGGTATACTGAAATGAATGGGCTCAAAGTAAAACACAGACTCTGAAGGATTCCTTTATCACATCAAAACTTGGCACAGAGGCTTTAGTTGTTGAACATTCATGAAATAAATTAAATATTCTAATGCACACAAATCAGAATTTACTTTCAAAGAGGGGTGCACAGACTGTTCCACACAACAGTAGATAGTGGCATGGCTTATGTGAACATGTTGACATGGTGGTGATGATATGCAGGTGCACTGAGTTTCCAGAGACAGTCTGTGGAATTAGATGCACAGACAGGCATAAAGCACACATCCATTACGAGCTGTAAGAGGAACACACACACTCATTAGAAAACACACATCTCAATATTAGATTTTTGCGGCGGGCATAACCAATGTAGAAAACTAGGGATGCGCAACAATATGTTTTTCTTAAGCCAACATATTTCCAACCATATTTTTGCCAACAATAACCAATAAACAGATTACTCCACTAATTCCTTAGAGTCTTCCTAACTCCCAACATGTACACTGGTCTAATGTTACAAACCAGGACTAAAGTTGTGGCTCTCTGTGAAGGCTCCAGCTATAGCAGCCATCTTCTCAACTCGTAAGATGTTCCCATAACCTGTTTTCTTGTCTTGCGCTGACTTCTGTGTCAAATTTGTATTCAGTACACATATGTACATTCAAAGAGGTAAGTTCCTGTTCTAGCTGTGGAACGATTAACAGGCCAACTTTAAGAGACCAAAAGCCACAGTAATGGAGCTAAAATTACCAATTAGAATTTAGATTTGACACACCCTTCATTAGTGTAGTCCTGGTGACATGACCTAAGGAGCTAAACACTGGAATGAATTGTCACTGGTTATTCATCTAGCTTGTTTCATGGCCTGCCAGTAGAATATATAAAAACATGGAAGGGGTTAGCATGGGCAGAGGGATGAAAACAATTACAATTGTTTTTTTTAATGTATGGCATTTGAGTTTGAAAGTGAGTATCACTATCATTTATTTCAAACATGCCCATTTTTAAAAAAAAAAGAGGTTTATAAACATCAACATTGATTGAAAACAATTAAACATAAACAAAATATGAAAATTAGTAAAAAATATAATCCTGCTAATTTAACAGCTGTTGCCAACATCTGCACAAACAAAAAACAACACTTCCACTAACACAGCTCTTCACATTGCAACTATTATTGAAGTGGTTGCAATAATCCATTTGAACATAGTGTATGTTTAATACATTATGGCAGGGGTGCCTAATACGTCGATCGCGATCGACCGGTCGATCGCAAAGGTGGTGTGGGTAGATCGCATGGCATTGAAAAAAAAAATGGATCCAACCTTACTATGGCATTTGCCACTTGATTGACGTACAGGTAAGCCAGTCTGAGTTGTATCGTGCCATACGGGTTCATGCAGGTATGAGGGGGCCTCACCTCCTCATCTGAAGCGCAAATGCGGCGCACAACTATGCTGCGGCGCAATTAGTGTAAGCGCACCACAGTTTATCCGCCGTTAAGTCCACTAGCCCCCCCCACCCCCGACACAGATTGGGCAGGGGCGTGTAGGTAGATCATTTGGGCTTGGTCATTTTAAAAGTAGCTCCCAAGCTGAAAAAGTGTGGGCACCCCTGCATTATGGGATATGTGCTTCATCGAGAGGGCTCTGCCTGCAGGCCTCCACTCTCAGGACAGTTCCGGTGTAGGCTCCACTCTCAGGACACCTCAACTCTCAGTACAGGAAGTGACGATTCTGACGAACACGTTTTTCATGAGAGGAGAGGAGAAAAATGCAACGAAAATTGTCAAAATCCCTAAATATATGGATGAGTGGGGGGGGGGGGAACGGCTGGACACAGGCCGTGGGGACACACCCACCCTATTAAAATTAATAGAACCGGGGAAAATAGGGGGAAAAGTTAAACTCCCGTTACATTCCTCCATGGTGTCATTTGAGCGAAAAATGGCTAAGTCAACTTTTACGAGAACCAGACTGGGGGGTCAAAAGGGCTTGACCAAGGCCGACCCAAAGTGCATGGAGAGCGTGATGAGTCTCCATGGTGATTTGAAAACTTCAATCAGACGAGTCCTTCGGGGGGCGGGTACGTGTTCGTCAGAATCGTCACTTCCTGTACTGACAGTGGAGGTGTCCTGAGAGTGGAGCCTACACCAGAACTGTCCTGAGAGTGGCTCCCATGGCTTCTTCAGCTCTAACTCTGTGTGTTTCTGAGCAGTACAAACAAACAGCACTGCTAATAAGTAGCTTTAAAAATTATTGCTCATTTTATATACTGTAATTCACATTTTTTACTTCAACAACCTTATTACAATGTGAGGAGAGATTTCCTTCACAACGCCATGTGTACAATACAAGGTAAACCCAAAGTCCATAAAATAACCAGATTAACAGATTGCCTCTTGAAGAACATTTTATTCTCTGAGTAGAAAGAAACCAAGCTTGAAATAGCACCTAAATCCCCAAAAGGATAGAAGACACCTGTTAGGACCTTCCAGTGAACTCATGTCAGGTTCCTGGTGAACACGCGCTCCCCTCGCAGGGTGAGGTGCTGCAGTTGGTACTGCAACACCTCCGTGTCCGACGACTCTCTTATTCTTGTTTTGTCCAGATTTAGGTAGTCCAGAGACTTGGACTGGGCCCTCTTCCCTTTAAGCAGACAGAGTGGCAGTGAAGCATGTAGACCCCTCCCAGCTTCCCCCTGGGCCAGGGACCTGAGGATTGGGTCACTGGAGCTGGGCATACGCCTCCGCCTCCGCCCATTGGCAGCAGGTATCTCGTAGGGTTGGTAGTAACGACTTTTTCCTTTGCAAATTCGTGGAGACTTGTGGAGAACAGATTCTCCAGCCTTTGGGACACTGCTCTGGATGGAGTTGGACACCGTTTCTGAGACAGAACCCTTCTCTGGAGGGCCTTCTGACCACCTGTGGGCCAGCTTTAGCAGTTCCTCCCCAGTGGTGAAGCCCACCAGATAATTGGAATCCATGTGGAGGATCTGGTACCCTGCGACAGTGCCTCTGATGGGGGAACAGGGGGTGCTGGAACATCGAGGTCTCTCTCTGTCAGGTTTTAATGTGGCTTTGATTTCAGCTGCAGGAACAATGGAGACGTGTGCTCTTGACCCTCCATTGATATCCATTTCCATCCTTACAGACTTATCCTGAATAAAGATGTAGAAAAAAACGTTGAGTCATTCTTGTTTCTGGCAAAAAGACAGCAAACACAAACATTTAGTGCCCACATTCAGCAAATATCTGAAGGCAAGACATCCACTCACTCCTAAAGGGCCAGAGGCCTGTACTATGAAGCAGGATTTTCGCTTAGCGGGCTAACTTCAGGGAAAACTCTGGGTTTCCGGTCCTACGATGCTGGTTCTCTTTTTAGCAGGCTAGACCTCCATGGTAACTTATGCTGTGCGGCTAACCTGGTCCGGAGCAGGTTAGGTTGCAGGCTAAGAGCTCAACTCAGTGAAAGCACTGCCTGCTGACCAATCAGAGCTCAGTGTGCGGAGTTTAAAGCGATCAAGTCATATCACAGGAGAAAGGAAATACAGAAAAGCTGACGTTGCAGGAAAGACGGCCGGCAAAAATCACCGACTGTGTGAACGTGAACATTAATAGAATATCACCTCCATCTTCAGATGTTATAATGTGACTATTATAACATTAGCGTTAAGAAAGCTTACTGAGATATCTGCCACAACACAAGTAACCGGATCAGAGTAACATTAAGTACAGTTCGCGGCATATCACTTCATAATGTACATACACCTCCTGTTCATTTCGCATAATTTGGTAAGCAGGTACAATGTTTTAATTTCATTTCCGTTTAACTAAAGTTATTTAGATTAATAACTTTACAAATAACACATTTGTGAGATTAAGTAAACCACCCCAGTTAATAACCTACATTAAGATATGTTTTAGATTAACGATTTTACAGAAGTAATTTGGGATCTCTTCATATTTGCTCCATTATGAATGATGAATTTGAACTTTTTTACTGAACCACAGAATTAAAGGCCTGCTGTCATTATTTAACTGAAAGCGAATATCTTAAACACTGACTGATCCACCAGCACGCACAGATGAGCGAGCACACACACACACACACCTCCTTTATGAGTGGTGGTGTTGAGGCTGTACAGAGAACATTCGGGAGGAAAGATGGAGACATGCGGAGCATCATGTCCGCTGCTGTCAGGAGATACCGTCTCATTACAACATGTCCATCACTGTGGACATCCACTGTGTATACACTGTATTCCTAAAGCGGAGCCATGTTAAATGTGACGCCCTCATCATGTCAGACTCCGAGTCTCATCCCATTGATCCAGTCATGGTGGCGCGTGACCAAGGGACCGCAGTTTACGGGGGAGCACGAGCTGATCTATCTGTGTTATTCTCTCGGTGATCTCCGGCTCTCACCGCGATACGGACGGAATAAAATAAAATCAACACAAACCTGAGTGAAGAGAAAAGATGTCCCTCCCGTCTGCCTCTCTCCTCTCTGCTGTGTTCCGCCAGCCACAGGAACACTTCCGGTGTGTTTCTCCACAGCACAAGCGATTATACAATATTTCAGTAGGCCTATACATCATTTAAACTATTTTTATTTCAGAATAAATTATTAAACCCCTAAATGGCCATTCACATATACATATTTTGGAAAATTCATTGATCGCTTTTTTTCTACACCCATACTACTATTGCACCCGTGATACACCCATGTTATAGCCACATATTACACTGTTATCACACCCATTTTATCCCCCAGCATACAGACACCATTTAAGGGTTACATTATTTGTTGGTTTCAAATATCTGACGACAATATCCACGAGTCCCCGCTGTTGTAATATTTTTTTTAAATAACAAAAAACGGTTATATCAAGTTTATTGAAGCTCTTTCCATCAAATAATAATAATAATAACAATGTAATGAATAAAGATAAAAATAATCAGAAATGATTTGTTCATTGTGGAAATTGTTTCACTCATCCACAAACAGGAGCTCACAACATGCATTGATGGAGACAAGTCAGAGACAGGGGCTCTAAGCACTTGGCAGCTGCTGCCTTGCTCAAAGGTTATCTGTGCAGGAGGCAAACTCCACCGAACACACGTGCCACAGCATTCACATGGAGGCTTACAGCTGTGTGTAAGGAACCAGCAGCTAGCTGTTAGCTCTGCTGCATCACACTCACTGAGCTTCACAATGACATTCAGCTTCAAAAACCTTAGTAGGCCTATCTGTCACAAGTTGTTATAACTAAACTAGTAAAATCATTGAACGCTTGACATGGCCATAGTCAGGGTTATCCTGCAAAGTTACATATACATTGATATGTTCAGCAAAACTATGAAGAAAAACATGAATTCATAATATTACAAAATCAAACCATTTCAAATTGTACATGGTTAAAGAAACATTTAAGCAGAAATCCATTGCGCTTCTCAACAGACCTTCTAGGGCAGGGGTGTCAAACTCTTCATGTGGCCCGCAAGAGCTTGCAAATAATATAATATGTTTATTATACAGTTACATGCCACTTTAGAGAAGTACGTTGCCCATAAAGTACATGTCCCACAATGCATCTCGTTTTGTGACATGCACACTTAAGAGACTTGCAATTATTTGCCCCAGACTTCTGCTTTCAGACATAGTTAATTATGAAGTTATTACCCTATCTGATAATAATCCAATTCAGAGGCAATAATGTAATATAATACCTTATTTTATATATTTATATAGTTACAACCGGCCCTTTGAGTGCAACCATAATGCTAATGTTGCCCGCGATGAAATTGAGTTTGACACCCCTGTTCTAGGGACAGTAAAACATTTTGGGACTGATTTTGTGACATCATATATTCAATAAAATGTATTTAATACATAATAAATTCTTGCTATAATGAGTCCGTCATTTTGAATCACTCCAAGCTCAAGTACCGTAAAAGCACATGTATCTCCGAGGGTTATGCTCTTTGTGCAGCTGGATTCAAACTACGTCATATTACATTGTATCTATGAAATAGGAAATTATCCCACACAATGTTTTACACGGTCATGTTGTTGCTCCGGGCGGCTCTGTCCTGTCTGTATGTGTGCTGTCAGCGTCCTCTTTGCAATGTCCCCTGGTTAGCCTCTCTTTGGGAATGCTGTGTTCTTGGCTCATATGAAGCTCAGATCTTACTGACAGCTGTTTTTCTACTCTGAGGTATCCTTGGCATGAGCACAGGACATGTGTAGCAGGAGAAGAGCAATGGGAGGGGTAAACAGAGAAGCAGGAGAAGTTTTATAAAGCACATTAGTAGTACACTTTAAATTGAGTTTTCCTGTTCGGTAGTTCAAAACTTTGATGGTGCATCTTTACTATTATTACATTTTTTTAGCAACCATGACAAACAATACATGTTAAAGTTTCATTTAACAAGTTCATACACCCGTTTGCATAAAGGTCTAATGCTGCGTTCACACCGGACGCGATGCGAATATTCGCTTCGCTCTAATCGCTCCTATCGCATCGCTCTAGTCTAATGGTGCGTTCACACCGGACACGATGCGAATATTCGCTTCGCTCTAATCGCTCGAGTTTCACCGCGGCTGCCAGCTGTGTTTACTCGCATCATTCAAACTAGACGCGCTGGCTCAGGAGCTACAACTAAAACAAAATGAACATATTTTACCATGATTAAATTGTAATACACGTTTATAAATGATGCCGAAGTAACAACATACTGATACCGGTTAGTAAAAACCATGAATTAATGCTTTGACAAGTCTACAGACAAGACGGCAGGCGAAAAACCTTTTAGAATGTTTGTTTTCTGAATGAAGGTCGGGTCGACCAGGCTAAGCTAACGTTGTATATGCTCATTCCACACTCATAACAACGGCCTATATAAATAAACCAGCGACTGTATTCACCATGACAGACAGTCTGTGGTTTGTACTTGTTTAACTTTTGTCTAGTTTCTGAACAGATATGAGGAGCTGTGATCTCTGTGAGCTAACTGCTAACAGCTAACGGCTGATGTTTTCTGGTTGAACGTCAGTGACGGCAGGCTGAGATCCTCACCGCTGATTGGCTTCCGCGAGAACGCGTCACGTGAATTTGACGCTCGAGTTGAAAAAACGCGTCTGTCCACGTCTCTGCATTGACTTTACATGTAATCACGCCGCCCCCAAACATCGCATCGCGTCCGGTGTGAACGCAGCATTAGTCCCTCTGAGCTATCTGGATAAATTGAGGGAATCCTCGGGAAGAGAGCAGTTTCAGTAAGCACTACATTATACTACACCTCATTGTGAAACTGTAGCTTTTATTTAACGTTCAGGTTTTTTTAAGCGAGTCAGAAATGTACTCACACATTCTACAGCATGTCTCTAAAGCCAGCACTGTCTTGCACCATGCTGCTGTACACTGATTGGTATACCTTGGACACATCCAAAGCTGAAGGCCTGAGCCTGGGGTCTTCCCTCTTACACTCCTGGTGGATCTGAAAGAGATGGAAATGGACTACATCCCCCCCAGGTACCCTTCCCATCAGGAACCATGTCACGTCAGGGATCTTCCAGATGTCTGTTCTCTCATCGTACTCAGGCATTAGACCGTCTGAAAATGGTGTTCCTGCGTTTCTGAAGGGCCACAGCTGCTCTGGGGCAACAAAGTCCCCAGTGAGCTCCCGATGACCACATTTTACCCCAAGGCCTTTGGGTGTGTCCACCTCAGGCAGCGCATCGAGATCGTTCACCACCAGGTGAAAGTCACTTGTCAGCAGAAACTGGGACAAGGTTTTTTCCAGGCTGTTGGAGTCACACATGACCCGCCGCCCAGCTGGGCTGTTGTGGAGGTAATGCAGGATGAGGACGTAGTCTATAGCCAACCTCAGCCGGGCCTGCCATGTATTGTGTTGCTGGTGCTGCCGTTGTTCAAGAATACCTTCCAAATTAAGGAGCGGGCCATGTGGATGGTGCTCCGTGACCTGGGTGTGGTCTTCAAGGCAAAAACCCACCAGCTGCACCACCCGAGGGCCCTGCAGGAGCTGTAGCATAGACAATCCATGGAGGAAATCCTCCAGGTAATCCAGAGAGGACAGTTTGGACAAAGCTACCTTTTGACCCCTCCATTCTGCCAAATAGACCTGGGGGAAGAAAAGTGGACGATTAGGTCGGTAATGAGGAGTGAGGGCTGAGCAGAGGAAACATTGACAACATAGGACATTACCTGAGGGACAGGTTTGTGTTCTTCCAGTAAAGAATACAAACTTAGTGCAAATTACAAATTTCCAATTGATGAATGCAACTTGTACATTGTTAAGAGTGCATTTATGAGATAAGCATGATCAATACTCCCCAATAGCTCTGCAAGGTAACCTGTTCTGCTTCAAATGACAAAAACATGCCCTGGTAAGTGGACCACTTACAAAATAGAATGCAATCGATTAATCCAGATCAGTTTTCAATGCACACAACAATGGTTCCTCTCCTGGTTTAAATCCTATCTCCTTGACAAACATCAATTCATCTCCATCAACAACTTCAAATCCCCCACAGCCCCAGTCAATCATGGCGTCCCTCAGGTTTCTGTACTTGGTCAACTTCTGTTCATCACCTACATCCTCCAATTGGAAAAATTATTAGATAAAACCAACTCGAGTTCCACTTTTATACCGATGACACACCCCGACTGGATTATCGCAACAGCATTCTTTATGGTTCTCCTGCATACATTCACAAAAAACGTCAGTATTTCCAAAACTCAGCTGCCCATATGCTCACCTCCACCCGACGCTCTGACCACATCACCCCTAGCCTCCAGGACCTCCACTGGCTCCCCATCAAACACTGCATTGACTTTAAAATCTTACTATTCACTTTCAAAGCCCTCAACAACCTTGCCCCCCCCCCTACCTCCAATGACACACCCTTACCAGTCGCCTCAGGTCTGCTAAAGCTAACCTACTGCAGCCCATCAGAACCAATCTCCGGACCTATGGTGACAGGGCCTTCTCAGCAGGAGGGGGGCATCTCCTCTCCTCTGTAAGGCGCTGCTGCTGCAGGGGGGATACATGCTGCAGGACTTCCGCCCCATGGAGCGGGTGTCTGCAGGATCGGTAAATGAAATCCAACATTCGATGTTCTTGGGAGGCCGTTATATTTGTGAATTTGTCATACTGCTGCTACTCCCGGTAACTTCCAGACACTTTCTACGCTCGCTCAACTTCTTTCTCGTTCTACACATGCCACACACGTATCATCCCCCCCTCCCACTGGCTCTATATCATTGTAAAAAGCCCTGACAACTGTAGACAGCCTGTCTGTATTCATTAGGAGATAATACATCAGCTAGAATAAAACAGTAATTGTTATAGCCAACGACTTCTAAGAACACTGACAACACTAGTTGTTGGTGACAACAGCAACAACAGAGCTACAACTCATACCAAACAGAGGATTTAAAATTAATTTATAAAAAAATATAAAATGAGTTGTCTCTTGATTGATAACATAGGACACATTAATTGATTAAGTGTTGAAGAAGTCATTGCTCCAGTTTGTTTGGTATGTGAAATTCAAGGTTCTAGTATTTAATCTGTATGGGAGCTTTGCAGTTCAATTCACCCCTTTTTAATATGTTGTCAACATCTAGTTGACAATGAAAATAGCATCTGAATTTCTTGTAAATCTGATTTGGCTGGTAAATCCTGCATTAGAACTGAATGGGGAATTGACATGACTTGAGGCCAATTGCATTTCCCTCCTTTAATTCAGTTAACACAAAAGCCAATGTTGCCTTTAATAGACTACCTACCTTTTTAACAGTTCCTTGGCCAATCAGCTTTAGCTTGCGTACTTCGGCATCTATCTGTGAACACTGGAGCCAAGGTGTGATATTTTTCATATTTGTGATTTTAAAATGCTGAGGCACGTGGCCTACATGAGATGAAACCAGCTGTTCATCAGTCTGATACAAAGAGTCCAGATACAGGTAGATCATTGCATTGCTGAGGAGCAAGGCAGCTAGACACACTGCCACTACTGGAACACCTTCGGAGATCAAACTGCCACTGCGACCCATAGTGCCTTGTATCTGAAATAGAAAACAAAGTAGGGAGAGCATGATATAATAGCTACAGCTCAAAACCGTTAATCAGTTAACAGTTTTAGAGCACTGAGACAAAACATCTTCAGATAAGATAACAATTACTCTATTATAAGTAACATTAAGTGTACAATAGAGTAACAAAATAACAGGAGACATGTATTCAGAATAAATGATAGGAACATAGACCAAGACAGTTTTCATACAAGTTATTTGCATTAAAATATACCAGGGTTCTAATGTCTTTCCAATGAACAATCATAATCAGCCTACTACCAATACACACAATATGTGTATAAAAAAGTGCTCGAACGCCTAGTCAGTGAGCAGGTAAAGGTGTTTTTATGTACAAATGACATCCTGTCTAAACATCAGTCAGGCTTCAGAAAGCAACACAGCACCATCACTGCGACAATGAAAGTGGTGAATGATGTGGCGAGTATTTGAGATAATAAGCAGAGCTGTGCAGCTCTATTTATTGACCTGTCCAAAGCGTTTGATACCGTCGATCATCGCATTTTAAAGCAGAGGCTAGCCAGTATAGGCATGTCCAGCCATGCAGTAGGGTGGTTTGAAAACTACCTCTCTGAAAGGTCCCAATGTGTTCACTTTGATGGGCTGTCTTCTGAGTGGTTAAATATTGCTAATGGTGTTCCACAAGGTTCAGTTTTAGGTCCACTTTTATTCTCCATCTACATCAACAGTTTAGGTGAAAATGTGGATGAAGCTACTTTTCATTTTTATGCGGATGATACCGTGATGTACTGTGCAGGTCCCTTCATTAAGGAGGCTGGTGTTAAATTACAATCTGTTTTTAACATTATTCAGACTCAGCTCTCTGAAATAAAGCTTCTTTTAAATGTTGAGAAAACCAAGGTAATGCTCTTTTCTAAAGCTAAAAAGACACCAGAGCATGTTTTAGATATTGTAACTACACAAGGAACAAAACTTGAAGTTGTTGCCTGTTACAAATACCTTGGTATCTGGCTTGATGATTGTCTCACTTTTAAACTTCATGTCAATAACCTGCTTAAAAAGCTGAGGGTTCAACACACTCTCACTTCCTAAGCGTCCAGGAGCGACGTTTGGTCAGTGTCCGTGGCGTCCAGTTGTGACGCTCCTAGGCTCCTTCAGCGTCATAAAGGGACGCAAATAGCTTTCAACTGATTGCAATGTATTCCCATCTGCGGCGGGATTTGACGCTCATGGAAGCACGGCATTCGTTTGTGTCGGCTGCCCTTAAAGGCAATGTGAGCGTCCATTCCCATTGGATAACGGAGAATTGTACACCCGGAAGTAAGTATTCCTCTTACTGTCGATTGATTTTACAGTGATATCTGCACTACTCATTGACTAAAAAACACCAGATTATCCTTGTTAATTACACAACATTGATTGGTTTAAATTGTGTGCAATGCTTTTGTATTTTTCCCCTTCGATTCGGAGAAACAAATATTTTTTCTGAGTAAAGGATGGCAGAAGACACTACACTACCCAGAATCCCCAGCTATCGTTTGGACTACACCATGTGCTCTGTTTGACAAACCCCGTTTTTTTTCACCATTCATTCCAATGGCAGGCGTCTATGTCACGTGATCTTCACATTTCTCCCTGCAGAAAAAGAAAACATGGCCGAACTTCGTTTTATTCTCGGTGGAAAATGCCAATTTTAAAGTTAGTTTGGCCATTAAAATGCGTTTTGATGTCATTTGATGCGAGAAATATGAGTTGTTATTTCAGATTATGTGTGCAGTGGATGTACATGATCTTTAGTTTGCTAGTTATTACGAAGATTACTTCAGGAAATCGCGACGTTTTCATTGTTACCAAGGTGGTTGCTAGGGACGCTGCTATCGATATTATTTCTGTTATGTTGTGTAACTGTTTAATGGTGTTATATTTATTGCTACCCCCTTCCCCGTCAATGTATAGTGTTGATCCACAGCGCAAACGTATTAGTTTAACAAAATCCGCATCTAAAGATACGTTATTTTCCCCTGTGCAATTTCAGTCTCACATCTCACAGCACATCGTCATTAACAAATACTGGAAACAGACCGAAAACATTTTTTAAAAATAAAATAATACTTTATTCCGAGTGTGCTTGCTTTTCTCTTTGGAAGTCATCACATAACGGCATTGTAATACACGGTTCGGCTGCATTACATATTACATATCTGCTGTAGTTCTGTATTTATAGAGCCCTGATGAGAAGACTTCTAGACAAACATGAGGAACTGAAAACGTGACGTGGATCATAAATATATTAGCCATTAAACAACATCTTACATTTATTTTCATACAATACGTCTCCATGCAGTATCAACACTAATTCGGCTGACTTTTATATTTGATCCAATTGGTAGATAGGCTGTATTTACACCATAAAGGTGCAGAGCTGATATAAAGGGACACCTAGTGGTTAAAGCATGTTATTGAATTTCATTATTTTTATTATTAGATATTAATAGGATCCCTATAAAGTATATTCATTACTCGTTATTCTCTACTAATAGTTAATTAAAGACTGTATATAATGACTATTTTGCACATCCCTTTCAAGATTTCAAGATTTTCTAAGGTTTATTGACATATCATATAGGCCTACACAACTATGGTGTAGTTATGCATTGAATGAAAAACTTGGGTCGCAGGTTCCTCAATAGTGCATTACAAGACATCTATCAATATTTGTGCATACCTCCAGCAATGTTAACTATGTTGAAGCACTTATTTTAACTGATATTATACATAATGTATTATACTCTTATAAGATGTATGTAGATATTTCATCTCCGGCCTTGTCAGGTATTGAACAATCAATAAATAAAGAACACAGAATTGTTAAATATAAAACACAGAATTTGTGTGATTATACTAAATGATGACGCGGTGGACCCGTTCAAATCCAGTTTTGGACAGTCTGCCATGGTTCCATCCCATTTCAAGTGCTGTTCGAGAATCGGCGTAACCCTCGGAGCACACTCTCCAATCACAGAGCTTGAGGACTATCACGGGGTTTGTCAAACAGAGCACATGGTGTAGTCCAAACGATAGCTGGGGATTCTGGGTAGTGTAGTGTCTTCTGCCATCCTTTACTCAGAAAAAACATTTGTTTCTCCGAATCGAAGGGGAAAAATACAAAAGCATTGCACACAATTTAAACCAATCAATGTTGTGTAATTCACAAGGATAATCTGGTGTTTTTTAGTCGATGAGTAGTGCAGATATCACTGTAAAATCAATCGACAGTAAGAGGAATACTTACTTCCGGGTGTACAATTCTCCGTTATCCAATGGGAATGGACGCTCACATTGCCTTTAAGGGCAGCCGACACAAACGAATGCCGTGCTTCCATGAGCGTCAAATCCCGCCGCAGATGGGAATACATTGCAATCAGTTGAAAGCTATTTGCGTCCCTTTATGACGCTGAAGGAACCTAGGAGCGTCACAACTGGACGCCACGGACACTGACCAAACGTCGCTCCTGGATGCTTAGGGAGTGAGAATGTGTTGGAGGGTTAGGCTAGGTTTCTTTTACAGAAATAAGTCCTGTTTCTCGCTTGAGGCCAGGAAAAGGCTAGTCACTGTGACCTTTTTACCTGTGCTGGACTATGGTGATTTGATTTATATGAATGCACCTGCCAATTGCCTGATCAAGTTAGATGCTGCGTATCACAGCGCGCTAAGATTTGTGACAAACTGTAAAGCATTAACGCATCACTGTACCCTGTATGCAAGGGCTGGTTTGCTTTCACTAACCGTACGGAGGCTCAGTCACTGGTACATTTTTATTTACAAAGCCATGTTAGGGAAACTTCCATCCTATATCTGCTCCCTGATCTCACGGCGAATTGTAAGTGGCTACTGCCTGAGATCGAATGCTGTAGTTTTATTAAATGTGCCAACTGCTAGGACTGTCTTAGGGAAGACAGCTTTTAGATGTGCAGCGCCACTGTCTTGGAATAGTCTGCAACTGAAATGGAAACTGAGCAATCTGGTGCCACTAAATGTTTTTAAAGCTCGGTTGGATGCTACTCAATCGGAAGCTGTTGGTACCTGTACATGTGGATAGTTATGTAAATTGTAATCCCTGTGATGATGATGTAAGATGTCCTTTTGTTGTTCTGTTAATGTTTTTATGTTTCATGTGGAACCTACTTGAGCAGGTCTCCCTTGTAAAAGAGTTCAATGATCTCAATGGGATTTATCTGGATAAATAAAGGTTTTATAAAAAAAAAAAAAATAATCTTATAACCATATAAAAACAGCTTTTACAGTCTTTAAAGCATTGATATGATTGCCAAATGGAGTGTAATATCTACGAATAATACCATAGATTTAGTTTTTCCACATTAAAAGCACCCATAAAAGGCGGCAGTGGCTCAGTCTGTAGGGGACGGCGGTTCCCATCCCAATCGGATCAAAATAAAAAATATATATTGAGTGAGCTGGTAGCTGGAGAGGTGCCTGTTCACCTCCTAGGCCACTGCCGAGGTGCCCTTGAGCAAGGCACCTAACCTCGAAACTGCTCCCTTGGCGCCGGATAACTGGCAGCCTCTCTGCTTTGCATGTGGTTGTGTGTGTGCATGTATATCCTCTGTGTTTGTGCATGTATATCCTCCCCTGTGTGTGTAATGTGTGTAAACACAACAGAGTGGAGAAAGGAACTTTCCTGTGAGGGATGTAAATGTCAATAGATGTATATCATTACCTATTAATATTGCATTGGGTTTAAATCCTCAACATTCCTACACAAAACCATTTGCCATAGTGTTGTTTGTCAAGTCTTTTGTCCCCTCTGTGATGTAAATGATTGGAGCTCTGTCATCTGACAACACCTTTAACTTTACGAAAATACGAAAATGAACTAAATGGGTATCATTTATATTATTATTTTCATATCAAACGAAAGAAATGTATTTGTTGAGTTATCAAATAGAGTTTATCACCAAGCCTTAGGCCCTGGCCACACGAAAATGAACCGAATTCAATATCAAAAAAGTCTTCAGGAATCAGAAACGTGTCCTTCCACACGAGACCGCTCGACCCGCTGGAGACGCTGAAGTACATATGCCGGGCCTGTAAGTGTACTTTAGCCACAAAATACACCAAAAGCAGCGAAGAAGACTTCCCGAGCATGGTTGCCCTTCTGTTTATTCTCCGCGGTGGATTTAGCAGCAGAGGTGGGGAAAGGCAGGGCTCTGGCTCTTTTTCACCCTCCCGAGGCAAGCGTGTGCTCCTTCTGTAAACAGGGGCGCCGCCAGGGATTTTGGGCCCCATGAAAATATATCACATTGGGCCCCACCACCAGGCACAGGCCACGCAAACCAAGCACAATTGCTGTAACCACACCTCCAGAACCCAATCGACTCATTTATGCTTGAAATAACTCTACCTGTACAGGCTTGCATCTATCTTGTAGTCCAATACTAACTGCACTATATTTACTGACACTGAGCTGTGAAAATATAACACTGTGCAGACTGCAAATTCTACTGCAACATTCTGCTGCAGTATAATTCACTAGGGATGCTCCGATCGATCAGTCACCGATCGAGATCGGCCGATACTCACTCTCTACCGATCGATCGGTGCTCTCTAAACATTAGTGCTGTAGTGACGCGTCGACTTCAAAATATCGTCGACGACATATTTCCGCGTCGACGCGTCGCTACACACACGTGGGTCACCCAAAGCAACAAGCAGTTCGCAATCGCACTTCAAACACAATGGAGACTGAAACGGCTACCACCTCCTCCTCACAGGATTGCGCACGAAGCCCCCAAACGAAAACATCTCGCCCTAGGTCTTCAAAAGCATGGGAATATTTTAAAGTTAGTCCAAAACGCAAAGATATTTATATATTTATATCTCACTGAGACTGCTGCATAGCCTAGCAGAAGCAGCAGCTAGCTGTGGTGGCTACCATTAGCAGCTAGCATTTGCTCTCCGATTTTTACATAAAATGGAATTATGGATTATAAATTCAATCATTTTTTTATACATAGACGTTAAAAACCTATGGATTAACCGATTCAGCCGCATTTTTTCTCATTTTATTGCCATTGAACACGTCTTTTGATCAGATTACGGTGGTGAGACGATCTCCCGAGAAGCTCTGTGAAGGTACGTGTTGTGATGACTGTATTTGCTTCCCCTGTCGCGAGTCCGGATCACTCAGTGATGATACTATATACCTACATAATCTGTGGAGTCTCAGCTTTAATCGGATATATTGTATGTGCAGCTACGATAAGTAATAAGGGTACTTTTATCTTGAGTTCTGTGCCAATGTCCGTTAGCATTTTTCGCTCAGGGGTCATTTAGATGCTTCTTATGAGACTTGTGTTTTGTTTTGGTAAACATGGTTTGTATCGTCAGTTAGCTGAGATTATTTCCGTTAATCTGGTATAACACATTAATAGGTTCTTAAATATTAAGATCCCCTGAGACACAGTATTGTGAAAACAATTTTTTTTACATTACGTTTTTTTTACATTACGTTTTTTATGAATTGAACAACAGAAAAATAATCGTTAGATTAGTCGACTAATCGATCAAATAATCGCCCGATTAATCGTTTTCAAAATAATCGTTTCCCCCCAGCACTACTAAACATGCCGATCGCGAGAGCCGATCGCATGACGTAAAATACATGACACTTTTCTCTGTGTGTGGCAAAACAAGCTCGCCAAAATGGCTTCACCGGTCTGGCATTATTTTAAGGTGTCCGAAAAAGACAGTAAAATAGCGGTATGCAACGTGTGTGAAGCAGAAATCCTGCAGCTCCGCCCGCCGGACCGGTAAGCGGAGCGAAACACACAAGAATTAGACCTAACACACTTAGCTATTTTATCTACCTCTGGAACAAGCTAAACTAGTCATTATAAATATATATATTCTTCACTGTCGGGTCACTCATTACTGGATCAGTGAGCTGCATGAGATACTGACAGGCTGTCAGGAGAGGGAGAGAGAGGGAGAGAGGGGGAGAGAGGGGGGAGAGAGAGAGGGAGACAGGAAAAGAGAGCGCTTCCGCTCATTTCTCTCGTGTTATTATCCAAAGTGAATGTAAACTTGAATAATGTACATCATTTGAATGTAATAATTAAGTTGATTGTTGTTTGTGGAAGCTCCAGTGAATGAGCCCCATTAACTGAGTTTTAAACATCACTTTAAATGGAAGATTTAAAGTGATGTTTAAATCTTCCATTTAGGCCCCGCCCACTCGATCGGATCGGCGATCGGAGCATCCCTATAATTCACTATTTGATATAACACTAACATTCCTGACAATAGACCTCAATAGTCATCTTTTATGGTGTACATGCCTTTTTAATAACATTTTTGAATGGAACATTCATAAATCTAAATAAGTATAACTTAAATATACATGACCTCTTAAATTAAAATAAAGTGAACATTAACACCAATATTATCATTTCTAACATATAACATAAGCAGCAGATTTTCTAATTAAATATACATACCAACTACAAAATAAGCGGGTATTAAAGTGTAAATGGACAACAAAACGGAAATGGAAATAAAAAGGCCTGATGGTGGTGCTAAATCAGAGCAAAACTCTCTTGTCTTTCTCTCCTTTCTTTTCTTTTTTGAACGCACAGCGTTTGGAGACAGGACCAAACCATTACATGTAAATAGAGGGGGGTGTTCGATGCTTTGGATAATTAACTTTTCGAACAAAAAAAGTGAAATGAATCGTAAGTTTAGTGAGTACATTATCAATAATGTTATATTAATGTTAATTATTGATGATTGATGAAAGGTTACTTAAACATTTTTTCTTTATGTTCTACAATTCTGTCAGTCACAGGCCCTGAGAATCGTCCTAACTTTTCACCCCCTTACGGCGCCCCTGGCTGTAAATCTCCTCGGTAGTCCACTAGCAGATGAAAAACACCCACCTCTCCGCCTCGATCAAGGGACGAGGGAACCGTGTGGCAGTTTCTGTTAGAATTTTTTTCCGGCGGTCAACATGTTTAAATAAAGTTGAAATCTTCCGGACAAAATTATAAAAGTGCCGGTCAATTGTCTTCTTTGTTATTTATTGAGCTTTAAAACAAATTAATAACGACTCTATATAATAATATAAGAATAATACACGGAGTCTCTCTTTTCTTCCCCCTCTCCTGACAGCCCGTCAGTATTTTCGTTATCAGGAAATGATCGTATAGGGCGTAATCACGGAGCCGTTTGGCCCCCCAGAGCGTTGCGTCCGCAGATCTACCCACCTTGGGACCCGTTATTGTTATCCGCATTTCCCTGTCGGCCTCGTGTGGCCGAACCGTCTATAACAGGGGTCGACAACGTTTTTGATATGAAGTGCCAATTAAAAAAAATGTTTTATTAGTGTGCCGACGTTCGTGAACTGTTAACGGGGGGGCGGGGGCGCTCGTGAACTGTCAACTGGAGGGCGGGGGGAGCCTCGCTGCGGGGAAGCTGTGGACCTCTGTCGCCTGTCAGAGCAACTTACATGATGCAGTTTAAACACAGTTAAATAAATAAAGGGTGGTGCTGGCCGTCAGCGAACTGAGCCCGGCCGTCAACGGCCGCTGGGCGACCGGCTCGGTTAGCTGACGGCCGGACGTACTGTGATTCTCCAGAACACACAGTTGGCCAATCCGCCCCTGTGTAGCATATTATTTTCGATGACAGATGAGCAGATTGCCACTGGGCTTTCAACTAAAGACACAGCCACGCAAAAACTGCGGCAATGTACAGCTCCTTATGGGTACTGCAATGGTAGTTCCTCCCTGATCGTTTCACCATGGAGGAAAGCAGCAGAAAGTCGACTAGAGTTAAAGAGAGCGGGGCCTAGAAGTTATACTTCTGCGCTGCGTTGTGTGCATGGCTTCCTTCTGCAGGGGGAGACGCGCTCTGCCGGCGGTCTCGTTCAGGATCCGAAAATACAATTTAAATATTTTGCACACTTATTCCTAGTGTGCCACTGGTTACGGTCCCGCACGCGTGCCAGGGGTTGCCGACCCCTGGTCTATAAGATAGAGAACTGTAGCGGATACGGCCCGTTTCGTCACCGTGTGGCTAGGGCATAATTAATGGATATTCAAGATTTACAAGGCAGTCTTTCCTAATGTAAGTCAACGGGGAAACAAACAATTATTTTTGGGTTTCAAGACACAACGTGCTAGACACGTTAGTTGAAATGCACCTGTATTACCACTACAAAATGTGCAAGAAGCCTGGCGCTCTTCGTGGGGGCCTGGCCTGGCCTATGAACACTCCAGGAAGTAGAAGAGACTGTGCTCGGCCGGGTGCTTCGGCAGGAGAGCAGGGTGCTCCAGCAGCACCATGAGCACTAAAAGCATTTTATTAATATTTATTATTACAAAAATAAAAATGCCCCTTGGCGCACCATAGACAATGGACTCGACTTTGGCTTCAAATGAAATTGGATTTGTTCATCACGTGATTTGTGTTAATTTAAAATAAATCAAACTCCCAAAAAACGTATACAGCTTCGGTGTGCTTTTATTAACATTGGAATTTACTGTGTAAGCGGGCGCGGGGGGGGGGGGGGGGGGGGGGGGGGGGGGGAGGAGAGAGCTTTAGAAAGCTCTCTCCTGAAAGACTGAGCGGCTCTGATAACCTCAGCTCAGGGAGGTAAAGGTACACCTTTATATGATCATTATAGTTATAACAAAATAAGAGAATAGATGAAAAACAGGTATAAAATAATATACGACAGTACAAAAAAGTTGTTATTAATAAACAAGAATACAGTTTAAAAGGGGAGTGAAAAAAAGAGTAAAATATCCATAAAGACAAATAAAATCTGTTTACAGTTCTGTTTCATATGGGTGTTGAGAGATGTATCCATAGATCTCTTAATGTTGCTCTCAAAGTGCACCAGATTGATGCTTTCAACTTCAATATTACCCAGAGGATGTTAGGTCCACCCCCCACTTAAATCATGTTCAACTGGATAGGATACTAAATACATTTACACACATCTTGTGTCCATTTCTTTCTGTTTTGGTGGTCATGCCACAACCGTGCACGTGCATGCATGCGCGAGTCAAAGTGAGTGTCTGCATGTGGTGGTGGGGGGGGCACCAGCTAAAATCTTGCCTAGGGCAGCAAATTGGTCAGGGCCGGCCCTGCACACAGCTACAGGTTTTGATATGGAAATTCCGCGATGAATAGGACCCCCGAGCAGAAGAAGCCCACCAAGCGGTGGGACAATGTGTAAGCCAAGTGGACAGCAGATCACGAGTTTATCAAGGTATCGCGGAGAGGAGAGAAGCACACGAAGGTCTGTTGGCAGGGAAGATAAACATCTTCAAAAAATGCACCTGCTGCAACTGGAAACCAGACCCTGAACTTCTCATACCAAGCACTAAAGTGACTGAACATTGTATGACCAATTTTTGTGAAAAATGCAAAAAGTGATGGTTTATACCTGCAATTACTGTGGTTCCATTTCCTCTGATTACCTAATTTGGGCGTGCACATTTGCCACGCGCAAACCTACCTCTTTTGGATTTGGAAAGGTTGCTGTAACGTTATGCGTATGCAGACAGGCACGATAATTTAGCTGTTAACACGATAGCGCCACTAACCTGTAGCTGTGGGTTCACATGCTTTCAGAATGCCGCAGACACGAAGACAAAAACAACTCGTACTCACTCGTACTAGTGTAGCGATTCAAGATGTGCATTTTGACTCCAGATCCACCAGTAGCCGGATCGAGAATTTGAGACTTCCTGTCATATTTCCAGAATAAAAGCCTCACGTTAAAAAAAACGTTTTGTTTGTTTTTAATCGCCATTTGAGGGATGGGATCATATACGTTTTGTGTGTGTGTGTGTGTGTGTGTCGGTGTGTCGGTGTGTGTCGTGTGATTGCATATTCTGTGAATGTTACGTTTTTAGGTGAACGAGCTTTTATTCTGAAAGCGGAAGTGTGGTTGGATGCGGACTCCTTGCAAAGCAGACATTCATCTCCTGTCTGTCAGGCGATTGAAATACTTCCAGACTCAGCGAACAGGTACATTTTTTTTTATCTTTAAAGCTTATCTCTTAAACATTTTCCGTCGAGCTGGGTTGCAAGCTTTCAGTACACTTACAACAAGTTCGATTAAAGCTATCAAAGCTCAGACTCGATCTGTCGAAACCTGTCAAAACACAGCAGCGCAATAGATTGCGGAAGCTAACGTTAGCTTGTGTACAATGTGTTTATTAGCTAACGTTGGGAGTTCCCAGATAAATACAGCTCGTTTTCATCTGAGCAGGAAGCTCACAGCGGTGTGTTTACATGTATCTACAGCTAGCTGCTAGGTCCACATCTCCAACCTCAGGCTTCCTATTTAAGCCATTAGTTTAGGCGTGACACATCGGGGTGTATCCATAACGGTGTCTTTGAAAATCCAAACAATTATTAATTTGAACAAATTGGAAGAAAAAACACACTCGCATAAGTATTTTGTTCAGGTCCTTTTATTTATTTTTAAATTGAAACCACAACCGTATAGCCTAAAGCTGGAATATTTAGAGTAATAATAAGAGTGAGTTCTGAGGTGAGAGTGTTAGTGATGCAGCAGGCTACGTGCAGTTGTCGGTGAGTGGGATGAGCCGTTTCCATAGTTCCCTGAGCTGAGGAGGCTGTGATGTCACACCCTCTCTGTTGTTCCTACCTCACTGTTAGCGATGAGTCACCAGCTGATTATTGCTCGGTTATTTATAACATCCTCTGGGTTTCAAAGTAAATATGTCACATTGATGTGAACAGGGTGAAGGGGATATGGTAAATGCCATAGGACCGTAAGGTTTATAGCTGGGGTTGCTGGCAGTTTAATATATTTGGTTTGAATTAAACTATTCCGAGAACCTTTTGCAAATCAATAAAGATGACTATGGAAGAGGATTAGGGCCAAACATTTTGTGTGCCTTAATAAATTATCAACTTAATTTTCTTGATTTGACCAAAACCAGGGGCGGGTCTAGACATTATTAGGTGGGGTGGACAACATCAGGCACAGTCTCAGAGCAGGGCTGCACATTTATATCACTTGAAAATGTAAACTGTAAAAGGACAGCCATACTCTCTAGAAAATACATTATTAACAGCACACATTCAAAAGAAGCAACTTCACATGTTCAGTTAAAGGTCCAGACAGGGGTGTTGCTTGGGTCTAGGCCTGTCGCGATAAGCAATTAATTGACTTATCGTACGATAAATAAATATGAACTCGATAACTTTTCTGAGCTCGATAAATTGCCGTTTACATGCGTGTTTGTTTACATAAGGAAGTGACCAGCATTTTAGCCAGGTGCGCTGTGGCTGCTGGCCAGGCGCGCTGTGAGGGGCGGCGCTCACACACAGCCAGGTCAGGACACTCAGCGTGTAGCAGTGTAGCAGCCAAATGAATAATATAGAGACAAGCAGGAAACAACGTGTGACTTACTCAAGGGGAATTTGAAGTGAAATGGAATTGGTTGCAAAACCTAACTCCATCTCCGGTGTGGGAATATTTTAGATTTAAGCCAAATCAATGAGGCGAACCTACGGACTTGAATGAGCCGGGCGGTGTCACATTTGTTTTAACGAGCTAGCAACAAAAGCTAGCAATACGACCAACCTTAAACTGCACCTGAAACACAACCACCCCATTCTGTTTTCCCAGCTGGGAGCAAACACGGCAGCTGGAGATGGAGAGCCCCCACCTTCCCGACAGTTTGCAGTTTGCAATCAAAGATGCATTTGCCCGACAATGCAAACATGTTGGTGTTCCTTGCTCGAAATCTTTGATTGATACAGATTTGGATATGGTTGAGGTTTTTTTTGCTTGTGAGACAATGTGTGCTCATATTTATTCATTTATTTAGTTGTGTAAAAAAGTATTTAGTCAGCCACCAATTGTGCAAGTTCTCCCACTTAAAAAGATGAGAGGGGCCTGTAATTTTCATCCTAGGTACACTTCAACTATGAGAGACAGAATGGGGGGAAAGAATCCAGGAAATCACATTTTTAAAGAATGTATTTGCAAATTATGGTGGAAAATAAGTATTTGGTCAATAACAAAAGTTCATCTCAATACTTTGTTATATACCCTTTGTTGGCAATGACAGAGGTCAAACGTTTTCTGTAAGTCTTCACAAGGTTTTCACACACTGTTGCTGGTATTTTGGCCCATTCCTCCATGCAGATCTCCTCTAGAGCAGTGATGTTTTGGGGCTGTCGCTGGGCAACACGGACTTTCAACTCCCTCCAAAGATTTTCTATGGGGTTGAGATCTGGAGACTGTCTAGGCCACTCCAGGACCTTGAAATGCTTCTTACGAAGCCACTCCTTCGTTGCCCGGGCGGTGTGTTTGGGATCATTGTCATGCTGAAAGACCCAGCCACGTTTCATCTTCAATGCCCTTGCTGATGGAAGGAGGTTGTCACTCAAAATCTCACGATACATGGCCCCATTCATTCTTTCCTTTACACGGATCAGTCGTCCTGGTCCCTTTGCAGAAAAACAGCCCCAAAGCATGATGTTTCCACCCCCATGTTTCACAGTAGGTGTTCTTTGGATACAAGTCAGCATTCTTTCTCCTCCAAACACGTCTAGTTGAGTTTTTACCAAAAAGTTCTATTTTGGTTTCATCTGACCATATGACATTCTCCCAATCCTCTTCTGGATCATCTAAATGCTCTCTAGCAAACTTCAGACGGGCCTGGACATGTACTGGCTTAAGCAGGGAGACACGTCTGGCACTGCAGGATTTGAGTCCCTGGCGGCGTAGTGTGTTACTGATGGTAGCCTTTGTTACTTTGGTCCCAGCTCTCTGCAGGTCATTGACTAGGTCCCCCCGTGTGGTTCTGGGATTTTTACTCACCGTTCTTGTGATCATTTTGACCCCACGGGGTGAGATCTTGCGTGGAGCCCCAGATCGAGGGAGATTATCAGTGGTCTTGTATGTCTTCCATTTTCTAATAATTGCTCCCACAGTTGATTTCTTCACACCAAGCTGCTTACCTATTGCAGATTCAGTCTTCCCAGCCTGGTGCAGGTCTACACTTTAGTTTCTGGTGTCCTTTGACAGCTCTTTGGTCTTGGCCATAGTGGAGTTTGGAGTGTGACTGTTTGAGGTTGTCTTTTATACTGATAACGAGTTCAAACAGGTGCCATTAATACAGTTAACAAATGGAGGACAGAGGAGGCTCTTAAAGAAGAAGTTACAGGTCTGTGAGAGCCAGAAATCTTGTTTGTTTGTAGGTGACCAAATACTTATTTTACCGAGGAATTTACCAATTAATTCATTAAAAATCCTACAATGTGATTTCCTGGATTATTTCCCCCCATTCTGTCTCTCATAGTTGAAGTGTACCTAGGATGAAAATTACAGGCCTCTCATCTTTTTAAATGGGAGAACTTGCACAATTGGTGGCTGACTAAAAACTTTTTTGCCCCACTGTATATATATATATATTAGGGCTGTCAGTCGATTAAAATAGTTAATCGCGATTAATCGTGCGTGCGTACGTGCGTGCGTGCGTGCGTGCGTGCGTGCGTGCGTGCGTGCGTGCGTGCGTGCGTGCGTGCGTGCGTGTGTGATGGATCGTTGGAGCTATGTGCAACTCAAGGCATATGCTCGAACGGGAGCTGCCTGGACGCTGCAATCATGTTGCGCACTATCCGTGCTGAGTGTGCTGACTTTTCGTGCAATGTCCCACTGTCTGGCTTCCTGCATAAAGTCAAGTGCTCGGCGAAATGTCGCTCCTCTGTTTTCATTTAAACAGCTCCTTATATCCATTAGCGCAGCTAGCTAGCACCAGATGCTAACAACAACAATACACGTAAGGTCTCTCTCTCGCTCGCTCGGGCCACACATACACACACCCTCCCGGTCCTCCAGATGGCCAGTCGGTGCCTGCCGGTGAGCGTGGAAGTGTGGTCTGCCACAAGCGGGCGGCAGGAGCGGGGCTGTCAGCATCAGCTTGTCGATGGTATTTTAAACTCGATGCGCTCTGAAACTACGGGGCGGCCGAGGAAAAAAAATACAAATGCGTTAATCGCGTTAAAATAATTAGTGGCGTTAATTTTTTTTTGCGTTAACGCGTTATTAACGCGTTAACTTGACAGCCCTAATATATATAGCCGAAGGACTGTTTAAATGCCCAGCATTCGGCGCCACTCGATGACGTAGTATACTTGAAATAGTGGCTCTGCAGCAGCTTTACTCGACATTGATAAACGGCCCATGTTTACTTCCTGTCTGTCTTCTTCTGGTGACTTATGTGACGTTCAACACTCTCTGTGTTTCAACCTCTTTCCTTTCTCCCTCCTCTGCAACGTTCATTATTTTTGCTTAGCAGCTGTGTGTTGTTGAGTTTTAAAAACCTCTGAAATGTCCTTGACCAATCAGAACGAGTATTCGACTAAGCAGTGTAATGTGTTCTATACGACTTGTTGACAGCAAGGGCTAGAGATTGAACCTTCAACCTTCTGATGAGTGGACAACCACAAGTCTCCTGAGCCTGCAACTAATTCAGAGAAAATGGTTTTAAAATCTAACGTGGTCTGACTGAAGGAGCATATAACTCTGTACCCTTGCAAAGTGCACTACGGAACCATAAAGATGAAATATGTTTCTGGAGTTCTAATTATTATTTTTGTATAGTAAGAATCGTTTTATATAAAGTGTATGGCAGTGGGGTTGAGTGTGCGTTAAGCTAATTTAGTCAGTCAGCCCAATCTTACAAAAACAATACGCAACACTAAAACTAAACCTAAATAAAAACTCCCAGCAGCACTGCAACAAGCGTTATCAAAATAACAACTAACAGGGGTAGACATTAAGGGTACAATTGTATTATCACTGGCCCCACCATTGTAACCACTGGCCCGGAGCATTCGTCCAAATAAAATCAACTAATAATGAAGAAAATGAACACATTTGTTGCAATAGTCATTTATGCACTAACTACATTACTACTTGTACTACAACATTTGAATCATCAGTTCTTCCTCATTAGTGCGAATGCTGTTTACAGCATTCCACTATAGTTCTTCAAATCTTTATTCTTCCCCTTATTTCAGCCAATACTTTGGCTCTCCATAACTTCTGCTTATTTTAAGCTACAGAAACCATTCAAATATTAAACTATTCAGCCTGTTCAGGAATCGATGGGAAACCTTCAACTTTTTCAAAATATTTTATACTTTTTGAAATATTCAGCTTTTTAAACTATTTTTTTTAACATTGAAGTCAATGGGAGATGCCTTCAAATCCTGTTTTCCTACACTTTGCGCCAAATGCTACTCCTTTCACATACTTTCAGCTAGACACTTCATTCCAACTTTCAAATGATCACAATACCTTCAGCTATACAACTTGTATAAACATATATTTGATATCTTTTCATCTTTTTGAGATATTGATGTTAGTTTGGAGCTTGGTAGAGAGGCCTTTTTCAGATTTTAACATTACAGTGGATGGAGCAGCTCGTTAACTCTAGAGTGCTTTGATCTCAAAACGGTGCAGCAGTGCCTGAAATTCTCCCCCAAAAATATTTTAAACTTGCCATAATTCCCAAACCCTACACTCCTCAGACATATTTTTTCATGGAAAACGTAGGAAAACCTTTCCTAGGTTGAAAAAGATAATAATAATAAGAACAAATATTAAACAAAATGCCTCTTGAGGGCATGAAGTGACAAAAACGTTCAACATTCCTCCATTGAAGCCCATTGTAATTTCAGGCAGATATTTCCTCACTGTAGCAGCCGCACACCTTTAGTTAAACTGCCAAAAAGGCCACATTATTAACCCGAAAGTGCACACAAATTACACTTCAGATACTCAACTTCCTTGACATGCTTCACGTTTTGAAATTTCACAGATATCTGTTACGGTTCTTCCACAAAACGTTCACATGTAAGAGGTTCATCTCTCATTCAGAACAATGCAAACCTTTGATCTCTAACACGTGTCATGGAACACAATGATGTCATCACTCCAACTGACACTTCCAAGGCTGTTTCTACATGTCAGTCTTTATGCATGACGGTGTTTTCCATAATGGATCCTGACCACTCACATTTGTACACTGTGGAGTTAAACAAATTATATTATTAAACAAATATATAACATAAATACAAAAAATACTCTAATTTAGTCTCTTTTCCAGCGCTCTTCATCGGTAACTTTAGCATTTCTGAGTGTCCTTGAACGCATCAATAATAGCAGATGCGTCACACCTAGCCCGGGAGATTTATTCTGCTCTGACTTCTGACTTCTGCTAGGTAAGTTTCAGTTTAAAGTGTCAAATGAACTCTTTAAAAAAATATAACACACCGTTTGAGTTTGTTCATAGACTGTTTACTGGCGTGACAACTGATATTTATTTACACATTAAAGGATACAGCTTAGCAGCGTATCCAGTCTTAGCCCGTTAGCATTGTGCTAACGGGCTAACAGCTAGCATCGTTGCGTTAGCCCCATAGGTTAGCCCGTTAGCATTGCGCTAACGGGCTAACGCTGCTAGCTAAGTTCATCTCTCCCTAAACAGTCTCCCCAAAGTGTCAAATTAACTCTTTTTCAAAGTATAACACACCGTTTGAGTTGCGCTAAAGTGCCAAGCTTGTCATGTTGTTTATAGCAGCTAACTGCAGTTAGCTGTTAGACTACTCCTGTTTAGTTACCAAAGGATGCTAACAGCCAGTTATTAATGCTTAACTTCAGCCTTTAATTAAACATGTAACTCTTGTGCTGCAGTGCTTGTGGTGTAGTGGTACTTGTGGGTTATCTGTTGTCACTGTTGTGTTTTTTTGCATACTTTTCTAAGTATGCTAAATGAATCTTTGGGACCTGTATTAACAGCTACGATCAAGCAGTGATGTTAAGTAATTCACTATATGTAATCATGCACTGTACTTAAGTACAACATTGAGTGACTTTTACCTTATTAAAATAATTTGCTACTTTGTTCTTGTACCCCACTACAATTCAAAGGTTAATAGTGTACTTGCATCACCTATTTAACTCTTACAGTCTCTGCAAGTTCATTGTACTGCACAAGTACTGTTGCAGCTGCTAGCCAGCAATAAACTAGATAAGGATACATTTTTTATTTGCAATTAATTTAGCTTTTCTTGACGGATAAAATCATAATGAAAACTGTTACATGATTAATAGTTGTATTATTGATTAACACATTTGGCTCAAGTGTGCAGTATTACATATTAAATAGCTTGTGTACATTATTGACAGTTAAGGCTAAATACAGGGAGTTGTATCTGCTGTTCAACACATCATTACAGAAATAAGACTAATATCTTGCTTCCTCTTATAGACAAGAAGAACACAAAGAATCTGCGCTTGATTGGCGAGTAAAGACAATCTGAAATGAACAAGAGCACATCACTAGACTGTGGTTAACTGTTTTAAAAGATGAAGAAAATGTGCTCCACAGTTTCCAGACTCATTTAAGTAAGTTCTCGTTGGGTTTACAATCGGGGTTAAAACATTATTATTAGCTAATGTTCTTGTTTTTTTTATTCAAGGTCTGAAACCACAGCAAATGTTTTGCCCTTTGACAAGTTTTCATATCAAAATACATGTTATTCTACACCTTTTTTTGGATTTGGGAAGACCTTCAGCAGTTAAGAATATAAAACACATATTCATTGTATTAAAACAAATCACTATAAACATCTGACCTAAAGAAGTATATCATAATTGCCTTTGCTTCAAACACACTTGGACAAAAACACACGTGTAAAATGTAATTCTGCCCGTCTGTGACCGCAGCTGTTCGGTTTTTATAAACCTCTGTGGGCGTGGCACCCTCTCCATTGAACTCCCACCTATTGACTTTTGTGTTGTCTTTCACCGCCAGGACCTGTGCCTGGTATGTTCCAATGTTTGTTTTCTTTAACCCTTCAAATTCTTCAACTTACTTTGAGTGACAGTATATCTTGACAGTCTGTATCAATGGTTAATTTAATGCTTTCCATTTATATTAAAAGGGGTGAAGAAGCAGAGCAATGCTGACAGAGCCACGCCTGAGCAACAACACAAGCTGCGGCGCAAAACTATGTTGCTGGATCCAAGCAGGTGCTAAGTATACCATTTACGGTGTGTGCATACTTCAAATCATCTGTGGCACTGATGATTTTCAAGTCTTAAAGGATCTATTTCTCATCCTCTGTTTTTCCATACTTCCTGCATGTCATTCCACTATTCTGTTTCCCCACCTTTCCTGTCTCTCTGCCTACATTTAATAAAGGCATGAAATGCCCCAAAAGTCTTTAAATAATAGTCATTAACATTACAATTTGCAGAAGTAAACTAACAAACTGTAAACACATGATAATGATTGAGGTTTTTTTTATTTCTCTGAACACTTGTTTTTGAAGGGGGAAAAAAAGACCGTCTTAACCTTTGTTTCATGTTTGTGCAGCCTTCTATGAAGGGGACTCGAGGACTGAGAGGGGACTCGAGGACTACTCCGTACACATCTCTGGACCTGGTTTGTGACGGTGTTGATCCATGTGGAAGGGACACAGACACCCCAAGAGGCCCCTGTTTCACCTTTAAGGCGAGACACCCCAGGTGAATAGGGTAATTTTTTTAACTTAAAGGTATCAGCTAGAAAGTTCTCCAGTTAATTACTTACAATAAGGCAATTGTCTTTTGTATTACAAGTTTCTGAAATAGCATGTTTAAATATGCAAATTAACCATTATCTCATTAAATATGCACATATTTTAACACGTTTCAGGAATCGAAATCTGAACTTTGGATAAAGCCAGGTTCAAAATTATTGTTTCATTTTGTAGTCATATTAGTATCTAAGGCTTTTACAGAAGGGATATTGGATATCTCTTTTTATCACTCCATAAATCAGAAAATACTGTCAACAGCCCTAAAACATCTATTTTCGCCATGTTTTTAGGTATACAATGTTGTATAATTCAGGCTATGAATGATATATGAACAAACCCTTCTGTAAAAGCCTTTATAATATTGATAGGAATATAACTGGAAGGTTTGGTGTATCTACGTGCTACTGAAGTTGACATTTCGAACTCAGAGTAGGAGAAAAAACTCATTTTGAGAAAACGACCTTTAACCAGTTAAGCCCTGAGCCTGTTTTTCAGGTTTCAGGCTCGAAAATGCCACTAACACAACAAATGATATATCTTCACTTCTAAAAGGGGTAAATTAATAATTATTTTTTCTCAAAGCAAGGTTACATCTGTGAGTTGGATGTAGAAGTGTCAGAATCAATATAAATGTTTTTATTTTAAAGTAAATTCAGATGGAACATAGTAAAAACATGTAAATTCTAATGTCCACCTAAAAAAAAAAACCTTTACTTATAGTGAAAACCACCCTTGCATGATGGGTTAGAGAAAGCTTTAGGAATCCAAACTATAACATATAATAAGTACCCTGTATCAAGATTGATGCAAAACAAGTGACATTTGACCTTTTTAGAGAGATTTAGAAAAATAAAGTCCAAGCGGACTCACCTCTGGGTAATTTGGGAACCAACAGTTCCATTTGACCTTTTTCACTGTAAAAATAATTGTATTACTTAGAATTTTCACTATACGTATTCATTCCATCCAAATACAACTGTTGTAAAACATTTTTTTTTTTTATTTTTTAAAAAAACATACAAAATGAAGTTTGATTCCAACTGGAGCAGATTTATTTTAAACATTTACAATGTTACAACATTTTGGCATGCCACTCCTGGTAACAATTATTTTTGGGAGTCAAGCACAGAGGGACCTGGCACTTCACGCAGTGCAAAGGTGTCTTCACTCTCTTTTTGCCAGCATCATGGCAGTTCCTGCAGTTCTTCCTGATACGGAAATCTTTCCCATAAAACATGGGCCCGCATGTGAGTGGTGGGGGTGGGGGTGGGGGGGGGGGTGGAGGTGCAGAGCTTTCAGCATATTCCAACATCTCTGCAGCCAGCTGCTCCCTGAACGTTTTCTGTGTGTGTGGCTTTGTCCTGCCGGGGTCAACCCTCATCTTGAACAGCTCCTTGTGGAGAATGAAGCTGTTCACCACGGCAATGTCCATAAAATGGAAAAAAAAAGTCTTGTACCACTTCATTGTTTTGTGGAGAACGCTGTAGTACCCGATCAAAGCGTCAGATACATCCACGCCACCCATGCTTCGGTTGTAGTCTAACACAGCGTCAGGAACGGGAACAGTCTTAGTCTGCCACACACCAGCCTGTTTCACTTTCCGCTGGACAGTCTTTCCACTGAAGGCTGCATGCACTGTGGAGCACATGGTCACTTCACGGCTGTCCATCCACTTTATGAACAGGAGTTTGCTTTCCCTTATCCACCGCAGATCTCCCCTTTCAGCCTTTTTTGGTAGGCCATTCAACTCCGTCTGTGGGAAACCAATTCGATTTTTTCTAATGGTCCCACAACAGCCAATGTTTTTTGTGGACAAATCCCCAAATAGGGCAGGGCTTGTGTAGAAGTTGTCCACAAAGAGTGTGTAGACCGCACCAAGCAGAGGGAGGGGCAGGAGGTCGGTCACGGAGGTGTAGCTGAGTCCCTGGCCTGAGAGGAACGCACTCTTCCCTGTGTACACAAAGAAGTTCCAGGTGTATGCCGTGGAGGAATCCGCCAGCAGAAACAGTTTGTATCCCCACTTCGTTGGTTTATCTTTCATGTATTGTTTCATGCTGATGCGGGCATTTGAGGCGACCATCCTCTCATCTATTGAAATGTTCTGATAGGGCTGGAAATGGGCTTTGCAGGCATCAACGATGTCCGTGTACAGGGGCTTTATCTTGAAAAGTCTGTCATACTCAGCGGTGTTCCTTTTGCGATCGTTTTCCTTGTCTTCATCAGGGTTGCTCAGGTGCAGTGACCACATGATGGCTTCAAAACGGTCCTGGGACATTCTATCACCTGGGAATTGGAAGTTATATGGCCATTTCTTCCTCCAGTAGTCCGATCGGTTGTGAACGACGATGAGGCCTGAGAAAATGATGATGGACAGGAAAATATAGAAATCCCTCACAGTCAGCATTTTCCAAACATGCTTCTTTCCAGCCTGCAGTCTTTTCAGGGCGTTGGCGTTCGTGTTGGTAATGATTGTATGAACCACGGAAGCGCTAAAAAAAAGTCTGAAAATGGAGAGGGGAGACCATGCTACAGTGGGGTTGGGCCTGGGACCCTGGCTGGCGTGAAATGCAGTGGCTCTGGTGTTTGGTCATTCTCCTCTCTGTTGTTCCACCCAAGTTCTTCTTCTGTCGTTCTGGAAGAGGAAGAACCTCGGCCACGCTTCCTTGGTTTTACACATTTATCTGATGCTTTTCCTTTTCCTGGCTGAGGAGTGGGAGCGCCACCTCGGCCACGCTTCCTGGGTTTTACAGATGTGTCTGACGCTGCAGAAAGCTGGTAGAAAGCAGACGATGGTAGCTTTGGAAGTGAGTGCTTTTTGGATGCATGCTGAGTTGCCAATACTGGTGCAGATATCTTTCTAGTGAAAGGTGAGGCAGAAGTTGAGGAATGTGAGGGTGAGGCAGGTGTGGGCTGGGTGAAAGTAGACAATGGTGGGGGTCCAGAAGTCATTTCATCCTCATCTCCATCACTATGAAAACAAATGTGGAATAACAAAGAGATTAGATGAATTCCTGTAATTCCTGTTTCCTTGGCAGTAAACATGGCATTTTAAGTGTGTGAATGCAATACATTTAGTGACTATAGACGAACACTGGCCTATAGGCTACTTTTAGTAAATGTAACGGACAATAAACACTATTTGGTATTTTTGTAAATAACCCCTCTAATTCCTAACAAACATGCCATTTTGCGTGTGAATTTACATTAGCCTACATTGCATTTCATTTAGCAGACGCTTTTATTTACTATATGAATAATCGTACACCAAATAAATAAGTAATAGATAAAAACAGAGAGATTTCATACCTTTGCCGTGGTGGAATTTCATCATCAGTCACAACGGTCCGGGTTCCGTTCTGGCTGCAGGAGATCCTCGTCGTCTGACTCAGAATCAACAGGTAACATATCTGCATCGCTGTCAACATTAGTCACAATTTCCAATGCCTGTAAAGTAGTAAGCATCTCTTTCCTGTGAGCCATTATTTGACAAAAGTCAAAGTACAGAAAAAGTCCTAAACGCAAATATAGTAATCTGCTCTGGTATCTGCTGTCCGCTCTGTGCTCCGTGCGCTCTGGGTCCTGCTGCAATACCTGCTTATTTACGCTGTAAACAATAAATGAAGTGGGCTGCGTAATGTTGTTACGCTGGCTGGCATTCTTTATAGTTTGCGCAGGACCATATCTCTGGAACCCATTGGTCGATTCGTGTGATTTACACCTTTTTCTTAACCATCAGAACCAATAGAATCGATGGGCAGTTCCCAAATCTACGTAAATATTACCATAGCAGACGTAATAGTAGTGCTGTAGCGACGCGTCAACGACGTCGACGCGTCGACTTCAAAATATCGTCGACGACATATTTCCGCGTCGACGCGTCGCTACACACACGTGGATCACCCAAAGCAACAAGCAGTTCGCAATCGCACTTCAAACACAATGGAGACTGAAACGGCTACCACCTCCTCCTCACAGGATTGCGCACGAAGCCCCCAAACGAAAACATCTCGCCCGAGGTCTTCAAAAGCATGGGAATATTTTAAAGTTAGTCCAAAACGCAAATATATTTATATCTTACTGAGACTGCTGCATAGCCTAGCAGAAGCAGCAGCTAGCTGTGGTGGCAACCATTAGCAGCTAGCATTTGCTCTCCGATTTTTACATACAAATGGAATTATGGATTATAAATTCAATCATTTTTTTATACATAGACGTTAACAACCTATGGATTAACCGATTCAGCCGCGTTTTTTCTCATTTTAATGCCATTGAACACGTCTTTTGATCAGATTGGCAGCTACCGTGGTGAGACGATCTCCCTAGAAGCTCTGTGAAGGTACGTGTTGTGATGACTGTATTTGCTTCCCCTGTCGCGAGTCCGGATCACTCAGTGATGATACTATATACCTACATAATCTGTGGAGTCTCATCTTTAATCGGATATATTGTATGTGCAGCTACGATAAGTAATAAGGGTACTTTTATCTTGAGTTCTGTGCCAATGTCCGTTAGCATTTTTCGCTCGGGTCATTTAGATGCTTCTTATGAGACTTGTGTTTTGTTTTGGTAAACATGGTTTGTATCGTCAGTTAGCTGAGATTATTTCCGTTAATCTGGTATAACACATTAATAGGTTCTTAAATATTAAGATCCCCTGAGACACAGTATCGTGGAAAAAAAATAATTTACATGACGTTTTTTTTACATTACGTTTTTTATGAATTGAACAACAGAAAAATAATCGTTAGATTAGTCGACTAATCGATCAAATAATCGCCCGATTAATCGTTTTCAAAATAATCGTTTCCCCCCAGCACTACGTAATAGAGAAGCAAACGAAGCATATCTGAAAGTGCAAGCCTGGACGGCAATACTTTATACCGAGTATATTGCCATAAATATGATGATTGATTATCAGTAAAAAATTATACGTGACACAAAGACATTGGATTAACCTTGAGATGCGTTTTTATTCCGTTGAACACAACTTTTGATCACAAATCAAAAAAGGTAAGACGTAATTATTGTAATATTTTTGGAACCGGTTGTTGTTTACTTTCTCTTTTCTGGCTGATAGCTCCAGGAATTCGAGGTCGGACAGTGATGACATTACATGTGTGGAATCTGTGGAGTCTCAGCTTTAAATCGTATATCTTGTTTGTGCAGTTAATATAGTAATAAGGGCATTTCTACCGTGTGTTGTGTGTAAAAAAGCGTTAGCATTAGTTAGCATTTTTTCGCTCAATGCTAATTCAAGGCTTGGTATTACTTTTGTGTTTTTTTTAGCTAACAATTGTTCTTATTGTCAGTTAACGGAGTTTCTTACCTTTTAAAAGGGTATGAAACATTAATAGTTTCATAAATGTTAAGAAGCCCTGAGACATGTGAGAAAAAAAAAACTGTGGGAGGGGTCCACTGGGGGGACCTTCGGGCTTAACTAGTTAAAGATTGCAGTGAGGCGCTAGCTAAACTCTCCTGTTCTTTGGATGATAGCTTGCGCATCGACGCACTCCGTGAAGGTATTTCATGTTCGGGGTCATTTGTTTTTGTATAACCTTGCTTCGTGCAAGTGACAATTGTTGTTGTCTTCTCTGTGAACGTTTTTTTCCCCGTTCTTTTGCCATTTTGAGATTTAAATTTCTAGCGGAAAGCTAACCAGGAAGTGTTTTAGCACACCACGTGACGCATCTGAACGAATCACGTTGTCAGAAATTGACACCAGCCAATGAGATTTTGTTTCTTGGTTTAAGACCCCTTTGTGCTTTCACGATTGGTTGCTGATACAAAGGAAATGACCATATTTGGATCTGATGAGATTGTGCAGGAGAGACGGCGCTTTCCAGCGATACCTCTGTTGACATGGTGCACACAGCGGTCGCGGTACTTTATCTTACGTTAGAATGCTAACTTTTGGTGAATTTAGGAGAAATCTACAGACGCAAATAGACAAACTATAGTCAAATAAACACTTAAATGTGTATTTTGTACGTTTTCCTTCCAAAAGCCTGAAAGAAAACATGTTATAGAATCAAAATAGCACAAAATCTCAAAATTGACCAGTACTTGAAAAACGATGTTTTTGCCTGCCGTGTCTCGCCTTAAATGATCTGGACCTGTGCCTGGTATGTTGCAATGTTTGTTTTATTTAATCTTTTCAAGTCTTCAATTTACTTTGAGTGATATAGTACATCTTGAAAGTCTGTATCAATGGTTTATGTAATGTTTTCCATTTATATACAAATGTTTCAAGCTAGAAACCTCACATATTCCTATCAACAAGTGATTTTGGCTAAATACCCAATTAAACAAAGCCTTTTTATCCCACATTATAAGATCATTCCACTTTAGTGCTACAGCATTTTCAGACAACAAGCCATTGTGGATTGTATGTATTGTCCATTTGCATCATTGGTGTTACAGTGTTCTCTCCATGCACCACAGAACCAGAACCACATGGACCCAAGACCAGAGTCATCGGAGGCAGTGCAGCTCAGGATTCTTTCAGGAGCCTTCAATCCTTCATCTTCATCTAATTAAATGTAAGCAACCAATTTGCATCAGATACTATGAGTAGATTTAATGTTGTTTTATAACCTGGAAACTTTGTTCATGGTTTTTTATACCTTGTAGCATATTTTCCACTTCTCTCATAAGTTGATGTCTGTGTGTGTTACGGCAACCATATCAATAATGTTTTCCAACATTTTGTTGCTGTATTATGATATTTATCATCTTGTTTACAGCAACTTCTGATTGGAGAGAGTCCTCAACACCCAGAAGACTTCATCTCTACACTGCGGCTGCAACATCAGCAATCAGTCCTGACGCAGGCACATGTTCTTAACCCGAACCTTCACAAACACTTGATGCTCAGCCGTCCTGGTAGGGGATCCCTCTAAGACTTGGCCTACCTAAAGGTTTCTCCATTTGTCCTTAATAAGGTTTTTCTCTGAGTTTTTCCTGATATACTTAGAGGGTCGAAGGCTGAGTGGATATGAAACGTTTCTATATATGGACACTTAATGGGGCAGACATATAAATAGCAGTTGTTGCATCTTTTGAGCATTTAACCGTACTATTATTTCATAACATTTAGAGTGAGATTTTAATAGTCCAATTAAAAGATACATATGTGACGTGCATGAAATGCATAGTAAAACTGTTTGTTTTATGCTTGCTTTTGTCTTGTTCTGGTTTGACTGCTATTATTTTATTAATATGAAAAGTTGCTATGTTTTTTTTCTCTTCACTTCTTGTTTGATTTATTTAATTGATATGAATAGTTTCTGTATTTTAGATTTTTTGTTCTTCAGATTGTTATTTTCTTTAGTAATTGATGTGAAATGTTTCTATATATTAACTTATTCACTTGAGTGGTTTCTTTACATTTATTACAACATTTGTATCAATAGTTTCTGTATATAGTTGTTTTATCACTTGTTCTTTCACACAAATTACTTTATTTTTGTTCACCATTTCACTTTGTGGTTTTACAGAATATATTTGTTAGTAATTGATTTAAACAGTTTTATATAGTTTTGTTCATGTATTGTTTGACAGATTTTCATTCGTCTTTTTACTGAATACAATTTGTTAGTAAACGTTTTATATAGTTTTTTTCCCCCATGTTCTGGTTTTTGAAAATAAAATGTTCCAAATGTTACTATTTCACCAGTTCTTTTTGCATTTTCAACTTTTCCTACGAATAACATTCTACCTTCAAAGCCTTACATCTTTAACATTATTTATACATTTGGAGTTTCATGCTACTTTTTAACATAATATTAATTCATATGGAAACCATTCAGTCATCCAAATATTCCTGATTATTCACTTTCTTCTTACACATTATATTTCAGCATAAAGCATTCCCACTAGCAATTTCTTCAGGAATTGCATTCTCTAGTTAAAATAATGATATTGTGGTCATTGTTAAAACATGTCTGCTATTATTATGAGTATTATTATTTGTATAATGCGCTTTCTGCCTTCCTGTCATTAGGAGTTAGAAATGTAATAGATTAGATTAGAACCTTCATTATCCTAAACTGCTGGGACATTTCCCTATAGCCAATACCTTTATATTTTCTACTCTTCACTTACTTGTCAGCATAGGTCGGCATTGATGTACAGAGCCGACAGAAGACCTTAGAGGCTTCTCAATACTCAAATTTCCCATCCTCGACTCCTCGGTCCTCCGGTAGTGACCCGGAAATTAATTTCAGCGCGCCATTTTTAAAGGACATCTCATTTCTCTAAATGCACACCGAGGATCGAGCATCGAGGAGGCTCTCTGGAGGAGCTCTAACCGAGGATACACTGATGGTTCCTCCACGGCTCCTCCGCAGATGCATTTCCGGAAACGGTGGAGGCGTGACGCACGGCCGGACTTATCTCAGCCAATGACAGCTCTGCATGCATCCCCTGGATATTATTTTAGAAACTGTTTTCATCACGTGGCGATGTTTCCAGAAAGAACAGCTGTGAGGTCCTTGCAGAAAGCAGTGCAGTGTGTATAATATATATCACCTACTCTCTTTATTTGCTTTAGTTTAGTAGATATCTACAAACAAAGAGTCGATATTTTTCTAAGACCATTTAGTGCTTCACATAATAAAATACACAACGGCTGTAGCCTGATTATGCTTAGGAGCTGTAGGTGTGTGTGTGGTACAGTGTGTGTGTGTGTGTGTGTGTGTGTGTGTGTGTGTGTGTGTGTGGTACAGTGTGTAGGTGTGTGTGTTGTACAGTGCGTAGATGCGGCGGACAGACAGGTCTCAGTTGGTTTGGTGTCCTCTGCTTACTTTTAATACTTGTAAATACAACTTTTGGCCCGTAATTTCATTTCCCCATTTCAGCGACCAGAGAGAGGGGGTGGGGGATATATCCAGTCTCTGATTGTGTTACGTTATTATGAGAGTGCTCTCATACATTAAATTGTATATAAATATATGTGTGTGTATATGTCCGAATCTGTAGCCTGTTATTGTCTCATTATACCACACTGTCAATTAATTAAAAGTAAATATATAAGTGGTCATGGACACAGTACTGTCCCATCAGACAGAGGGCTGCTGTGCCTCCTGTCATCATTAAAGGACGTCTCTTTAAAATGACCGCTCAGAGGAGAGGAGTTCTCATTTCTCTAACCGCCTGCTGCTTCCCCTCCTCTCTCCTCGGTTCCCCTCCTCAGTCCTCCGCTCGCATCTCCTATGGGCGGGACTAAGTCTCGAGGATAGGAGTCGAAGAGGGGAGTCGAGGAGGGGAAATGTAAGAATTGAGAAGCCTCTCCAGTTTATATTGGCATCATATTGAGAGGTGCAGTGACGCATCCTAAAACCAGGAAGTAAGCTGCTGGTTCCCTCGACAAAAAGCAATGGGATTTCTCCACAGGGTTTTGGAAAATAGCTGGAAATAAGGTCTGTGGAAAACAAACCTGTTTGATAAATGCACGTTTTGTTCAGCCGGATAATCTCCACATGTCTACCCTACTTTTATAATTTTCGAATCATAAATCTAATCGATAGATTATAAAAGGGTTTTAGGAAGCGTCACTGCACCACTCTATAGAAGCCAACTCCATCGATCAAGCTGGCTGAAACTTTCTCTCCCTCTTCTTCTCATACTCCCTGTCACTCTCCTTTAACTCCTCCGGTGACTTTCTTTTATTTGAAGATTGTTTTTTGCCCGGCGCTTGCCCGGCTACCGCTGGTATTAAAAACATTTTGGCGAATGGTTAGGTGGCGCGATAGTCTGTAGTGAAGGAGCGCGCTCCTGCTCACGGGAGCCTGCTCGCGCTGTGCTCCACAGCAAACAGCTGTTTGCTTTTCCCCCAACAACGACAACTGACTCACGAAACGCTATGTTGTAGCGTTGATAAACGAAACAATCTAACAACATTGCTAGTATTAGCTTTGTTCGTTATTCTCGCGACCAGGAGAGAAGTTTAGGATAAATTACACCAACGGAGTCTTTCGCATAAGGTTCAAATGGGTACTTTAATTACAATGGCGCAGTAATGTTACAAGCAGAATATTGTTCAGTGAGAAAACAGCTGTGTTCTTGGGCGCTCGAGAGCCAAAGAGAGAGCGAGAAACACGCACATCAGCTCCTTAAGTATCCTTCGATGGCCCCTTCTGGTTTGCCGGTTGGCTCTGCTGGGGGTCTGCCCTCCACTCGTATTCAATGTCCGTTGTTGTGCATAACAGAGGACTCAGCCATTGTACATTCAATACATAACTAAACATGCCTTTTCTCCTCATATTCTCTTTCATGACTTCTCATTTATTACATTTTAACGGCTGTAATTCGTTACTTTAATAATACTGGAAATACTTCACGGCAGTTATCATTTACGGTAGTTCCGGAGGTTGTCATACCTTCTCACGTCTATAAACAAAACGTATTCAAATAAACTGTACCTTCATTTAATATTCAGCAATAGTATTAATATCTCGATGTCTATAGATGTAGTGTTAAAGTCAGTAGGCTTTGATGTGCAACACTCCGTGTACATTCACATTCACCTCTGTAGGATAAGGAATATTAGCCACATGCTAAATGCTAACCAGAGATGAAGGATTTTCAGAATAAATGCTTGGCATTAAGATTGTGCGAGAACCAGAGATTTTTCAGAATAAAACAACATTTAAGCTGACGGTATGTTTAAACTAAATTATGCCATAAAACATTGATTTTAATTTCTAACACTAGTCAAAATACCAATACAACAGGACCATTTTTTTTTTTTAAAGCAATATTTGTATTGGCCCGAGCGGGCAAGTGGAAAATGCGTTATGCTGGCCCGGGGTTTCTAAATAGTGCTTCCGGGCCAGCGGGCCATTTATAATGTCGAGCCCTGCAATGAGGCGTAAGAGTGCGAGGTTTCTAAGGCATTGAGAAAGTCAGTATGTGATACTTTATTAATCCCATACAGGCAGCTGATTAGTTTTGAGCTTGTTATTTTTATAGCTTTACTGTGTCATTGTATAACTTTGTTCTTCTTACTTTTTGATTTGGGAGCTATTTCATTCTGCCTACAGTTTTACAATACATACAACCAGAGATATTTCCTTCTAATTTAGAATGTTCTATCATAATCTACAGAACGACACATAATGTCACAGCATGTTGTGTCAAAAAGATCAATAATATTTACCACATTTAAATAGATAGAGCCAACTGTGGTTTTATATACTCGGTTTGTGTCTCCTCGCCCTGGCATTCAGTTAACACACATGCTTTTTCAGGTGGTCAAGACACACCAAGACCAACTCATCTTAGCTACTTGAAAGATACAAGTGTTACAATCCAACATGCTGAAGGAGTGAGGTCCAGCAATACCTACCCTAAAACCAAGCTGAGCAAGTAGCACAGTGGGACAGGATCTCTCAGTGCAGTTTACCACCCTGTCTTTCCCCACTGTTAATTGCTGACGGCCTGTTTCACATCTGTTTCAGACGGCAGCACAGCAGCAGCAGACAGGATGGAAGTCCCTGTGTCCTTTGTGCTGGTGCTAGCATTCATCTGTCTTAGCCACAGCCTGGAACTACAAAATGCACTGGACAGGTTGAAAAGGTCAGAGAAAAACGCTTTTTATGCTTTGGTTATATGCTTATAATTTTTTGGGCGATGTAAAACAACTTTTAAAAATTTGATTTGGAAATACACATTTTATTACAAGCATTTTACTAATGTATCTTGTTTAAGACAACATTTAACCCACCAGCCTAAAGGTGCCTAGTAGAGTGTTCTAACTAACCAAGATACGTTCATATTCAGTGTGATCTTCTTGGTTTCCTGAAAGTGACAAAAACATGTTGAAATAATTTCCTTCCTCATCGAACATTGCTAGGCAGTTGGATATTGTTGTGTCACAGCATCTTAAATGAAAATCCAAATCCACAAATATACTGTTTGTACTACAAGCACTTGCACTTTTTATCAAAATCTTATTATGTGGATTTGTTTAATTCAAATACAAACTGTTTAATCTGAAAATCTGAATCTTAATTAATGTTTTTATTCGGGGGACATTGGTGAAAGTGGATTGGGTGTGTTCAAGATGAGTTGTAGCTGAAACAGCATCATGCTCTCTCTCTGACACGTCATGCATATGAATTGTGTAACAATTTCTAAAAAAACATTGTATCTGCTTTGTCTCTGCTGAGAATTGTTACCAAATGGAATTAATAAGCAGGAATCATAATCGTCAAGTGGAGGATTTACCTAACCTTACTTTAACTTTAATATTACTTTTAATCCTACAAAAAAAGTTGTTGCATAAAAGCATCTACTTTCTTGACTGGGTGTATTTTTGTATAGTGTATTGTTAAAGTGAAGCTTAACTCATTGAGTGTCCTCTAATGTTTCCTCGTAAGGTCTCAGGAACATGTGGTGTCAGACCCCAGTGACTGTGTGTCCAGGACCAGGCAGCCAGTCTCAGCAAACCCTCACAATTTTTCTGTGGACATTCGGATGCCTGCTGTTGTCCCGGCTGCAGTGAGTCACTTTCTTTGAAGCATAGTGAAGGGTCTGTATTGTTCACTTTAATAGTGTACTCATCATTCGAGATGAAACCATCAATGAATTCATCTAAAGTTAATCAATAGAAAGTGAATCTGCAGTTATCTTAATCGTGTTCTAAGTAAGGGATAATGTGCACATTATTAGGGCCCGAGCTCGGAGCGCTAGGACCCAACGAAGTGTGAGGAACCGATTGTTCTTCGTGGTATTATTATTTTCTGCTGGCGTTTCCTGTTTTTGAGGCCTTTAGGACGCTTCAAAAGTTGTATAATTTTGCACAGACGCCAGCACTGGTGAAAAATACAATATTCTGGAGTCAATGGGTTAAATATTCCAACCTGCTCACTAGCGCCACCTATCAATAGCCCATTTCGGAATACATTTACAAAGCCGCACTAACTCCAAATGACCTGAAATTTAGCACACATATCCGGGTGGACCTGGTCTACAAATAATACTTTTGAAACCCTAAACTCCGCCTACATTTGTAAATAGCATAATGTTCAAAACAGTGAAATATTCACTTAAATTTCAATTTTCAGTTTTTCAACACCAAACTTCGCATACAGCATCGGTGGATGTCAGACACATTACCGTAGAAAATGAGTATGTTAAGACGATAAATGTTGCCATGAATCAAAACGTACTCGCAAAAAGGCGGGGCTTAGAAATAAATGCTCATAACTCATCAACAATGTATCCATATATCACAGATTTTGGTGGATAGGTTCAGTCTGTCTTGGGGAATAGGTACACCAAAACATTTTCCTTTTGTACTATAGGGGGCGCCAAAACCACCACAAATGTATAACTCAAGAACGGATGGACGCCTTTTTTATTTTATTTTTACACATACTCTGGGGGTGACTACAAACTGAGATTTAAAGTGTCGCAACAAATGCATAATGTGGGCGTGGCCTATGCATTTTTTTTTTATTGCGATAGCATAAAATGAGCTACGGACGCAAACCTTGGGACACACGTCACAGCCCACGACCTTTTCGAGAATGTAAAAAAAAAACCTAATTTTTTTTAAAAACTGCTCACTAGAGCCCCCTATTTTGTGGTAGTCACATATAGTTTCTCAGAACTTCACGAATTTTGGCACAGACATTCCTCATGGAATTGCAGACATATTTGTCATTAGCTTCCATTAGCCCCGCCCCCCAAGAAGTCGACCATTTTGAAAAATGTGCGTTTTTCATGCAATTTATTCGATCATTCCCCTAGGAAAAAAATTCCTATCCAGCGCAAGATCAGCCCATATCCAATGTGATGCTAAATTGTGAAGGAATAGTTGATCGCTCCAACGAGTAGCTCGTAAGCTAACGGAGAATGTTCCATTTTTGACGATTTACATGCCACAGATTACTCCAAACTACTCGCATATAGTTTTTCCAATATTCACGAAACGATGTATACACATTGCTCTTATGAATCTGGACATATTTCAAATTGGCTTCCATTAGCCCCGCCCCCCAAAAACTTGGCAATTTTCAAATATGTGCGTTTTTCATGCATTTTAAGCACATTTTTGCAAACTCTTTCTAGGGAAATGTTCGGAAAAATTCCAATCCAGGACAAGTTAAGCGCATATCCAATGTCATGCTACAAGGAATAGTCCTTCGCTCCAACGGGGAGCTCGTAGGCTAACGGAGAATGTACAATTTTTGACCAATTATACACTGAACAAAAATATATTATGCAACACTTTTGTTTTTGCTCCCATTTTTCATGAGATGAACTCAAAGATCTAAAAAATGTTCTATATACACAAAATAACCATTTCTCTCAAATATTGTTCACAAATCTGAAAAAATCTGTGATAGTGAGCACTTCTCCTTTGCCGAGATAATCCATCCCACCTCACAGGTGTGGCATATCAAGATGCTGATTAGACAGCATGATTATTGCACAGGTGTGCCTTAGGCTGGCCACAATAAAAGGCCACTCTGAAACGTGCAGTTTTGCTTTATTGGGGGGGTCCGAAAACTAGTCAGTATCTGGTGTGACCACCATTTGCCTCACGCAGTGCAACACATCTCCTTCGCATAGAGTTGATCAGGTTGTTGATTGTGGCCTGTGGAATGTTGGTCCACTCCTCTTCAATGGCTGTGCGAAGTTGCTGGATATTGGCAGGAACTGGAACACGCTGTCGTATACATCGATCCAGAGCATCCCAAACATGCTCAATGGGTGACATGTCCAGTGAGTATGCTGGCCATGCAAGAACTGAGATGTTTTCAGCCTCCAGGAATTGTATACAGATCCTTGCAACATGGGGCCATGCATTATCATGCTGTAACATGAGGTGATGGTCGTGGATGACTGGCACAACAATGGGCCTCAGGATCTCGTCACGGTATCTCTGTGCATTCACAATGCCATCAATAAAATGCACCTGTGTTCGTCGTCCATAACATACGCCTGCCCATACCATAACCCTACCACCACCATGGGCCACTCGATTCACAACATTGACATCAGTCTGCCATCTGCCCTGAACAGTGAAAACCGGGACTCATCCGTGAAGAGAACACCTCTCCAACGTGCCAGACGCCATCGAATGTGAGCATTTGCCCATTCAAGTCGGTTACCACGACGAACCGGAGTCAGGTCGAGACCCCGATGAGGACGACGAGCATGCAGATGAGCTTCCCTGAGACAGTTTCTGACAGTTTGCAATAATCATGCTGTCTAATCAGCATCTTGATATGCCACACCTGTGAGGTGGGATGGATTATCTCGGCAAAGGAGAAGTGCTCACTATCACAGATTTTTTCAGATTTGTGAACAATATTTGAGAGAAATTGTTATTTTGTGTATATAGAAAATGTTTTAGATCTTTGAGTTCATCTCATGAACAATGGGAGCAAAAACAAAAGTGTTTCATTTATATTTTTGTTCATTGTATGTCAGATAAGCGACTGAAACCTGCCTATCTGCCTGGCACATCAACTCTCACCCCCAGTTTCCACCGGGTCCGTCTGCGCCGCGCTGCGCCCTGGCGGTCGTAGGGATCGCGGCCACTCTAGTCAATGGGTGCTATTCCACCACACGCGCCGCGTTACGGCTCAGACGCGTCCCAGAAGCGTCCCAGAAGCGGCCCAGAAGCGGCCCAGAAGCGGCCCAGAAGCGGCCCAGAAGCGGCCCAGAAGCGGCCCAGAAGCGGCCTAGAAGCGGCTCGGCGCAGCGCTTCTCTAAAATTAGGATGAATCCTATTTTTGTAAGGTCAGGCAGGCAGCCCCACCTCGCAGGAAGTGGAAAGGTGAGCATCCGGGCCAGGCTCATCCCCCACATATACTAATTTAGCAGACCCCCTCCTTCATCACAACACGTCCACTACGATACGCACAATGGACAACAAAACTGCGAGCCTGCACGCACGACGCTACACTTCTGAAGCGCTTCTGAAATGCTTCTGGGACGCGTCCGGTGGGTAATGGCGCTAGAGGAGGTCGGACCAAAACCGCGGCGCAGCCGTGACCTAGTGGAAACTGGGGGTCACACACACACACACACACACACACACACACACACACACACACACACACACACACACACACACACACACACACACACACACACACACACACCTACTGTTACGCCCTTTGCTGGCGGCATATTCATTACAACAGACACTCCCTAACCCTAACCCTACTGTTTATTTGTAGATATCTCCTAAAGCCTACAAATAAAGTGTGAAATGTAGGCCTGTTACATTTATTATTGAGCGATATATATTATACACAATGTTCTGCTTTCTGCACTGACCTCAGCAGCTGTTCTCACTGTAAACATCGCCTCACAATGAAAGCAGTTGTATTGAAAAAAAAATAGCCTAACATCCAGGGGACATGTGATTAGTGAGTAAACAAACGGTAAAGGGTAGAAAGTCTGATGCACATTTGATCATCTCAAATAACTTATAATCACAACGGGAACAGTTTGCAGAGCTGTGCTTCGTTGACAGAAGTCCAGCCATGCGTCACACCTCTTTTAAACATCACTGTTGGCTGAAATCGTCTCCGGAGAATACTTCAGTGTACCCTCGGTTATAGCTCCTCTAGAGACACTCCTCTCTCCTCTGCATCAGTGGACCCTCGGTTACGGCACCTCCAGACAGCCTCCTCGAAAATCGATCCTCGACGAGCCTTTAGAGAAATTTGTTTTCCTTCGAGACGGCGCGCCGACATCCGTTTCCGGGTCACTGCCGGAGGACCTGGGAGTCTGGGACGCAAAAATTATAGAAATCACAAACGGCTCATTTCGGAGGACTCGCACGCGTCTGCTTGACGCCCTCCCCGACAGTAGGGCTGTAGCGATACACTAATCTCACGATACGATACGATACACGATATTCAGCTCACAATACGATATATATCACGATATTCAGCCAGCGATACGATTCGATATAATTCTATACACTTATATCATTTTCTGAAAGATTTTAAAGGGACAGTGTGATTTTGGTGACATCTTGTGAGTGTTCCATTGACTTGGATTGAATTAATTCAACTGAAAACTGAAAGCATCAATTATACAATATATGGCTCTGACAGAGAGTCTACAGCTTGCAAATGCTGGACAAAATGAATCAAAAGATTTGGTGAGAAAATTAGTTTCATTTATTGAAACAGTGCAAACTGTAGCTTACAAGCCTTTGACACATAAGTACATAAAGTGCAGTATCACAATGGACAATGGAGAATTAAAAGGTGCAGCAGGTGGCCTGTTCTGAACAGATTCTTTTACATCATTTTTAGCTTAACACAGAATATGAGGTAGCCAATAATTCAAGTCACTAAGAACAACATTTAATGTAAAATGTACCTGCCAATAATTCAAGTCCAAAGGAGTAACATTTAAGCCAAAAACACTAAACAGAAAGGCTCCTCTCTACATAACTGCATCTACATTCTCTTCAGATTTTTGTTCAGGAATATAATCTGATCAACGTGGTCTGGGAGAAGTGCACTTCTCTGAGCAGTGACGATATCTCCGGCGGTAGAGAAGACCCTCTCCGGGGAGACACTAGTGCCAGGGATGCACAGGTACCTTTTAGCAAGGTGTGACAAGAGTGGATACTCATACTGGTGCTCCTTCCACCAGACCAGTGGATCTTCTTTCACTTCCAAGAGATCTGCCTCCTTGTAGCGGGTCATCTGCTCCTTGGCCTGGTTCTCTTGGGTATTTGTACTTGGGTTGTGCTCCACCACCATATCGTTCACCACCAAGAAGGGCAGCCAGTGGACAAGACGGCTTTGGATTCCTGGGTGGAGGATGCTGACCTTCAAATAAATAAACAATAAAAACAAAAACACATTATTTATAGTTAATCACATTCCATAATTCCTACTCAGAGGTTCAGACAACACAGTGTGCTTCACTGGATAACAATGGGTGATACTGACCTTGACTGCTCTCTCCTTCCTTGAATCGCACACTATCATCTATAGTCTCTTCGGATGCCATCCCCTCATCATCAGCGCTACCATTACATTTTCCTGTGCCCTCTTCGACCACACTCCAAAGTGACAACTAAATGAAATAGGTCAACATGAAATGAAATGCATGAGCTTTCACTGTAATACATCTTTTAATTAGTGTATTTAAAATCTATGCCTTTAAAACTGTTAACATTATAGTATTTATGCTTTTTAAACAATTTCATATTTATGCATTTTAAACAGTTAACGTTGTAGGATTTGCCTTTTAAACTTTGAACAATGTATTATTTAGGCCTATGCTTACTCTCACCAGGAGATGTTACATAGGATACAAGGCCAAGGGTTAAACCTAGCAGTACCATCATTGCCTTACCTCTGATGGCATTGGCTGATCCTGAGCCTCTGCAATCAGTCCATCATAAACTTCCTGTCTTTGGTTCTCAGTCAGGAAGGGAAGACTTTTGAATCTTGGATCCATTGCTGAACATGCATGGAGAGTTGCCTTGAGGTCGATGTACCTCTTCTGAAGATCCCCAGACATGGCAGCCTTCATCTCTTTTATGACTACAGATTCACCTTCGATCGGTTTCAGTCCATTGATCAGTGTGTCCTGGAGGGGTGCGATGACTGACAGCGTGGGGTCTTCTCCTTGGACACGTACTGTGTAGCCTCCTTCATGGGCTTCAGCGCGCTGACTACTTCTTCAGCTGTTGTCACGTCTGACTCAGTCAGTGTGCACAGATCCTTCTCGGTCTTCCTCACCTCACTCGAGAGCAGGGCTGCACAGATGGCCGGTTGTTGCTCAAGGAATCTTTCCAGCATGTCGTGTGCACTGTTCCACCTGTAGTTAAATAAAAGTAAGAAACTTTATTTATAGATTTATTTAAATGTATTTATTAATGACAAAATAAATTAGTAATAAAAACAAAATAAACAATTGAAAAGTAACTACGCACAAACCTTGTAACCACGTCCGTCATCAGCTTGTGCTCTGGTAGTTGTAGAAGCCTCTGTTTCTCTTTCAGCATGTGGTTGGCTGTGGTGCTTCGTCTGAAGAAGTTCACAATGCGTCTCACTCTTCCCAACAGGCGTGCGACTAATGTGATTTTGAGGGCACGTTGTGCAGCCAGATTTAGGGTGTGTGCGTAGCATTTGACGTGAAGTGTGAACGCTGCCTCCTTAGCTGCTTTTGTCATATTTGACGCGTTGTCAGTGACAATTACTGGATCCTTTTCTGTGATTTCCCACTCAGCGAGGGCGTTTCTTAGATGTTCTGCCAGGTTGTGTCCGGTGTGGCTCTCGGGCATGTCCCTGGTTTGTAATACATACGTAACAAGCTCCCATTCCTCGTTAATAAAGTGGGCCGTGATGGTGACATATGCTTCAGTTGTTCGCGAGGTCCATCCGTCGCACGTTAGGGCAACTCTCTCCGCTTTTCCCAGGGAGGCTTTGACGTGTGCCTTTGTCTGAGCATACAGCCTGGGAACGCAAACCTTGGTGAGGTGTTGGCGGGTTGGAACAGGATACCGGGGCTCCATCGCGTTCACCATGCGCCGAAAGCCTATGTTTTCCACCACGGAATAAGGTCTCAAATTCTGACAAATAAAGTAGGCAATGGACTCTGTAATCTTCTGCGACCTTGGTGAAGTAGATGGGAACTTGTGGGAACAACCGCCATCGCTGTCCAGCAGGGTTTGTTTTGGGTCATGCCGCGGCCGCAGCTACTTGAGTTCCTCTGTTAGCATTACCTTGTCCGGGTGGTGACGTTGTAGGTGGGTTCGTAGGTTAGTGGTATTTCCAGAGTATTTCACGTTTGTGTGACACAGCTTGCAAACCGCCATAGTTTTATCTAAATTGTCGCTTTCCTTCTTCTTTTTAAAGCCGAAGTGCTCCCACACATCTGCTTTTAAGCACGAAGGTGCTGGGTTAATTTTTGCCGCCATTCTCCTGAACCGCTTCGCACTCACTGCGAGAAGAAGACACCGGCGTCTGTGTATCTAGAAATGCTCTACAGCAGAGCTGCCCAGTACGTCGACCGCGGTCGACCGGTCGACTGCGGGGGCAATGCTGGTAGATCGCGAGTCATTCATAAAAAAAAAAAAAAATCCAGCTCCGTTACAATAGACAAAACAGGTTTTGATCCCTCCTCCCTTAGCCTCCCTGCCACTTAATTCAGGAGTTTACTTGATTGACAGAAAAAGCGACCTATCGCTTTCCAGTCTGTTAACCCAGAATGCAAAGCGATACAAAATCAGTCAAGTGCCGGGAAAACTCAAATTAAGTTAGAGACAAACAACAAAATGAGTGCGGGACCGAGCAAAAAGCTAAAAACATACCACTTCCACCCAGAATGGGAGGAAGAATATTTGTTTGTGATGTCACATTCAAAGGTTATTTGCCTTATTTGTAAAGCAAGCGTCGCTCTGCCAAAGAAAGGTAACGTGGAGAGGCATTATCGGAGTATTCACAAGGCATATGACAGCGACTTCCGAAAAAGAAAGAGAAAGGTCATGTATTATTGCTACACAAACATTATCTCGCAGTCTTAATGTCGCCAACTCGTTTCTAACATGCAAAAATACAAACAAATGCGTCTATGGTCGGTGTATTTTCGACCTTTCCAATCCAGACGAGATCTCTCTCCCGTCTGTGTACGAGGGGGCGGGGCAGTTTACACACAGCAGCTGCTACATGCAGCAACACACACACACACACACACACACACACGGAGGATATGGCGGAGAGAAGCGCTCCAAGGTGTGGTTAAATGTTACCCGTCTCGATGTAGACAATACTCGTTGCCAAGAGAGTTCAGCATGTGAGGGCGGTAACACGAACAATTTGTCGAAACATTTAGCAAAAGTGCTCCACATTCAGACGGAGGAATGCACCGGGTTCGACTGTTTTTCTAGCAGCTCTGTAGCCCCATCCACGAGTAACGTTTCCACGTCAGGTGTTATGTATGCTAGCAGCACCACACGGAGTTAACAAAATGATACAAACATGGGTTAATGATTAGGTAACAGAGTTATTCTTTATTTTGTTAAAGTTTCAGCTATTCTGTTTACAGTTCTGTCATCAGATTATTTAATACGATTTGTTAAAACATTGTTGTTTCTTTTGATGTGAAATATATATTATTTTTTTGCAGGTCACCCTTGAAAAAGAGATCTTTTGATCTCAAGGGGCTTTCACCTGGTTAAATAAAGGCTACAAACAAACAAACAATTTATTTTATTTAAATAAAAAGCAATGTTAATTTTGTAAACATTTTGTTAAGTTAATTTAATAATATATGTATTTTATTGTCTCCATTGTTAGTTTCCACATGCCTAAAACAACCTCAAGCTAAATCTAAAAGTTGATGGCTAAACAAGAGCGTTTGAGAAATTGTGCAAGGCATACAGTAATAGTCTGAATAGTCGATTAGTCGTTTCATTAATCGATAGATTAATCGATTATCAAATTAGTCGTTTGTTGCAGCCCTATTATCCCATGTATAAATAAAACGTGTTATTCAGCAACCCTTGCAATTTGGGATTTTATTTTTGGTTGGTAGACCTCGGTGAGCTGGTCATTTCAAAAGTAGCTCACCAGCCAAAAAAGTGTGGGCACCCCTGCTATACAGCGACACTAGCGGCTCGGCTGGCTGACGTAATCGCTCTTCATGCAAAGCGAACGGGGGGGAATGGGCAGCGAGCAGCGAGCAGAGTGCCAGGCGGAACATGGGGGATTTGAATGGGACTTAATGTATCGATACCTGAGGCTGAAATATCGATACTTTCTCTGGAAACAAAATATCGATATATATCGCAGGATCGATTAAATTGCACAGCCCTACCCGACAGGCGCACGGACGCGAGGGCCCGCTCATCACTGCGCACACTTCTGTGACCGCAGTTTTAATTATAACTATTATTATAATTGTATTATTTTTAAAGGGCTACTTGCTAAATAAATCAATGATTTGACAATATAGATTTAGAAAAGGATTTGTTTTGCTTTCGCAAAGACAAATTGTCGGTTCTACTGCGTACCAATGGCTGAACTACGATGATAGCACTGATCAAGGTTTTCTGTAACTGTCCAAGTCTGTTCACATTTTCTTTTTTTTCTTTGCAAACCTCTTTTATTTTTAAATTGGATATTTCTAAGCTGTTTGGTTTTTGAAACAGTGCCTGTAAATAAAACGTTATAAACAAATTGACATGTCAACAATTTTCTACACTAGACATGTATGACAAGTAAATACAAAGAGGTAAACATGAGGTAACCATTAAGTTGTTAACATCTGTATGTCGGTATTAAATGTCTATCTTGTTGTGCAGTTTATCAGTGAATGTTTGAACTAATGGTAAACACTGTTTCCTGACGGACACAGCGTTGGTCGACCAGGTAGCACAGCAGGTGAAGTATGGACCGATGCAGACTCGCTGCTGGAGGGCTTGATAACCCACTACCCCTCCACACTCGTTGGTTTGGAACAGCACTTAATGCGGCGGACCCTCAAACGGAAGGGTAGTATATATAGGGGTAGGGTATAGGAATTTGGGCCTGGAGGTTTGGAATCGGCCTGAGAAATGAGAAAGGGCTCACGTTCCCATTAGTGTTTACTTCCTGTCTGTCTTCTTCTGCTGTTCCTGTTAGTGACCCAATTCCTGACCGCCCCCGACAACTTAACCCTACACACCACCCCTCCATTTGCTTATTCGCATGAAGGGCACACCACATTGAGGCCCAATCCCAAACCACGCCCTACACCCTACCCCTACACACTACCCCTCCGTGACGGAGTGAACTCCATGGAGTGGAGACGTGTGGTGCAGTGGGTTGTGCGTTGGTGTTCAGATCAGGGGGTCACAGGTTCAAATCCCACTGCAGTCAGCATGTCGTTGTGTCCCTGGGCAAGACACTTCACTGCAAACTCCTGTGGGGATTGCTCACAGTACTGAGTATGTAAGTCGTTTTGGATAAAAGCGTCTAACAAGTGACATGTAAGCAGGGTGTCCGCGGGGTCTTAAAAAAGTATTAAAAGTTTGAATGAATTATCTCTATCTATTTAGCGAAAATGAAGGCTATTAAAAAGTATTAAACGGCATTTTCCAAGGTATTACATGTTTGTAGCTTGTTTTCAATAAGTATATAAATTGTCCAAAGAGGTTGTATTCTAAAGTGTAATCATTGCGTAGGTGTGTAGTGTGATTCTGTGTAGTTTGGGACATTGCACGCTCACTGCTTGATAGCGTGCGAAGGTCCGTTTACGCCGGTTGTTAAACAACATCGTTATGGGGAAATGCAAGTTTGCGTCCAAATGGTTTGAAGATAAGGAGGAAGGACAATCAATACTGTACATAGTAAATGTGAGGTGAAGTGTGTCGCCAATGTAACCGGTTAAAACTCCAAGTGGCGATGAGGTCTTCAAATGTATGGAAAGGGTCTTAAAAAAGGTCTTAAAAGGTCTTACATTTGACTTCAGGATTCCTGCATATACCCTGGTAATGTAATGTAATGTGAGTGACACTCGCAGCTCAACGAGGCTCCCTCCTGTCAGACGGAGGGAGTAAATACAGCAGCAAGCTTTGGGACGGCCTCCCCTCTCCGGCAGAAACAGGAAATGCCGTAACTGTGTGTAACAACGGTTTCAAATCAGCATCTCTTAGACAAAAAGTTTAAATGAATAACTCAAATAAAACTCCAAACATCTTTCATTGTGTTTCAAAGCTCTTTTAGTTTTAAACCTGATGTTTATAAGCTTCTTAGTTTTTGCAACAGTCTGTAAATATACACAACTTTATAATAAAATGCACACATTTACCTTTTTCTAGACTAAACACAGGTTTGATCCTAAGTTAAAAACATATGAGGTTATCATGAGGTTGTTAACATCGTAGTTTATCAGTGGATGTTTGCTGGAACTACTTGTAAACAGCGTGTTTCCTGACAGGTAGAGACCGGTCTCAAGTCAGCACCGCTGCAGACTCGCTGTTTGAGGGCTTGATAGCCCACTCCCCCTCCACACTCGTTGCTTTGGAACAGCACTTAATGTGGCGGACCCTCCGCGCGAACGCGAAAACGGAGGGGTAGGGCGTGCTGTTCCAAACCAACGAGTATGGAGGGAGAGCGACGGGTAGTGGGTTATCAAGCCCTCCAGCAGCGAGTCTGCATCCGTCACGCTTTTTACAAACAGTTCCTGCTAACATTTGCTGATAAACTGCACAACAGACCTTTAATATCGTCATACAGATGTTAACAACTTCATGGTTACCTCGTATTTTCTAAACTTAGGATCATATACTGTACCAGTGTCAAGTCTAGAAAACTGTAAACATTTTCATTTGATTATAAAGTTGTGTATATTTACAGGGACTGTAGACCAAGCAGTTTGATAGACATCAGATAAAAAAACAAAAAGAGGTTTATAAAAAAAAACGCCACTGAAGATGTTTTGAGTTTTATTTGAGTTATTATTTTTTGTGCAAGGGATGCTGATTTCAAACCGTTGTTACGGCATTTCCTGTTTCTGCCAGAGGAGGGGGGGAGTTGGTTCCAAAGCTTGCTACTGTTTTAACACCCTCCACCTGACTACAGACAGAGGCCGTTTCTCAATGTAGAGTAAACCTGCTGCAGAGCCACTATTTCAAGTATACTACGTCATCGAGTAGCGCCAAAGGACTGTTTAAATGCATGTTAAATGCCCAGTATTCGGCGCTACTCGATGACGTAGTATACTTGAAATAGTGGCTCTGCAGCAGGTATACTCAACATTGAGAAACGGCCAGAGTTCACTCCATCACGAACGGGGTAGGGTGTGGTTTGAAATTGGGCCACTGATTACTTCCTGTCTGTCTTCTTCTGTTTCCCCCGTTGGTGTTTACTTATCGGAGCAAAGACAGTTTACAGATCAAGATCGGGTGCATCTTGTTTCATACTGTTCTTTTAAAAATAATGATTTATAATTGTGAGCATTCTGGCTCACACTAGGGTTAAAAACTGACGAAGGAGAAGGTGGTTTAGGGAAAAATAAAACTGTATTTCCACGGAGGGGAAGTTCACAAAAACCACAATTATAGTTAGCTCCGCTGATAATTGTTGAGCGTCAGCTTTTATAGGCTACTATATAAATTACCTAATTTCTCCTTAAACTATTAATGCATGTTCTGTGTTCTTACAACACTTTAATCATATACTGGATTATCAAATTATGTATTTCAAATACATGAATAAATTAAATGAAAAGGTTTGGTGGCGCTCCGCAGACAGTCCAGGTGTGTGTGGCCTGCTGCTGGCTCTGTTCATCCTATTTCAAAATGTAACGCTTCAAATGGTGCTTTACAGCTAATTATTTTACCTGACAACATGACCAGAGAGAATACAATTGGATCATCTACCGATTATTCTGGTCGAAGTCTGGTAAATACCAGGCTAGCTGAAGGAAACACTGCTGTACACATAACTCTGTTTTGCTTTGTGCTTTGTACTTTCAAAAGAATGCATCATGAAGTTCTGCTGCTGAACATTTCACAAATGATGACTGTAACAAATAGAACCATTGTGTTCTCTAATGTTTCAGTCGGACACTTACCTGTGCACAGCATTTTCGGTGCCAACTAGTCAAGATGCTTATATTGGTGAGTATATTTTCTTTAAAATCTTATTTCATAGTTTTTTGTAATTTTTATTTATTATCATTATTACTTTGATTTTATCTTTAATGTTATTAATCTGTGTGAATCTGTGCTGTCCTGTTTTTCATTCTTACCCTGTTGCTGTTTAAACCACTGAATTTCCCCACGGGGATTAATAAAGATCCATCTTATCTTATCTTATCAATTGAAGTTTACAGAAAACATACAGTATGTAGCCCATCTTTAAATGCAACAGTCAGACACTGGTTAGCTCAGTGGTTAGAGCAGGCTGTTCATATGTGACATGCTCCATCATACCATTCACATCCAACCATTTGGAAAGAGGATAGTCTTAGCTTTCCAATGATATCCCTATTGTGTTTGCTTTTCAGAAAAAATATTTTACATGACATAATGATTGTTACCAAGACACCATTTTGAGAAAAAGGCCTTTAAAGTTAGCTGACAATATTTAAGCGATCATTATTTCAAGAGGGGGCTCAAGGCTTAATATTTGGGGGCATTGCACCCCTTGGCACCCCCTTGGGACCACCGCTGGATTAGCTATGATTGGGACATTTGTGTTGGTCATAATAAAACTTAGCAGGCTGCCCCTCTCATAATGATCAACAGGTCAACATATGTGCTCTTTGCTGCCCAGAACTGCCCAGGGACACAGAGTCCTTTCCTCTGTCTCCCCCTTTTAACATGGCATCTATCAATTTAGGCACTTTCTGGACCAAAACATATCTTTTAAAAAAAAAAGCGTTATTGGTAACTACAGTCCAAAGTCACAGCAGCAGTACTTATTGATGTAAAACTAAATGAAATTAAGTACGATCAAGTAATTGACAAGTTTAGGCAGGACACACATTTAAAAAAAACAATCAGTTTGATGTAAATGCCTGTATGGATTTTATTTTAGATTTCATGAAACTGATGAATCTGAATACGACACAAATGGCCAGAGATAATTCATTCATACCCAAAGTGTGTTGAGTAGGTAAAGTATGTAATTAAATGTAACATATTTCAACCACAGTGTTTTCTCTTCTTCAGTGGACTTCAGACCTCATGCCAGTATGGACACAGTTCATCACATGCTTCTGTTTGGCTGCCTGACTCCCGTGTCCACCAGCAGTTACTGGTAATGTCACATTTCACACTGGTGCATTATCATGGATAATCGCAGCGCTGCCCACAGAACCTCCTTTAGCAGCATCGTTTTTTTATTGTATTAGTGGTGTGAAACGCTCCAGCAAAACATATTACACACCATTTCATAGCTGGTTCAAATAGCTTCCAGTATGAAATGTGGATGTTTGATTATAAGCTTTAGTTTGTCAAAACTCACGAGTGTTACCAGAATCAATTCACTGCTATGACATTTTTTTCTTCAAAGCAAATTGAAAACACTTGACAAAGAGCCTGTTCCTCCTTTATGTCTGCTGACATGGTGGACATGCTGCTCACATCTTTTGATGCCAGGTGTACAATTTCAAAACCCACAAATACCCAACCTATTTGCTATAAAGGTCTCTCGGTGCACTAATGATCACCACCTCAGCTCTACGAAGCTTTGTATTTTCTCTCCTGGTATGATGTAACTAGGTGGACTGACACAGAGGCATGTTAGGTTAAGAAGAGGTAGTGTTGGGCTGTGCAGCAGACAGAACATGATGACTGGCTCAGGGGTCAGCAGGCAGATGGGCCACTGTATCTGAGTGTGAGAGATAAGGGGTGTATTCACTCCAACTGGAGAGCAGTTTGGTGGCAGGTGAGAGGAGATGAGCCAAATGATGCAGGCCTATCTTACACTGTTTACAGAAAATGACACTAGATCCTACACATTTCACCTAAATATCTACATCTGCTTTCAATTCGAGAAAAATATCTCAATCACTGACTTTTAAAGAAATCAAAAATGTTTAGATTGAATTCAATAAATAAACGTACACAGACATACGGTTAATGTTAGTGCCAAAGTAAACACGCATATGGGTTTTAGCACTTTGGTTGAGTTACATATTATTGCACTACTGTTAGTTATCAGTAGATAACAGTAAATGTGGCCTTAGTCTCTTCCACACAGATTATTTTTATAGAATAAAATCATGCAGAGTTTTTTTTGCGAGAGAGTTACTTAAGAAGGGGAGCTCTGTGGCCTTGTATCTAACCACGACCAAGACTACATACATGTTTTCTACTTGATTAGATTTGAATGTATATTTATTTACACAAAGCCTTAAGGAGAAGAAGACTTGTAAGACTGCAACTGACATAACCCTTAGATCAGGCTTAGAACAACATGTACAAACTGGGTGAGCATAAGACCAGGCGTAGGGGGTGCAACAGACCCCCAGTACTCCAAATCAAAGGTTAGGCAGACACAAAATAGACTTTGGAAGAATATCATTTTGACTTTTACAATGATATGTCAACTAGCCACTCGCCCTTATTGGCAATGAAGTTTGGCGACCACTCTGTCATCAGGCAGGCAGACATTTACTCTTTCCAGCAGCAGCAGCAGCAGCAGGCAGTAAACAATACATACAATAAACTCTGATAAACCCAATGTACATTACCTGCTCAGCATCCAACAGCAGCAGACACATAAAGATACTACTGGCAAACAAAGTGGATCATTTAGACCTAAACAGAGCTAAAGGAGGATTGAATACTAGACGTAAATGACTCCACAACCCTTAAGTACATTTCTATATAAATTGTACTCATTTATTTATATTGCCCCCTTTTTGTTTTTAGCTACTCTACAAACTTAGTATGGCACAGTAACATACATCTAAAGCAAGTAACTGATACACCACGCCGGCTGGTAAAGATTTATATGAAGGCAGCTCTGGTGTGTCCTCGCTCATTGCTCCTCAAATATCCTTCCTTTCTTTAATCTGCACAGAGCAGAATAGCTTTGAGACGGTCTTCAAGATGGCGCAGGAGAGTGGCTTTCACTAGGTGCACAGATCCTGTGGGATGCACCCTCAGACATTTCTGCTCTGATTGTGTGCTAGTCCTTTAAAAAGGAAGTCACTGCCTCTTTGAATGCCCTCGTATTCTATCTGTTTCTTTAATGAGGTGTTGACTGAGCTGTTTTGTCTCTGAAGGGACTGTGGAAGTGTACAAGGCACCTGTGAGGATGAGGCATCCATTATGTACGCCTGGGGGCGGAATGCACCACCTACTAAATTACCCAAAGGTATGTTTGTTCAAGTATACGACTGAAAGTCATATATATAGCAGATATACTGTGTTTTTTCACTACTATGGCGGACTGGTATTCTCTGGGTAGATAAAATGAGCGTAATCCCACAGCTAACAGCTCAATGTCCGGGCTACACCATCGTTTGTTCACATACAGTGCAATCTATCCTCCTTTCTTCTTACCGCTCAGAATAACGTCCCTGTCCGCCCGAATGCTCGTGAAGCCGGGGAGAGCTGTGTTGTTATCCGGGATGAGCGGGTGCAACCATGTCTCCATAAAACACATGATGCTGCACTCACGGTATTCCCACTACGTCTTCGTCAGCACGCCGAGCACGTCCATCTTATTCCCCAAAGCCCTCACATTCCCCTTTATAATAGCCGGTACGGAAGGTTTGTATCTCCTCTTCTTCTTCATCTTCCGCTTGATTCCAGCCCTGCAGCCCTGCTTTAGCCTCCGAAGCTCCCCCGGGATGTCATGCCTGGCTCCGGGCAGCAGCACGGGTCTACACAGCGCAATCAGCTGCTCACAGGAGTAAACAATGCGGTCACTCCTCTGAGCATGACTCTCCGTCACAAAAAGTGAAAAAAGTAACAGAAGAATGACCTGGAACAAAACGTGGCCATAGTTAGTTACAAAACAAAAATAATTAAAACTGCGGTTGCAGATGTGCGCGCAGTGATGAGCGGGCCCTCGCGTCCGTGTGCCTGTCGGGGAGGGCAGCCGGTCGTCCCGGCGTCAAGCAGACGCGCGCGAGTCCTGGGAAATGAGCCGTTTCTCATTTCTATAATTTTCGCGTCCCAGACTCCCAGGTCCTCCGGCAGCGACCCGGAAACGGATGTCGGCGCGCCGTCTCGAAGGAAAACAATTTCTCTAAAGGCTCGTCGAGGATCGATTATCGAGGAGGCGGTCTGGAGGAGCCGTAACCGAGGGTCCACTGATGCAGAGGAGAGAGGAGTGTCTCTAGAGGAGCTATAACCGAGGGTACACTGAAGTATTCTCCGGAGACGATTTCAGCCAACAGTGATGTTTAAAAGAGGCGTGACGCATGGCTGGACTTCTGTCAACGAAGCACAGCTCTGCAAACTGTTCCCGTTGTGATTATAAGTTATGTGAGATGATCAAATGTGCATCAGACTTTCTACCCTTTACCGTTTGTTTACTCACTAATCACATGTCCCCTGGATGTTAGGCTATTTTTTTTTCAATACAACTGCTTTCATTGTGAGGCGATGTTTACAGTGAGAACAGCTGCTGAGGTCAGTGCAGAAAGCAGAACATTGTGTATAATATATATCGCTCAATATTATATGTAACAGGCCTACATTTCACACTTTATTTGTAGGCTTTAGGAGATATCTACAAATAAACAGTAGGGTTAGGGTTAGGGTTAGGGAGTGTATATGTGTCTGTTGTAATGAATATGCCGCCAGCAAAGGGCGTTGTTGGACTAACAGTAGGTGTGTGTGTGTGTGTGTGTGTGTGTGTGTGTGTGTGTGTGTGTGTGTGTGTGTGTGTGTGTGTGTGTGTGTGTGTGTGTGTGTGTGTGTGTGTGTGTGTGTGTGTGTGTGTGTGTGTGTGTGTGTGTGTGTGTGTGTGTGTGTGTGTGTGTGTGTGTGTGTGTGTGTGTGTGTGTGTGTGTGTGTGTGTGTGTGTGTGTGTGTGTGTGTGGTGTGTGTGTGTGTGTGTGTGTGTGTGTGTGTGTGTGTGTGTGTGTGTGTGTTGATGTGCCAGGCAAACAGGCAGGCCTCAGTAGCTTATCTGACATATAATTGGTCAAAAATGGTACATTCTGGACTTCCGGTTGGACGAACATGTGAGGGCTGCGTTGTCTCGTTCTCCCACGATTTTACTTTCTACATTTAATTTAAAACCACCGAAGTTGAGTTAAACCCGTATTGTGTGAACATAATTTGGACTATAAATCAGAACAAGCCGATGTGATGCCGAAACCTGCGTTGAAAACGGAGACGAAACAGGCAAAAAAGACCGAAACTGCTGTCTCAAGTGCAAGTGAAGTTGCTGGCGCGGACATGGCTAGCATAATTAGCCTGCTTGAAGAGCACAGAGCTAGCATTTCAGCTGATTTCAAAGCTGCCTTTGCGGTACTGGAGGCGAAGCTGAACCAAACGCAGACCACAGTAGCAGAACATGGGGAACAAATAGACTCTCTTGAGACCAATGCCAATCTGCAAGATCAGCGACTCCGTATACTCGAGGAGAAGTGTGCGGTATTAGCAGATAGCAATGCTAAGCTAGCTGCGAAGACCGCAGATCTGGAAGGTCGGAGCCGCAGAAATAACATTAGAATCATTGGACTTCCTGAGTCTATTGAGGGACCCCGGCCTACAACCTTCTTTTCTGAATTTTTGGTGGAGCTGCTAGGCAATGAAACTCTCTCATCCCCTCCCGAGCTGGACCGTGCACACAGAGCGCCGGCTGCTAGGCCGCAGCCAGGGACGAGACCGCGACCTGTGATATTGCGACTGCATCGCTACCAAGTAAAGGACCTGATTGTCCGGGAGGCCCGCAAGAGACGAGGGGATCTCCGCTACCGTGGGACACCAGTGCAGATCTACGAGGACTTCACACAGGAGGTTCTCGAACAGCGGGCGAAATACCGAGACATCATGTCAAAGCTGTACAACCTAGGCCTCAGACCGGCTCTTCTGTTCCCTGCTCGCCTGCAGATCACACTTGGAAGTGGGGCTAAGAAAAGGTTCCCCTCGCCCCTGGAGGCTGTAGCCTTTGCAGCTGGCTATGAACGCGAGCCGGCTAACTAACCACTGATGTTGTGCTAGGCTAGTGGTGGCTGAGCTAAGCTAGGCTAGGCTAAACCGCGCTGGCGCTGCATTGATGGTGGACTGGGTACGTTACAACCGTTATGTTGGGACACAATTGATTGTATAATCTAACGTTACCTAGCCATGACAGCGCACAATGCGACATGTTGTCTACATTTATTGTTTGTATGATTACATTTGTATATTTACACTATATACCCGGGGTGTTTTTTGCACTTTTTCGAATGTCCTTGTTAACTCATGCTGTTCACAATTGTTTCTGGGCACTTTACAGCCGTCGTTCTGTTGGGACGTCATTTCTTTTATAACTAACGTTGCTCGGCCAAGTCAGCAGACGATGTGACATGTTTACATCTATTTTAATTTAATTGTTTTCATTTTTGTATTTACACTATACCCGGGATGTTCTTGCACTTTTGCAATGTTCTTGTTAACATTTGCTGTTCACAATTGTTACACTTACTAAGGAGGTTGTATCTGCATGATGTGGGTACTGAGACACCTTGAAGAAGGAGAGATGATTCAGGTAGGGAAGTTATTGCCAATTTCATTGGCAGATGGAGCTCAGGGGTGGGGAGGGAGGGGGTCTAGGGCATGGGAGGAGGTGGGAAGGAGTAGAGGATGGGAGGGAGAGGGTGGGGCATTTATCTTGATGGGGCTACAGGTTTCCATTTGTTTGAGGCAGCTGTTTCAATTACATTCTGTTTTGTCATCTTTATGTACACTGTTCTCTCCATTTTTAGTTGTGGATGTTCTAAGGCTGATCTTACACCTTCGATGCTGTATGCAGTGTCATGGCTAATATAACTGGTACAGGGACTGGTGGTGGACAGGCGGTCAGGATACTCTCTTTGAACACTGGTGGGTTGAATGCTTCGGTGAAACGCACAAAGATTATGACACATCTTAAAAACCTGAAGGCGGATATAATGTTTATACAAGAGACACATCTCTGTAAATCTGATCAGCGAAAGCTGAATAGGCCGTGGATTGGACAAATGTTTCATTCACAATTTAACCTAAAGACAAGGGGCACAGCCATTTTAATTCGGAAAAAAGTAAATTTCACCCCTACTAATACAATTTTAGATCCAAATGGACGTTATGTCATCATTTCTGGTACTCTCTATCAGAAGCCGGTCATCTTAGTTTCTGTGTATGCTCCCAATTGGGATGATCATAATTTTGTGAAATCGCTATTCTCCACCATCCCCAATTTGAATTCCCATCTATTGATACTGGGAGGAGATATGAATTGTGTTATAGACCCAACACTAGACAGATCTAGTTCCAGAACTGTGGCGCCCTCTAAAACGGCACAGACTCTCTCTGCTTTTATGGACCACTATGGCTACGTCGACCCGTGGAGATTTTTACACCCCTCGGCTAGGCAATACTCTTTCTTTTCCCATGCACATCGTTCATACTCTCGCATAGATTATTTTATTGTTGATAAAACATTTATTTCGTCGATTGTCTCCGTTCAATACTCACCGATAACTGTATCAGATCATTCAACTGTGATCCTGGACCTTCACTTTGATCATAAGCCTAAGGAATTTAGATTCTGGCGTCTTGACCCTCTTTTACTTTCTGATGCAGCCTTTTGTGAGTGTATTTCGGAATCAATTGCATTCTTCTGTGAGACCAACCAAAATGAAGAGACCTCTGCGTCCCTACTCTGGGAAACCCTTAAAGCTTTTCTTAGGGGTAAGATCATCTCGCATACGTCTCATGTTAATAAACTTCGTAGAGCATGCCAAAGAGAACTGGAAGAATCTATCATTAATCTAGACAACCAACTATTTTCCACTCAATCACCTGATCTATCTAAAGAACGGATGGGGCTCCAAACAGAACTTGACCTTCTCCTAACAAGAGAGGCTGAACGACTCCTTCTACACTCACGAGGGTCTATATATGAACATGGCGATAAAGCTGGCCGTCTCCTGGCCCACCAACTAAAGGCTAGGGTGGCCTCGAACCAAATCACCCAGATACGGGACGGGTTGGGCTCTCTCACTTCTGACCCGGGAGAGATTAATAACATCTTTAAAACCTACTACTCTCGTCTCTACACGTCTGAATCCCCTGATAACGAAGATCAGCTACATACATTTTTGGATAAATTGGATATGCCCAAGATTTCGACTAACGACCAACAGACACTAGATGCCAACCTGCAGCTTGCTGAGATTAAAGAGGCAATACAGTCCATGAATAGTGGCAAATCACCGGGACCTGACGGATACCCGGTAGAATTGTACAAAAAATTCTCAAATCAACTTTCCCCATTATTATTAGATATGTTTAATTTGTCGTACGTCCAAGGCTCACTGCCGCCTACCCTTATGCAAGCCTCTATCTCTCTGATCTTTAAGAAGGGTAAGGACCCGTTGAGCTGTGCATCATATCGCCCAATCTCGCTCCTGTCTGTAGATGTGAAAATACTTGCGAAGATTTTTGCTCGCCGGTTGGAATCTATTATACCCTCCATCATTTCGGAAGATCAGACAGGATTCATAGGGGGGAGGCACTCCTTCACAAATGTCCGAAGACTTCTCAGCGTCATCCACAGCCCGCCTTCTCCTGCTGAACCGGAGGTTGTCATATCTCTTGATGCTGAGAAGGCCTTCGACAGGGTTGAGTGGGCCTATCTGTTTTCTGTCCTTCAACAGCTGGGCTTTGGTCCAGGCCTCGTCTCCTGGGTTAGACTTCTGTACTCTTCTCCTCACTCCTCTGTATGTACGAACACCCAGCGCTCCAAATTCTTTCCTCTTTTTCGCGGGACGCGTCAGGGGTGTCCGCTCTCCCCACTACTATTTGCAATTGCTATCGAGCCATTGTCGTTTGCTCTAAAAGCAGAGAGAGGAATTAAGGGGATTCAGAGAGGGGATATCGAACACAGGGTCTCGTTATATGCTGACGACCTCCTTCTGTATGTGCGCGATCCTATAGCTAGTACTCCACACATTCTCTCACTTTTGACCACTTTTGGTTCATTTTCAGGATACAAATTAAACATCCAAAAGAGTGAATGTTTCCCTATCAACCAATTGGCTACAGAATTACCTCCGTTGTCGTTGCCTTTTAGAATATCCAACTCAGGGTTTAAATATCTGGGCATTGCAATCACGCAGTCTTTTAGTGCGCTACGGGAACAAAATCTTACTGTCCTGACGGCAACAGTCAAATCTGACCTGCAGAGGTGGGGCCATCTGGCACTCTCTTTAGCAGGAAGAGTTCAGACAATAAAAATGAATGTACTGCCCAGATATCTATACATGTTCCAATGCCTACCTATTTTTTTGCCTAAATCTTTTTTCACTGCTATTGATAATATTATTTCCTCATTTATTTGGGCTGGTAAACATGCAAGAGCTAGTAGACCATTACTGCAGAGGGACAGGTTCCTGGGTGGGCTTGGTTTACCTAACCTTATGGGTTACTACTGGGCCACAAACACACACAAGATCATGCTCTGGTTCACTTCACCCCAGAGTGACTGGTGTCTTGTGGAGGCCAACTCATGTCGATCCACGTCACTTCAAGCCCTCGCGTGTAGCACTCTGCCCCTTTCCCCCTCACAATTCACATCTAACCCCGTTGTAATTGGCACTTTAAAGATCTGGGCACAAGTTAGACGTCACTTTGGTTGGCTTACTCTTCCTCAAGCAACTCCTGTCTGTAACAACCATCTATTTTTACCAGCCACAATTGACCCCCGATTTTCTCACTTGAAGAGGGAAGGCCTCCGCTGCATAGGGGAGTTATACATTGATAGCCTGTTTGCCAGTTTTGACCAACTACGGGTTGCCTTTAATCTAAGAGGATCTGATTTCTTTAGATACTTTCAACTAAGGGATTTTGCTAAGACCCACTCTCCACAATTCCCTCAATCCCTGCCTCCCAGTGGAGTGGATCTTGTACTTAGAGCAAGAACTTTGTCTAGGCGCCATGTCTCTTACTTTTATGATCTTTTTTCTCCGGTTGATGAATCTGCCATTAACAAGATTAGAACTAATTGGGAAAAGGAACTACAGTTCACCTTCTCTGATGACTTTTGGAAGAAGGCCCTGAGAGCCGTTAACTCATCCTCCAGTTGCGCTAGACTCAGCCTAATACAGTTTAAAGTTCTCCATAGACTACATTATAGCAAGGCTAAGCTCTCCAGGATTTATCCAGATAGATTGGATGACCGGTGTGATAGATGCTCCCAGGCCCCCTGCGACCTGACTCACATGTTCTGGTCGTGCCCTAAATTATCTAGCTTCTGGCAATCTTTCTTCGAATGTATTTCTGAAATTGTAGGTCTAAAAATCTCTCCATCCCCTCATGTAGCTATTTTCGGTAGGCCCCCAGATGAAATCAACATTACAAACACTCAAACCAATGTCATGGCCTTTACCTCCTTGATTGCTCGTAGGAAAATCCTTCTTTTGTGGAAATCTCCTTTACCTGTCTCTTTTCAAATGTGGCTGAGTGATACTATGTCTCTTCTAAAGTTGGAAAAAATTAAGTTTACTCTCCGGGGTTCCTCAGATAAGTTTTACGCTCATTGGAGGCCACTGATCAGCTATGTAGACCGTCTTCCCCCTGATATGGTGTCGCTGTAGGGATTCTCCCTTTATTTATCCGTCTATAATTCTGATATGATTACTCCCCTGTCCACCACATAGGCAGCCCATGTGACATCCCTGGATATGTGTTAGTATGTATGTATGTATGTATATGTATATTATTGTATCTATCATTTTGTATTGTATTGATGTACTGTTGCCTCAGTGCTCCGGGAGAGGGGTGGTTGGGATGGGGCGGGGTTAAGGGAAAGTGAGTAAGGGTTCTTTTGGGAGGGAAAAAATGAAAATGCCTTAATTGCTGTAATACAATTCACTGTTACACTTTCTTTTCTTTTTTTACATGTGAATAAAAATATTTTTAAAAAAAATTTAAAAAAAAAAAAAAAATGGTACATTCTCCGTTAGCCTACGAGCTCCCCGTTTGAGCGAAGGACTATTCCTTCTCAACGTAGCATGACATTGGATATGCACTTAACTTGTCCTGGATTGGAATTGTTCCGAACATTTCCCTAGGAGGAGTTTGCAATAATGTGCTTAAAATGCATGACAAACGCACATATTTGAAAATTGCCGACTTTCTGGGGGCCGGGGCTAATGGAAGGCAATTTGAAATATGTCCGCAATCATAAGATAAATGTATATACAGCATTGCGTGAGTATCGGAAAAACTATATGCGAGTAATTTGGAGTAATTTGTGACATGTAAATCGTAAAAATTGAAAATTCTCCGTTCGCTTACGAGGTCATCATTTGAGCGATTGACTATTCCTTCGTAATTTAGCATCACATTGGAGATGGGCTGAACTTGTCCTGGATTGGAATTTTTCCGATCATTCCCCGAGGACGAGTTCGCAGAAATGTGCTTAAAATGCATGAAAAACGCACATTTTTCAAAATGGCCGACTTCTTGGGGAGCGGGGCTAATGGCAGCTAATGAAAAATATGTCCGCAATTCCATGAGGAATGTCTGTGCCAAAATTCGTGAAGTTCTGAGAAACTATATGTGACAACCACCATGAGTTATGAGCATTTCTTTCTAAGCCCCACCTTTTTGCCAGTACGTTTTGATTCATGGCGGCAATATTCATCGTCTTAATATGCTCATTTTCGACGGTAATGTGTCTGACCCTCCACCGATGCTGTATACAAAGTTTGGTGTTGAAAAACTGAAAATTGAAATATAAGTGAATATTTCACTGTTTTGAACATTATGCTAATTAAACCAAATGTAGGCGGAGCTTAGGGTTCCAAGAGGATTATTTGTAGAGCAGGTCCACCCGGATATGTGTGCAAAATGTCAGGTCATTTGGAGTTACGGTGCGACTTTGTAAATGTATTCCGACTTTGTAAATGTATTCTGAAATGGGCTTTTGATAGGTAGCGCTAGGTTGGAATATTTAACCCATTGACTCCAGAATATTGTATTTTTCACCAGTCCTGGCGTCAGTGCAACATTATACAACTTTTGAAGCGTCCTAAAGGTCACAAATCACTGCTCTAAACAAAGTCAAAAAGAAGCAACAGGAACTGCGACAGCATAAGGCGCTTTCACACTGGAGTACTTTTCCCAGGAATAGTTCCAATAGTTCTTGGGATTTGTAGCTAGTGGAGCCTCGCAGATTAGGGTGCTATAGCCCCCTCAGCACCCACCGCTTCCCGCCTCCATTTGCGATGTCTCGCTGTCTCGCAGATCCCACGCAGAAAGCAGGAAATGAACCCAGCTCACACTGTCCGCTCCTCGCAGCAGCGAGCCGCGTAACGTCCCGCCAACATGGCACCCAGACCCCTACGCAGCATTCTCATCTGTTTGTCATTACTGGTCTCATTTTCTGGTTGCTAACAAACGCCATTGTAACACATAATCACTGATGTTCCGCTGTAACGGTGGTGGACTCATCAGAACAGAGTGGGCGAGCTGACCAATCAGAGCACAGTGGGCTCACAGGGAGGGGGGGGGGGGCAGGAAATCCAACAAGCCATTTAGGACAGAGTGAATACACATACTATACAGAGATGCTGTATGAGAAACCAATCTGAGTTTGGAAAATTGAACAATGTAAATCTATTCTAGTAGACCTCAACAATGGAATTATGATCAGTAGAAATGGCCATGACATGGGACCTTTAAAACATAAAGATAAAAAAGGTTTTAAAAAGTGATTTTTTTATGTTTTAAGGAGGTGACGCTACTCAGCCAATCAAATCGGTGCAGTCAGTGAGTCAGCACGATAGATTCAATAACACACAGAGACGAGACAAGATAGAGAAACAGCAGTGAGTAATTTCAAATGGCGTGCTCAAAAAAGAGAAAGGTAAAAAGTAGGGCCGGGACTCGATTAAAAAAATTAATCTAATTAATTAGAGGCTTTGTAATTAATTAATCGAAATTAATCGCATTTTTAATCGCATATAAATATTTGACCTAAGAACAGTGAGAAGCAATTTTTTTCACATGGATTTTAGTATACCATTAGGCGCATTCACACCGCAGTACTTTTCCCACAAAGGTTCATGAGAACTTAGTTCATGAGAAGAAATTAAGCCGCTGACGTCACTTCTTCTTCTTCTGCTTTGGGTTTACTGGCAGGCCGCAAACCACTTCACGGCGTATACTGCCGCCCAAAGTCCCCGGCCGGAAGTCCCCGGAGTTGGGGACTGGCTTCAGTAGAAGCTGCTGGGAGTCCCAGCAGCCTTCCGAGTAAATCGCCAGAACGCCGACACCTCCTCATCTCCACCGCTCCCATGTTTTATTTTGTGTTGCCATAAGTTAGTCTCTCTGCGTTTCTGCGCTGGGCTAATGCTAATAATGCTAATGCGAGGATAATAAAATGGCGGCTTCACCAAACTTTTTGGGAGTTTTACGGGGCGTGGTTTGCAATCCGCCCAGCCAATCAGAAATATAGCTATTTTCTCACAAGAGAGCCGTAAAAAGGTTCTCATGAACTAATTTTAGTACCGGCTCTTTTTGGTGTGAACGCGATAAAAGAGGCTAACGTCCACGCTAGCTTCCACGCTAGCTGCTATATGTTTTGCATTGCGGTGATACTTGAGGCTTGATGTGCTGCGGTGATATGCGAATTCCTTTTTGCATAATTTGCACACAACCGTGCTCTTATCAACGCTTCCATCCGTCCGTTTTTTAAAACAACATTTCCCACTGTTGTTCACCGTGGTTTGTTATTGTCTGAAGTCATGAACGTTAGTTGGTGCTCCAGTATAATCGGTACGCCTGAAACTCATCCAGTGAGAAACGTTCCGCGGTGCAAAAATAAGTGCGATTAAAATGCGTTAATTTTTTTAACGCGTTAATTTTTGTGTAATTAATTAATCTTAATTAACGCGTTAAAGTCCCGGCCCTAGTAAAAAGGTAAAAGGTAAAACAGAGCATTTAATGAAATGTTCTCTTACTGAACCTCTTTGAAATGCAATTGAATACCCCTGCATTATAGCAACAACAACAATAATAACAATAGGTTCCTCGCACTTCGTGCTAGGACGCCGTTGGGTCCTAGCGCTCCGTGCTCGGGCCCTAATAATAATAACAATAATAATTGGGAGGGGGGGCGCGACTGTTCTTATGTTCTCTGAGGGGAGGCTCACCTTCCCACACTTTGAAAACCCCTGCATTAAATGATCGTGAGGATGATGATTAAATTATAATTACAAATCGGTAGTGTGAGCCGGGCTGCATTTCCTCCCGTCAGATGTGATACAAAAACAAACCGATTATTTTTGTAGTTGTAAACTCACGTGGATTAAACCACATTTATTTAGTTAAATAAAAATGAAATACAATGTTTTTTAAATGATTGCATTTATCTTATTCAATGCAGAATATGAATCTATCCGTAATAGTGGGAATAAAAAACGATATGCTAAAGTGTTCAGAGATAAATCCCACTTGTTGTATGTGTTTAAAACATATCTAAATAAATATGTGTGTCCCGGGCCTTAAATGTAATTATGCCTTCAGTTTTCAGATCAAGCCACAACAGTTACTTCTGTATTCTACAGTATAGTTATTTTCACCTCCCGTATTGCTTTCAACCCACCAGCTTTTATGGAGAAAATAAGTTATATAATTATTAACCAGAGGCATGTTTTCTCACTATTTGATGCATAGAAACAACAGGCTGCTTTGTGTGTGTTAGAAGGACAGGGTTCCCGCGGGGTCTTAAAAAGACTTAAAAAGTCTTACATTTGATAATCAGAATTTAAGGCCTTAAAAAGTCTTAAATATGATAAACAAATAATAAGAAAGGTCTTACATATGATTTAGAAGGTCTTTAAAATGATCGGATTTGAAAGGTACTTCTGTGTTGCGATCACGTCTAAATGTGTTTTGGGGGAAATATCCGGGCAGCAAAGTAACCAGTACGGTAATAGCCTTTCAGTTCCCCCCAACAATTTGTATTGAAATAAATCAACATGGAACCAGTAATCACTAACTTTGTTTCCCCCGGCCCCTTATCAGAGAATCCCCAGCTAGTAACCTATCAACCAAGCTTCAGCTAGCGGCAGTCGAATCTACTTGCAAATAAATATGGGGAAGTGTAAGTTCAACCGTATTTGGTGCTTGATTGAAACCAATGGCGGGGAACGTGTTTGAAGCCTGCTGCTCCTTTTGCAAAAAAATATACCTTTTTTTTTGTTCAAATGTAGCATTAGCTAGTGCAGCAGCTCCCGCAATAACATCGGGGGACCTCTGGGCTTGACATTTTTTATTTTGTAAGTAATTATTGGACGTATTTCTTCTTTCATAGCAATTTTCCTTCATTTAAATTCTTGCCGTGAAATAGGTCTTAAATTCTATTCAAAGTGGTCTTAAAAATGTCTTAAAAAGTCTTACGTTTGAGTTGGTGAAACCTGCAGGAACCCTGGAAGGAGCACCCTCTGAGGAATCAGATGTTTATTTAATGAGTTCCATTGTGGCAGCGTCCATCACTGCTCCCCCTGGTGGATCCATGATCCATTGCAGCTGGTGGCCATTATCATTTATCAAGGGGGTGTAACAAGTCTGAGCCGTGTCCACTACGTCACACTTGGGGTTTTCCTTTCAGCGAGGGTCGGCAAAATTAGGTGCTACATCTGTAAACTGGCAATAGAAAGAGACGGAGCTGCATCTATGTGAGAGAGATAACAACGACTTTCCAAGGCTACATGCCTGAGCCACGAGAAACCAGAAACAGAGAGTAAATAATTATGATCTAGGTCGAAGGCTAACAGCTAAGCAAAGATATTCCTCAACACAGAGTATCAGATCAGCTCCAGCTGTGTGTTGGATGGAGATTTGGCGAATTTGGAGTCAACACCTTGAACTTGTTGTGTTCTTCAACCATTCCTGATCCATTTCTGCAGTTTGGCAGGATGCATTATCCTGCTGAAAGAGGCCACTGCCATTAGTGAATACCGTCTCCATGAAGGGGTCAGCATGGGCACCCTAACCGTACCAAAGCAACGCAGCCCCATATACAACAAACTGCACTTTGTGTTCTGACACCTTTCATTCATTCAGCATTAACTGTTTCAGCCATTTGAGCTATATCAGCTCTTCTGTTGGATCGGACCACACGGGCCAGCCTTCACTCCCCATTGAGCCATGATCCTGTCGCCGGTTCACCGGTTTTCCTTTCTTGGACCACTTTTGGTAGGTACTGACCACTGCAGACTGGGAACACCCCTCAAAAGCTGCAGTATTGGAGATGATCTGACCCAGTCGTTTCGTCATCACAATTTGGCCCTTATCAAAGTTCCTCACATCCTTATGCTCCACCTTTTTTCCTGCTTCCAACACATCAGCTTTGAAGACGAAGTGTTCACTTGCTGCCTAACATATCTCACCCACTGACAGGTGCCATTGTAACGGGATATCAATGTTCTTCACTTCACCTGTCAGTGGTCATAATGTTATGGCTGATCGGTGTATGGCAACCTAGCCTTTGACATAGCCATTATAACTTTTAAGAATAAGTCTCTCTTCCTTTCCTGTTACTGGGTTGCAGTTAGGCATGGCTAAGCAATAGCATTAATAACTAGGGCTGTCAGTCGATTAAAATATTGAATCGCGATTAATCGCATGATTGTCCATAGTTAATCGCGATTAATCGCATGATTGTCCATAGTTAATCGCGATTAATCGCATGATTGTCCATAGCAGGGTTTCCGTTAGCCGGTAATTACCGGTTTTTAGCTGGTACAATTGAATAAAAACCGATAAATTCAAAACCTGCCAGTCAAAATGTCCGATGCTCCGATCGATTAGCCGCCGATCATTATCGGCCAATATTCACTCTTAATAGTTTGATCTGTGCTCTCTATAAAGGCCGATCAGGAGAGCTGGATCTGATCAATATGGACATAAACGCGAGTGAAGTATAACCGGACAAGAGAGAGAGATCAGATCAGCTGCTCCATAATTACATGAAGCCCCGGCTGCCCCGCCCACTGTTTAGCATGCTGCATGAGAAACTGACGGGCTGTCAGGAGAGAGAGAGAGGGAGAGGGGAAAAGAGAGGATCCGTTTCTCCCGTGTTATTATTCAAAGTTAATGTAAACTTTTGAATAATGTACTTCATCTACTACAAGTAGTTTCTTTGAATGTAATAATTATGTTGTTTGTTTGTGGAATCATTTAGTGAAAAATGAATCTGAATTTTTCGATCTGTTACGATTATAAACTGAAGCAATATAAAAATGAGCCCCATTAACTGAGTTTTAAACGTCAGCATATCCGGTCCTAGTCCGGTAATTACCTGCTAACAGAAACTCTGCTACACCATTCTTATTATTATTATTGAAACATGACCGGTATGTTTAAAATTTGTCCGGTAAAATAAATTCTGTTCGGACATTTGACCGGCGAGAAAAAATCCTAGCGGAAACCCTGGTCCATAGTTAATCGCGATTAATCGCAAATTAATCGCACATTTTTGATCTGTTCTAAATGTACCTTAGAGGAATATTTTTCAAGGTTTTAATACTCTTATCAACATATGAGTGGACAAATATGCTTTATGCAAATGTTTGTTTATTATCATTTGAACAATGACAAATATTCTCATGAATATTAAACTTCAACCTCTGAACATTACAAATATTCGTCTCAATTCAACCTGGAACCTCTCTCATTCAATAATACAATACAAAGTGTGTGTGTGTGTGTGTGTGTGTGTGTGTGTGTGTGTGTGTGTGTGTGTGCGTGTGTGTGTGTGTGTGATGGATCGTTGGAGCTATGTGCAACTCAAGGCATATGCTCGAACGGGAGCTGCCTGGACGCTGCAATCATGTTGCGCGCACTATCCGTGCTGAGTGTGCTGACTTTTCGTACAATGTCCCACTGTCTGGCTACCTGCATAAAGTCAAGTGCTCGGCGAAATGTCGCTCCTCTGTTTTCATTGAAACAGCTCCTTATATCCGTTAGCGCAGCTAACTAGCACCAGATGCTAACAACAACAATACACCACCCTCCCGGTCCTCCCGATGGCCAGTCGGTGCCTGCCGGTGAGCGTGGAAGTGTGGTCTGCCGCAAGCAGGCAGGAGGAGCGGGGCTGTCAGCATCAGCTTGGAGATGGTATTTTAAACTCGATGCGCTCTGAAACTACGGGGCGGCCGAGGACAAAAAATACACATGCGTTAATCGCGTTAAAATAATTAGTGGCGTTAATTTTTATTTGCGTTAACTTGACAGCCCTATTAATAACATAATAAACAAAAAAGGTTTTATATGATTAAGATCAAAATGATACATTATTTTTTTCTTGCCAGCATTTTTTGTCAATCTTGAAAATGTTGTGTCTTTCTCTAAGCTCTGTTCTGCTTTCTGCTGTCTCCTCAGATGTTGGTTTCAAAGTTGGAAGAAGTTCAGCAATATCCCACTTTGTGCTGCAGATCCATTATGGAGATGTCAGTGCTTTCAGGGGTGAGTCCTAGTTCACACATTGTTGCATAGAGATTGTTGTTCATGTTATCAGGTACATCTGATCGAGTAAAGGTCCGGAAAGATTCATGAGTGCTAAAGTCATTAAGGGTCACTGCGTAGTGAATGATAAGCCAATGGCGAGTTAAAATGTTGAAATGTAGTTGGATTATTTTCCCCTAAAACTAAGAGGAAATGTTTTATTTCCTAACTTCTAATATATTTAAAAACATTTTTATTTTCACTCACATCTCACATCATCAGTGTTGTGCAGTAGTTAGTAGTTGAAATACATTTGTCTATTATGTGGTGGTGGTGTAGCTTTTTTCTGAATAAAAAGCTTATCAGTAGCTTAGCTCTTTTACTGATCAAAAACATAATCCACTAAAGCTACATTATCCCAAGCATATTAAGTGCAGCAAAGCTTTCTGCTGTGCTCCAAAATAAAAGGGCTAAGGAGCAGTAAGTGCTTATGAAGAGGAACAATTGTATTTCAAGGTTTTAAAGATGAATTTTTTTTATTCTACAGACCATCATAGAGATTGCTCAGGACTAACCTTACAGATGACATCCAAACCGTGAGTAATATTAATCAAAAGCATGAACTGTTCTGCTGAATACTGGTAGCAAAAGCAATGGCGTGGGTAAATATTTTGAGGAAGTCTTAATGTTACCTAAGCATGCATAAAAAAGTAATAAAGATACAAAAAATTATTATAATAAAAAAGTTACACATTTTACAAAATATACATCCTGTAACAGTTTCCACTTGGAACGCAAATTTGACCCCCTGAACATATGTGAAAACTTATTAAAACTTTGCACGCTTCTTCGTAGGGGTGTAACAGTATCCGTATTCATCCCGAACCGTCACGGTTCTGACGTCACGGTTCGGCACATGCAGTCACACGACGAATACGCCTTTTTTATGAAGGGAAAAAAGTCTGTCACTCAGGGCAGTATCCATTGCACTATATATAATCCAGGGGGCGGTATTGCGCCTGAAATCTGTTTGCCTGCCGCCCTTAACCTGTTACGGCCCCTACACACGGCGGCGTGCGTTGCCGCTTCAACGCTTCTGCCCATTCACTTTGAATGGGGTGACGTCACGATTCGCCAAACTGCATTGTGGGAGCAAAGCGTAGCTTCTCTCGCGGTGCTCGCTGCAAAAGTAGAGCAATGTTCTACTTTTGCCGCCTCGACGGAGGCGTCAGCCAATCAAATCCCGCGTATGCAAATCTGTAAGCACAAGCGCTAGCCAATCAAACCGCGTGTATGTTGGGAGAGCCAGACCGCAGTTATTTCCCATATGTCAAAAAATGGAGGAGAAAATTATCGTGGCGGTAGGGAATCACCCGGTACTATATGACCAGTCCCTCTTTACATACAGGGATACAAACCGGAGGAGCCAGGCATGGGGGGAGGTGGCAGAGACAGTGGGTGAAACTGGTAGGTTTTCGCCTGTTTGGGGAGTTTATAGCCAGTGTACTTCGTTTGAATGGACAGCTAGCAAGCATAGACAGTATATTTAGCCAGCATGGATGTAGCATGAATGCTTTGCTTTGTATGTCCGGGGCGGGACATTCATGTGATTGGTTGTTGGTCGCGTTGTTCGTAAAAAATCCCCAAGCTTCAGACACGCCCACCGCCAAGCGGTAACGCATGCCGCCGTGTGTAGATGTCAGTGCTTTCAGGGGTGAGTCCTAGTTCACACATTGTTGCATAGAGATTGTTGTTCATGTTATCAGGTACATCTGATCGAGTAAAGGTCCGGAAAGATTCATGAGTGCTAAAGTCATTAAGGGTCACTGCGTAGTGAATGATAAGCCAATGGCGAGTTAAAATGTTGAAATGTAGTTGGATTCTTTTCCCCTAAGACTAAGAGGACATGTTTTATTTCCTAACTTCTAATATATTTAAAAACATTTGTATTTTCACTCACATCTCACATCATCAGTGTTGTGCAGTAGTTAGTAGTTGAAATACATTTGTCTATTATGTGGTGGTGGTGTAGCTTTTTTCTGAATAAAAAGCTTATCAGTAGCTTAGCTCTTTTACTGATCAAAAACATAATCCACTAAAGCTACATTATCCCAAGCATATTAAGTGCAGCAAAGCTTTCTGCTGTGCTCCAAAATAAAAGGGCTAAGGAGCAGTAAGTGCCCCAAGCCTGTTTTTCAGGTCTCAGGCTCGAAAATGACTTTTCTAGAACAAATGACCATAACTAATTTTCATTTTCATTTTCAAACCTTTATTTATACAGATAAATCCCATTGAGATCATTGATCTCTTTTCCAAGGGAGACCTGCTCAAGTAGTTCCACATTAAACATAAAAACATAAATAGAACAACAAAAGGACATCATACAGCATCATTTACATAATTATCCACATAAACAGCAGGGTTCGTACGGTCATTGAAAACCTGGAAAAGTCATGTAAATTCAAAATGCAAATTCCAGGCCCTGGAAAAGTTATGGAAAACAATATGTTTCCCAAAGTTTTGGAAAAGTCATGGAAATGTAACTAAAGTTGCGTCAAATATAATTTACATTTTATCTAATCGTCGAAATAATCTGCGGTCGCGAGCTGTTACAGTATGTGCCATCATGACGCGCATGGTGTTATTTTTTAATATATGAAGCGCGAGCTGTGTGCTCGAGTCTTCCTGCCTGTCGGGCCGGCTGAACTCTGCTGCTCCGGGATGAGGGTCAGCTACATTATCTGCGGTGTGTTCGTTAACTGTGGCACAGACTGCACCGCTGCTGAACAGCTGTTCAGGTGTTCAGAGCAGAGCGGCAGAGCGTGATGTGAACTGAAACGTTTTTCTGTCGCAATATCATTTAAGGAATCGTTGAGCTAGCTAGCTAGCATACATTGTCACTATCTGCTAACGTTAGCTTTAGCCTTCGTTTTCTAATAGTTTTTTTCATAGGCTATAAACAGAGGTGGTATAATTATAGATATTGTGCTAGAGTAAAAGTAGAAGTACTCATATCTTGTACTTTAGTAGAAGTACTCAGATCTTGTACTTAATAAAAGTAGAAGTACTCAAATCTTGTACTTAATAAAAGTAGAAGTACCAGAGTGTAGGAACTTTTATCACAGTAAAAGTCCTGCATTCAAAATGTTCCTCAAGTAAAAGTAGAAAAGTATTACCATCAAAATATAGTGAAAGTAGCGACAGTAAAAGTAGTCATTGTGCAGATTGGTCCATTTCAGAATAATATATATGATGTGTTTTATAATGATTGATCAAAGTGTTCTCAAAGCTGGTAAAGGTGCAGCTAGTTTGAATGACTTTGTATACTGCAGGGTAGCTTGTGAATTTACTCCAGGTGGAACTAAAGTCTGATTTAACACTTGATTAGATTTCACATCATTCATCCAGATCTGTAAAGTAACTAAAGGTATTAAATACATGTAGTGGAGTAGAAGTACACAATGTACCTCTGAACTGTATTGGAGTAGAAGTACACCATGTACCTCTGAACTGTAGAGGAGTAGAAGTACACCATGTACCTCTGAACTGTATTGGAGTAGAAGTACACCATGTACCTCTGAACTGTAGAGGAGTATAAGTACACCATGTACCTCTGAACTGTAGAGGAGTAGAAGTACACCATGTACCTCTGAACTGTATTGGAGTAGAAGTACACCATGTACCTCTGAACTGTAGAGGAGTAGAAGTACACCATGTACCTCTGAACTGTATTGGAGTAGAAGTACACCATGTACCTCTGAACTGTAGTGGAGTAGAAGTACACCATGTACCTCTGAACTGTAGTGCAGTAGAAGTACACCATGTACCTCTGAACTGTATTGGAGTAGAAGTACACCATGTACCTCTGAACTGTAGAGGAGTAGAAGTACACCATGTACCTCTGAACTGTATTGGAGTAGAAGTACACCATGTACCTCTGAACTGTATTGGAGTAGAAGTACACCATGTACCTCTGAACTGTATTGGAGTAGAAGTACACCATGTACCTCTGAACTGTAGAGGAGTTGAAGTACACCATTTACCTCTGAACTTTAGAGGAGTTGAAGTACACCATGTACTTCTGAACTGTATTGGAGTAGAAGTACAAAGTAGCAACACATTGAAATACTTAAATAAAGTACAAGTATCTCAAAATTGTACCCAAGTATAGTACTTGAGTTTATGAACTTAGTTACTTTACACCAGTGGCTATAAAGATAGAAAGACTAAGCCTTGCACAGAGGCATGACAATACATTTTCAAAATGCTCAACAGTGCTGCCAAAATTATAAACTGACTGCTACTGTACACAATTAAAATAAATGCTTTTATATATTTCTATTAGATGTGACTCTTTAGCATTTCTGTTATTATTACCTGCTGCTTTAGTTTTTCTGACTGCTAACATCCTCTGTTATTCCTCATTTTAAAGCTGATATTCCGTGGGGTCGGGGGCTCGGGTCCTTGTCACCTTTTTCATACCTGATGAGTTTGCATCCCTGACTACAGTTGCTTTAGCGTGTAGAAGCTAGTAAGCCTACTATTTGATTTGTTTTAGATAGGCACTACATGTTTCATATGCAGACCTTATTTTCCTGTTCCATGTTAAAATAAACCATTTTCAGTGGTCATTTTTTCTTTGGTCATGGAAAATTAGGTAAAGGTCATTGAGAAGTCATGGAAAAGTCATTGAAAATCATTGGTGAAAAAGTGTATGAACCCTGAAACAGGTACCAATAGCTTCCGATTGACTAGCATCCAACCGAGCTTTAAAAACATTTAGTGGCACCAGATTGTTTAGTTTCCATTTAATTTGCAGACTATTCCAAGACAGAGGAGCTGCGCATCTAAAAGCTGTCTTCCCTAAGACAGTCCTAGTAACTACACTTCTAAAAGGGGAAAATTAATAATCTGTTTTCTCAAAGTAATGATAAACCTGTGAGTTGGATGTAGAAAAGTCAGAATCAATATAGATGTTTTTTATTTTAAAGAAAATTCAGATTGAACAGTAAAAAACTAAATTATAGTGTCCGTCCACATTTTTTTTTTACTTATAGTGAAAACCACCCTTGAATGATGGGATAGTAGACAAAAAGCTGTAGGAATCCTAACTATAACATATAATAAGTACCCTGTATCAAGATTGATGCAAAACAAGTGAAATTTGACCTTTTTAGAGAGGTTTAGAAAAAAAAACCCACCTCTGGGGTCATTTGGGTGTATTATTTATCTCTGGAACCCATTGGTCGATTTTGGTCATTGACAATTCTTTTGAACCGTTAGAGCCAATAGAATCGAGAAGAAGTTCCTCAATCCATCTAAACATTTCCATTGAGGAGTTAGAATGATGCGCTCGCAGCTTGCCCAAAACTGGAAGCTCCGTCACACTCTATTATGAAAAATGCGATTATTGCCATAAATATGATGATGGATTATCAGTAATCATTTCAAAGTAACACAGAGACATTGGATTAACCTTCAGCAGCGTTTATATGCGTTGTAATGCCATTGAACACAACTTTTAATTAGAAAACAGCAAAGGTAAGACGTATTTGCCGTTTTGGCTCCGTAAAGTGAAGTTGTGTGTTGTCTTTGCTTGCCTTCGCTGCCCTGAGTTCTGGTCTCACAGTGATAATTCGTATACCATTGGAATCTGTGGAATTTCAGCTTTCTAGTTTGTGCAGATCCAATGAAGTATATTTGGACCTGTCTGCTGCATTCGACACGGTGAATCATCAGATCCTCCTTCGCACTCTCCAAGAACTTGGAGTTGCAGGCTCTGCACTTTCCCTCATCACCTCATACCTCAAAGACCGCACCTACAGGGTTACTTGGAGAGGGTCAAAGTCCGACCCTTGTCAATTAACTACAGGGGTCCCTCAGGGCTCTGTTCTTGGTCCCCTCCTCTTCTCCTTGTACACAAACTCGCTCGGATCTGTCATTAGCCCGCATGGTTTTTCATACCACTGCTACGCTGACGACACCCAATTAATTATGTCCTTTCCCCGCTCAGAGACCCAGGTCGTCGCACGCATCTCTGCTTGTCTAGCTGACATCTCTCAGTGGATGTCTGCTCATCACCTCAAGATCAACCTTGACAAGACTGAACTGCTTTTCCTTCCGGAAAAGATTGTCCCACTCTTGACCTAACAATCAACATCGGCACCTCTGTTGTTTCCCCGACTCAGACTGCAAGGAATCTGGGTGTGACCCTAGATAACAACCTGTCCTTCACTGCAAACATCGCTGCTACAACCCGCTGCTGCAGATACACGCTTTACAACATCAGGAGGATACGTCCCCAGCTGACCCAGAAAGCGACGCAGGTTCTGGTCCAGGCTCTCGTCATCGCACGCCTAGACTACTGCAACTCCCTCCTGGCTGGTCTACCTGCATGTGCCATCCGACCTCTGCAGCTCATCCAGAATGCAGCGGCTCGTCTGGTCTTCAACCTTCCTAAATTCTCCCACATCACGCCGCTCCTCCGCTCCCTCCACTGGCTTCCGGTAACTGCTAGAATCCACTTCAAGACAATGGTACTTGCGTACCATGCTGCGAATGGATCTGGCCCTTCCTACATCCAGGACATGGTTAAACCGTACACCCCGGCACGTGCACTCCGCTTTGCATCAACCAAACAGCTCGCTGCACCCTCGCTGCGAAGGGGACCCAAGTCCCCATCAGCAAAAACACGTGGGTTTGCTATCCTGGCTCCAAAATGGTGGAATGAGCTCCCCATTGACATCAGGACAGCAGAAAGCTTACACACCTTCCGGCGCAGACTGAAAACTCATCTCTTTCGACTCCACTTCGAGCAATATAACTATTAACAAAGCACTTATATACTAATAAAGGACTGGCTTACCTAAAGCCAGTTGAGTAGCACTTGAAATGTTTTTGCTCTATGAAACCTGATGTACTTATATGATTCTGTTTTCTTCAAGTTTGTATTTTGTTGGTCGAACGCACTTATTGTAAGTCGCTTTGGATAAAATCGTCAGCTAAATGCAATGTAATAATGTAATAAAAGATCGCTAGCGTGAGTTATGTGCTAAGTGCGTTAGCACCCTTTCGCTTAGTGCTAATTCAGAGGCTCGGTTTTAGACTTGTGTTTTGTTTCGTTAAAAATTGTTCACATCGTCAGGCAACTGAGTTTCTTCCCGTTAAGTGGGTATGACACATTAATAGGTTATTAAATGTTAAGAAGCCCTGAGACACAGTTTCGTGAATAGTGTTGTTTTTAGCTTCTGCCAACGGGGGCACTGGGCTTAACAGGTTAACAGAGTTACACACAGGGGCGGACTGGCCATCTGTAGAATCTGGAGAACCACAGAACGGCCGGCCGTCAAGGTCCGTTGACGGCCGGCCGGCCCTTTAAAAAAAAAAAAATAGTTTAACGTCATCATTTCAATTGCACTGACGGCCGACAGAGGGCGCTAATGCAGTTGTGTGGTTCTTATCTGTCAAATAATCACACACGAAGAAGAAAAAAGACCGGCCACACGAAGTGAAGGGATTAGACGCCGCGGCAGACAGGGAGAATGAAAAAACATGGATACAAATCAAAGAAAACAAAAAGAAAAAGGTGGGGCCGAGAAGGCAAGAGAGAAAAAGGTGAAGTCACTCGCAGGTGAAGCATATCAATGTCACAAATTGACAGACCTTTTTGGCAGCAGCGCTGCTACAAGCACTATCATCAGCAGCTTAGAACAAGTGCAAGATGATGAAGAGAATGATGAGGGCGCGAGTTCAGATATACAGCCAGCCTCCTGCGTTCATGATGAGGGACAGAGAGTTGAGCTGGTGGAAGAACCAGCTCAACTGGCACATACAAGTGCAGAGCAAGAGCAAGAGGTGGGTGAGAATTATCCCTTGAACTCAGTGGCGTTTTCTCCTGGAGGCCAAGGGAAGCCAGGCTTCCCCTGTTTTTTTGGATTGTAGTTATAATATTAATAAATAAATAAAAACACTTTGTTTAGTTTCGGTAATTATTCTGCCGGCCCATCTCTCCCCCATTCTCATTGAGTATTTTACAAAGAGTGAAACAGCGCCCCTCTAGATGTTATGATGAAACAGTATTGCACTCTCTGTTGCGAGAGGAGGCTAGCCAAAATTGGCTTCCCTTGTTGAAAATAAATTGAGGGATTGACCAATCAGATGAGGCTCACTCATGCCTCACAATCCAATCAAATCACATCAACTTCAGTTCATACTGTAACTGTCATCACCACCCTTAAAAAGTAGTAAGCAACTGAAGCAATTGCAATTATGGAGGGTGGAGAATTTCATCAAAAAATAATTGTACTAAACTTCCGCTACAGCAGCAACTAAAAATGAAATCTGATGACAGGCCAATGCCCAAACTGGAGCTGTGTACAGAGAGGAAAAAAGGAGCGAATCGGACGTAAAACTTTAAATAATAAACAGCGAATTTCTAACATTTGATATTTCATGTGGCCGGACTGGGTCAGTTTCCAGGGCTGAATGTTAGTCCCAGTCCGCCCCTGGTTACACATAGTGCTGCGTACCTGGACTCACATTCAGGTTCAGGTCCGGACTCAAGTCCAGAGGTTCAGGTTCGGACTTATAAGTCCGGACCTGAACCCATGGCTTGTGTCAAGTTGTGTGAGTAACTAAAGTGAACTTATGGTGAGCTAATTATCAATTGAAAATTAACTCATAATCAACTCAAATTCAAACTCATCAGGTTTATTGTGCTCCCTTCCAACTTGTGTCTACATTTCTTTACAAAGTACAAATGTAAAAAAAACACTTTTTGCCACTTAGTCTACAAATGACTTATGACAGCAACTACAGTCAACTACTACAAAGTTCAAACATTTATGTCATTTACCAAACTAAAGTAACCAAACAGTCCCTGAGCTGACTGAGCCTAAATCCCTAAAACGTTGCTGAAAGGTAGAGTGTAGAGTAGACCAGTGGTTCCCAAACTTGTTGTGCCCAAGGCACACCAAAGGACAAGTACAAATCTCAAGGCACACCTATTGTGCAAAATAGCCCTTATAACACGTGTTATCACTCATATCATGTAAAATATCTGTAAATGTGCATAATTATTTACTAAACTATATTACTCATTACATATTTATTAACGAAATATTTCAGAAATTAATTTGAAACTGTATGAAATTAGGCTTCATCAAACAGCAACACACTCATTTAAACCAGACAGGTCACAAAATAAAAAATTAGGCAAAGGAAACTCAGCAGAAATTCAGCACAGAGAACTGTCAATGCAAGGAAGCTGCATTGTCCATGGTCCTGAACTACAAATGATAAATGTAACATTTCAGCAATCAGCATTGAAACATGTGCTATTGTAAATATTTTTGCCGACTTACAAATTAGTGAGATACATGTGCCTGTCGGGGCGTGCAGAATTTTGTAATCCTTGGTGGCACTGAGGAGAGGGCCACTCGCAAGTCCTGTTCAACAGAGCCGTGACCTCCTGTTGTTCTTCATGTAAATCAGAGTAGAGAACGCCAACTCCAGAGATGGGGTCGTTATTATTATTATTTTTAATATATTACATATTACACTACTTCGTTACTATCTACATAAAGTAACTCGTTACTTTACTCGCCGAGCACGTACGAACTGCACATGCGTGAGTGGCAATAACTTTCCTTACCAGCAGGCGGCGGTAGTGTGTATTTGTCATTCAAAACAGGCAACAACCGGAAGACAGAGAAGAAGAACAGACGTGATATAAACAAACAACAAATAGCGTGTGCGGTAGCTTCACCTTAGCATGTGTTCTTCGCAGGTGCTTGTTGAGGTTTGACGTGGTGTTTCCAGCAGTGGATAACAGATTCTCGCCTGGACACAGTTTGCACCTCACCGTCACATTCCTGTCTATTCTTCGGACGAACTCAAAATAATGGGCATACCTCCACCCCTCGAGAGTTATCGCTGACTCAGCCATGTTTATGCAGCACTGCACGTGGAGATGTGGACGCGCAAGTCGCGCAGATTACGTACATATAAACCTACAAAGTACTGATATAGTAAATTAAAAAATAATTATTTTTGTGTAGTTGTATATTGCAATAATAACGTATGGTTGTCACAAAATCCTACGGCACACCCGGACTTGCCTCACGGCACACCAGTGTGCCGCGGCACACCGTTTGGGAACCACTGGAGTAGACTATACGCATTACACTGTTACACACCTACTATACAGTATAGGCTACACTGTAGTGACTGTACAGTCAGAGTGTACTGTCTGTACACCATGTATTTTCTACAACTCTACATGTGTACATTATACAGTACATACTACATACATAGTGATGTACATACATACTGTTATAAATTAAAATCAATGTTGATATGGCGTAATTTTGAATAAAATACACTATTTAATTTAAATCAGTTTTATTCTGAAAAAACCGGAAGTTCACACTATTAACTTAATACTTTTATTCTGAAAATTCTTCACTTCCGGTTAGCATTAGCATGTGGCGTAATGCTACGTTTTCAAACCGTGAATCGAAGGTGAAATGACATGTGATGTTGTACACTGAGCACACTGGAATTAGCATTAATTTATTGAGGCTGAATAACGTTTATCAGGGAATGTTTAAATAACCACAGACACCAGAATATATGTAAGTGCTAGTTTTTTTGCGAGTCCAAGTACCGGTTCCCGACGTTCCGGTTTTAACCGGACTTGAACCGAAACTTTTTACAAGTCCAGTACCGGTTCGGCATACCGGTACGCAGCACTAGTTACACATATTTCAAAATGTGGTATAAATGACCCCCTTGGCGCTTCTAGGGACCCTGTCTGGGGTCAGAGCTCACTTTTCGCTGAGACAAGCTTGCGGGAGCAGCTATGGTGCGCTAGGTGCGGTTTTTACCCTGAACATGGCAGAAAAGCGAAAGAAAATGTAATGTTTTCACAATGATTGGGGAGACAAAACACTGAGAGCACAGCAGCCAAGGTTGCAGGTGCTCATTGTAAAAACTGATAAACAGGGTCAAAGTTATGGGCCTAGGAAAATATTTCCCCAACAATGAGTACTGTTATCCAATGGGAGGGGATGCTCACATTGCCTTTACCTGCCACTGATGGCTGCAGCGCCCTGAGCGTCAAATATCACCGCCGATGGGAATACGTTGCAATCAGTTGAAAGCTCTGTGCGTAAGTTTAAGAAGCAGAAGGAGACTTGTTGTGTCAGAAATGGACGCCAAAGGACCCTGACCAAGCGTCGTTCTTTGACGCGCAGGGAGTGAGACTGTGTTGACCAATACGCTATTCTGTTTTACATTTGTTTTTTAATCTGTTCAAAATAAAGATGGAAATAAAAAAATGAAATTAAAGGCGGCCTTACTTCATGTCTGCGACGGTCATTATTTTGCTTGGCAGCAGTGGGTTATTGAGTATTCATAACCTCTGAAATGTCCAAATTGACAAATCAGAATCAAGTATTCAACTAAGTTGTGTATTAAACTGTGATACGCACTTCCTGTTCTCTGACTGACTCTCTGTGCCTCCTCACAGGCAGCCGTTCATCGCTGGCATATACTTGCTTATGTCTGTGGACACAGTTATCCTTCCAGGAAAAAAAGGTATGTTTGTTGCATTTTTTCTCAAAGTTTACAATTAAGTCCAACCATATGGTGGTCGATAATGTCATATTTAGCTTCAGGAAACGCTGAAACTCGGAGGCCACAAAGACTGTGTAAAGTGTGTTTTTACTCCTACCTCTTGGCTTTATTGTTCCACAAAGGAATCCAAAAGCATTCAGGAAGGCTTCATTCCCTACAGCCTTCTACCATTTTGACCACCACAGGATGGCACTGACAAACACATACAGATTATTCAAATGCATATCCAAAAATAAATCACGGCAAATATTAATTTATCTTCTTTCTATACTTCCTTCCTCCCTTCCTTCCTTCTGTACTTATTGAATTGCTTCCTTCACTTTAAATACAGTATATAGTATTTGTGTAAGTATTGATCATTTGTTATAAAAGTCTTAAAATAGTTTTGTCTTAATAGCTGTCATAACAGTACTATTTTGTATTTAATTTAGTTTTGCTATGTTTTCTTTTTTCTGTGTCTTTGTATGCACCACATATACCAAAGCAGATTCCTTGTAAACCTACTTGGTAATAAAACCGATTCTGATTCCTACTTTGATTACTTCCTTCCCTATCTGTCCTTTCTCTTTTTTCTGTGCTTCATTCCAAAATGTCTTTCTTCCTTCAATCTTTTTTAATTTATTTTCCTTACCTTCCATTTTACACATTTCTATTCATACCTTCTGTTGTTCCTTCCTTCCTCCTCCATCCATCCTAGCTTCCTTCCTTTTATCTTTCTTCCTTTTGTTGTGTCTTTCTTAATTTCCTCCTTTCATATACTTTTGCTTCCTTCCTTTCAATTTCCTTCTTCCTTTATTTTCTTCTTTTCTTTATTCTAACTTTCCTTCATTCTTCTATCTTTCCTTTCGCCCTCCTTACCTTCCGTCCTCCTTTATTCCTTGCTTTTATTTCTTCCACCTTATATCCCTTATTTTCTTCCATCTGTCTTTCCTCTTTTGCTTCTTCTCTCCTTCCTCACATCCATTCCTTCTTTTTACCCCCTTTACCTTCTTCCATCATTCCTTCTGTCATCAGTTTGTGCTTTCTTATATCCTTCATTTCTTCCTCCTTTTTTCTTTGCTCTCTTCCTTCCCTCCTTTGTTTTTTGAATCCTTACTTCTTACTTCCTTCTTTCATTTCTTCCTTGTTCCACATTTCTTCCTTGTTCCACATTACCTTTTCCTCCCTTCCTTTCTAGCATAGAGAAAAATAAAATAAAAGAAGGAAGGCATTCAGTGCAGTGAACTCGGAGTAACACATGGTCCCGTCTCTATCTCCCCTTTCATAATAATCAACAGCTGTACTAATAGCAGCAAGCAAACCCCAAAGAACAGTGCACAGAATGGGAAGTCCTGTCAAATCTGAATACTTATCGATGTAGCTTCCATTATAAGACGTCTGTCTGATTCACTTTGTCAAAACAAAAGCTGGAGTCCATCACTCCAATGCCTTTTTTTATATTGCATTTTTTGTGCTGTAATTCATCCCATTTCATTGCCAGGGAGGTAAACAGTTTAAAGCCTCTCAGCCCTCCATTACACAAAGATGTGTGCCTGCATCATTGAATGACCAGTCAGTGGCTCCTTCATCCAATCATACGCTTTGTCTGATCCCTACTGCATATAACTAACAAGATAATTTTGTCAGCGCGTCAGTCCACATGATACCGTTTATACTGTACTTATTCATCTGTTTATAGCCTATTTATAAGTATTCTGTTTATAATTATTCTATTTATAATTATTCTTATTATGTAGACTCTTGCACTGCTATTTTGCACTTCTGGTCAGATGCCTAACTTACATTTCGTCACTAGTACATGTACTATGTAATGACAATAAAGTTGAATCTGAATCTGAATGATCCACATTCAGACGTTTGAATCAATAGATTACCAAAAGGAATTATCACAACTACAATATTTATTTAATCCTGGGGGAACATTTGGTTTTGTGACAGTTGCACCATTTTAGAATAAAACAAAATAAGTAGAAATGCGTAATAAAAGTCGATGAAGCCACTATGACACAGCGTCTTATATACAGGAAAGGGCAGGATGTCCTCAACAGCACAGAGACATGATGAAGACTCAGGCTCATGATGAAGACATGATGAAGACTCAGACTCATGATGAAGACATGATGAAGACTCAGGCTCAGGATGAAGACATGATGAAGACTCAGGCTCATGATGAAGACTCAGGCTCATGGTGAAGACATGATGAAGACTCAGGCTCAGGATGAAGACATGATGAAGACTCAGGCTCATGGTGAAGACATGATGAAGACTCAGACTCATGATGAAGACATGATGAAGACTCAGGCTCAGGATGAAGACATGATGAAGACTCAGGCTCATGATGAAGACTCAGGCTCATGGTGAAGACATGATGAAGACTCAGGCTCAGGATGAAGACATGATGAAGACTCAGGCTCATGGTGAAGACATGATGAAGACTCAGGCTCATGATGAAGACATGATGAAGACTCAGACTCATGATGAAGACTCAGGCTCATTGTGAAGACATGATGAAGACTCAGGCTCATGATGAAGAAATGATGTAGACTCAGGCTCATGATGAAGACATGATGAAGACTCAGGCTCATGATGAAGACATGATGAAGACTCAGGCTCATGATGAAGACATGATGAAGACTCAGGCTCATGGTGAAGACATGATGAAGACTCAGGCTCATGATGAAGACATGAAGTAGACTCAGGCTCATGATGAAGACATGATGAAGACTCAGGCTCATGATGAAGACTCAGGCTCAGGATGAAGACATGATGAAGACTCAGGCTCATGATGAAGACATGATGAAGACTCAGGCTCAGGATGAAGACATGATGAAGACTCAGGCTCATGATGAAGACTCAGGCTCATGGTGAAGACATGATGAAGACTCAGGCTCAGGATGAAGACATGATGAAGACTCAGGCTCATGCTGAAACCTCAGGCCCATGGTGAAGACATGATGAAGACTCAGGCTCATGATGAAGACATGATGAAGACTCAGGCTCATGGTGAACTCATGATGAAGACTCAGGCTCAGTATGAAGACATGATGAAGACTCAGGCTCAGGATGAAGACATGATGAAGACTCAGGCTCATGATGAAGGCTCATGGTGAAGACATGATGAAGGTGCAGGCTCAGGATGAAGACATGATGAAGACTCAGGCTCATGATGAAGACATGATGAAGACTCAGGCTCATGGTGAAGACATGATGAAGACTCAGGCTCATGATGAAGACTCAGGCTCATGGTGAAGACATGATGAAGACTCAGACTCATGGTGAAGACATGATGAAGACTCAGGCTCATGATGAAGACATGATGAAGACTCAGGCTCATGATGAAGACATGATGAAGACTCAGGCTGATGATGAAGACTGAGGCTCATGGTGAAGACTCAGGCTCATGATGAAGACATGATGAAGACTCAGGCTCATGATGAATACATGATGTAGACTCAGGCTCATGATGAAGACATGATGAAGACTCAGGCTCATGGTGAAGACATGATGAAGACTCAGGCTCAGGATGAAGACATGATGAAGACTCAGGCTCATGGTGAAGACATGATGAAGACTCAGGCTCATGATGAAGACATGATGAAGACTCAGACTCATGATGAAGACTCAGGCTCATTGTGAAGACATGATGAAGACTCAGGCTCATGATGAAGAAATGATGTAGACTCAGGCTCATGATGAAGACATGATGAAGACTCAGGCTCATGATGAAGACATGATGAAGACTCAGGCTCATGATGAAGACATGATGAAGACTCAGGCTCATGGTGAAGACATGATGAAGACTCAGGCTCATGATGAAGACATGAAGTAGACTCAGGCTCATGATGAAGACATGATGAAGACTCAGGCTCATGATGAAGACTCAGGCTCAGGATGAAGACATGATGAAGACTCAGGCTCATGATGAAGACATGATGAAGACTCAGGCTCAGGATGAAGACATGATGAAGACTCAGGCTCATGATGAAGTCTCAGGCTCATGGTGAAGACATGATGAAGACTCAGGCTCAGGATGAAGACATGATGAAGACTCAGGCTCATGCTGAAACCTCAGGCCCATGGTGAAGACATGATGAAGACTCAGGCTCATGATGAAGACATGATGAAGACTCAGGCTCATGGTGAACTCATGATGAAGACTCAGGCTCAGTATGAAGACATGATGAAGACTCAGGCTCAGGATGAAGACATGATGAAGACTCAGGCTCATGATGAAGGCTCATGGTGAAGACATGATGAAGGTGCAGGCTCAGGATGAAGACATGATGAAGACTCAGGCTCATGATGAAGACATGATGAAGACTCAGGCTCATGGTGAAGACATGATGAAGACTCAGGCTCATGGTGAAGACATGATGAAGACTCAGACTCATGGTGAAGACATGATGAAGACTCAGGCTCATGATGAAGACATGATGAAGACTCAGGCTCATGATGAAGACATGATGAAGACTCAGGCTGATGATGAAGACTGAGGCTCATGGTGAAGACTCAGGCTCATGATGAAGACATGATGAAGACTCAGGCTCATGATGAATACATGATGTAGACTCAGGCTCATGATGAAGACATGATGAAGACTCAGGCTCATGGTGAATAAAGGATGAAGACTCAGGATCATGATGAAGACTCAGGCTCATGGTGAAGACATGATGAAGACTCAGGCTCGTGATGAAGACTCAGGCTCATGGTGAAGACTCAGGCTCATGGTGAAGACATGATGAAGACTCAGGCTTATGATGAAGACATGATGAAGACTCAGGCTCATGGTGAAGACAGGATGAAGACTCAGGCTCATGATGAAGACTCAGGCTCATGGTGAAGACATGATGAAGACTCAGGCTCATGATGAAGACACGATGCAGACTCAGGCTCATGATGAAGACTCAGACTCAGGCTCATGATGAAGACTCAGACTCAGGCTCATGATGAAGACTCAGGCTCATGGTGAAGACATGATGAAGACTCAGGCTCATGGTGAAGACTCAGACTCAGGCTCATGATGTAGACTCAGGCTCATGGTGAAGACATGATGAAGACTCAGGCTCATGGTGAAGACTCAGACTCAGGCTCATGATGTAGACTCAGGCTCATGGTGAAGACATGATGAAGACTCAGGCTCATGGTGAAAACTCAGGCTCATGATGAAGAGTCAGGTTCATGGTGAAAACAGGATGAAGACTAATGGGGTTATTGTTAGGGGTAGAGGCAAAATAGCAGCAATTTAACGTCAAATAAAACAAGTACATCTGTCTCTACGCATGTTTGGAGAGGGTGCAGCTTAAGAAGTTACTAATAGAAAAATAAAAAGTAAGATAAAATAAGAATGTACAAATCTAACAAAGTGACATACATTGGGCTGTAAGGTGTTAACAGAATGGGCCTTGACATCCCTTTTTATTTTTTAGAAACAAATGCAGACATGGCCTGTGACTACAGTTCATATCCAATCTACCCGTTTGCCTTCAGGACCCACACACACCACCTCGGTGAGTCATCCCAGGCTATTCATAAATCTATTTCAAAGTAACTTGAATCAGTATCCGTAGTAACCTGGCTGATGTGTTACAGGTAAAGTGGTAAGTGGCTACAGGATACGAGGCGGGAAGTGGAGCCTGATTGGGAGACAGTCCCCTCAGCTACCACAGGTATGGTATTAAACTCTGTTACATCATTAGATATACTATTCTCGCAACTGTCTGCCTAATGTTCAGCTGTAATAATAATAATAATCTTTATTTGTATAGCTCCTTTCATACAACGAGTGCAGTCCAAAGTGCTTCACATAGACATTTCACAGAAAATGTATCACACAGAATACAGTTACCAGTAAAATACATAAAAACAAGCAAAAAATAGCATAGAGTAGACGTAAAAAAAATACATGTAGATTAAAGGTACAACAATGAAATTGTGCATTAAAATTAGGATAGTGCAAATTCAACACACAATCAGGGGACAGGTTAAAGACCTAGACAGAATTTTCGCCTGCCTGACTCTCCTGTATTTATTTGTTTCTCCTAACCTTTTCTAACCTTTTCTAGCAGTCAGCATCAAGTTCCTTACCTCATTTGATTCAGGAGAACCTCAAGTTCAAATTTGGTTAATTTAAAGTCCAAATTGTACCTTAGCTTTGTGTGATAATGGCTGAATTTACCAGCACTTTTCAAAAACGCCAGTACAAATGTTGTGTTTTTTTACTGTTTATACATAGGAATTTTCTTTTTTATTATGTATAAAGCTGCATTTAGATGTTTAAGGCTTCCAAATTAAATTGCATCTGCATATTATGTTCCCTGAGCAAGTTACAGCCATTTATTACAATATTATCCTAGGTGTTTTTCACTGAAATATAATATGGAATAATAAAAACAAAATGTATTTCCATATTTAAATTTCTGATCATGTTTGTTCTGTCAAAATAAGGTTGAGAGAGTAAAAATATTAAACCATAACAGATGACATTGCAACACAAATAACTTGTTTCAGAGAAATGTATTCTCATTTGAACATTTAAATACAAACACAAACAGTGAAACAAATTCCAAGTGCTGGAGATACAAAGTGCAAATGAACAAAGTGCAAATTATCTTGAAACTATAAACAAAGTATTAGAAATATATAGAAAGTGCAAATTATCCTCAAACTATAAACAAAGTAATATAAATATATATAGAAAGTGCAAATGATCTTCAAACTACAAACAAAGAGCTAGAAATATATAGTAAGTGCAAATGTACAAAGAGCAAATGATCTTCAAAATACAACAACATATTAGAAAAATATACAAAGAGCAAAGGAAATGTATCAACATTTTTTAAAACTATTTACATTAAATTACAATCAGACTTGATTCAGTCAATCGAAAGTCTTAAGGTTTTACGTGCGGCTGCTATGCCACTTGCTGAAGCAATTTCTGTGAGCCACAAGACACAGTGTCACATCACACCGCGCACATTTCCAGATGGAACGTTTTTTGCAGAGCACACATTTTCACCAACCTTTTGTTGCTGTGTCTCCTGACCTCCGTCTCGCAAATGAGTCAACTCCCTCTTCCTCCTCCTCCTCGTCTGCACAGGACATTGACTCTCTGGCAAGCACTGTGCCCCTCTGGGTGGCACAAAGCTGCCAATTGGGACTGCAGACAGCTCCTCCATGAACTGGGCGTGGGACATGGCCACTGACCCTGAGGACAGACACATCTCCTTATGCAGAATATAGCTGTGTCCTGTACCACCTGTTGGACCTCTTGTGTACTGAATAGTATTGGATGAGCTGGTCAGACAAGTCCACCCCACCCATGTATTTATTATATTCAACCACACAACGGAAGTGCCATGATGTTTTCTTTTTGCCATTTCCCCGTTTCCTTAGCATACACGTTCCTGGTGACAGTGTCTCCATTGAAGGCTTGGTGTATTGTAGAGCACACTGACACCTCTCTCGTATCCATCCACTTCACATACAAAAGCTCCTTCTCTCTGAGCCATCGGATTGAGCCACTGGGGCTCTTTGAGGTTAGCACATTCAATTTGGATTTGGGCACGTTCTTACGATTGTCGCGGAACCACATGCCACAAAACCCCTTACAAATAGGTCAGTAAAAAGTTTTGGGCTGGTGTAGAAATTGTCTACAAAAATATGGTAACCTCTCCCCAAGTAGGAATTATCAATTAGGTCACTGACAACATCATAGGAGAGACCCTGCCCTGAAATGAAGCGGCTCTTTCCAGTATAGATGGAAAAATCGATGGTATACCCATTGCTGGAGTCTGCTAACACAAACAGCTTCACACCCCACTTAGTTGGCTTGGCCTTCATGTACTGCCTCATTCCAATTTTGGCTTTTGTGGCTACCATCCGGGGGTTACCAAACTTTTCAGCCCGCGACCCCCAAAATAACGGTGCCAGTGACTGGCGACCCCTGCCAAATTCATTTAAGCTTTCCGCACTCTCGCGGGAATATCTCCGCAGTGGAGCGAGCTTAAGTTTCGATTGCATGATATAGCCCAGCGCAACACCTTCGTCAAACATGTTGCCACTTGTTTGTACGATTTTCAGGCGATTTGTAATCTGTTCTAGAAAAACTATGTGTTTTTTTGGATTTCAAGAAGCATATAGAACAAACAATGGATGTATTTTATAAACATTTATCCATGCTGAAAGTAGATTTAGATGTGTTAGGAGCAGTGTTGTGCTAGTTACTGAAAACCAGTAACTAGTTACCATTACTAGTTACTTCATGTCAAAAGTAACTCAGTTACTTTACTAGTTACTTACACCCAAAAGTAATGCGTTATTGTGAAAAGTAACGTTTTCGTTACTGATAAAAAGGGCTCCCATTAATGCCCTTATAGCCTTCATTTCAGTACTGTTATTGCATTGGAGAATAATACAATCTGTTGATCAACTTGACATGCATTATATGCAATCTGGATTGCATCGATATTAGCTGGCTTTCCATTTTTGTATATTCTTTCTCCAGGTAGTTGGAAAAAGTTTTCCGTCCCATATGCCGCCCGGACATGCTATCATGCTAACTAGCTCCCTGAAAGCGGGTGACTCCACTGTAGCAATACCCTGCATGTGTTCTACAACATACTGTGCAATGGCTTTATCGACTTTTCCCTGGCTAGCAGTCCCTTGGTTAAAATCCAGCCGCTGTTGCTTACGTAGGTGGAGGTGGAGTGGCGTCGGCTGAGTCTCTGTGGTCTTAGCTACTAGCTTCGTAGCATGTTGTTTTTGCAGATGTTTTAAGAGATTTGAATTACTGGTTTGGGCAGTAGATAGGATCTTTGACCCGCCAAGACACAACTTACATTTAACTAAAACGTTCTTTTCTTTGTGCTCGACAAAAGTGAAATAGTGAGAATAGGTGGAGAAACTAGACTTGAGCTCCGCCGCTGCCATGATAGTCTTGTTAGTAAACAACACAAACACGCCCACAGCCCATCTCCGCATGTGACACAGGAAGTATCTAAGTACATTTACTCAAGTACTGTACTTAAGTACAGTTCTCATCTCTGTTCGCCTGGCTGTTGACTATATAAAAAAACTAACGCAGTAACGGAGTAACGCACCATGTAGTAACGGTAACTGAGTTACTGAATTTAAAAAGTAATGCGTTAGAGTACTAGTTACTGCCAAAAATAACGGCGTTACAGTAACGCGTTAATTGTAACGCGTTAGTCCCAACACTGGTTAGGAGTGAGATAGAGATAATTATCTAATATATGCATCCGATGAAGCATTGCATGAAGTCTGTTGATGATCAGAGGCTGTTGTTGGGGCTGCATAAACGTTGTTTATTTTTGTTTTGTAGGCAGACCATGCAGGCCTCAGAGAGTTAAACTTGGGCCTGCGACCATAGTTTTACTGTATTTTGTTTTGAAAACAGCGGAGGTTTGTGTCGTACTACATGCGGTGTGTTTTGCATATCTCTAAGTAGTCTGTTGTCTCTGACATAAACTCCGTAATAAATGTAGTCTACATTTCATAAGAGGTTTAAAACCTGAGAGCATTTTAAATTTGCATTTCAACAAAATGCTTATGATCTGTATTTGTATTGTTGATTTATTGTGTGAACGAGGCGATACAGAGAAGGTTAAGCTGTCATTATTAGGCTGTTATGTACTGTTGGAGTGGAAAGAAGGCCTATTGTTTTTGGATATTTGTGAAGTTAGGTGGTCCGTGAGTGTTTTTTCATTGGTTAAGTGTCCTTGGTATCAAAAAGTGTGAGAAACACTGCGCTAGTGGATTGTCAACGGGTGGAGCCTCGTTGCGGGGAAATTATACAGATGGCCAGTCCGCTCCTGAAAAATGTCTATTCACACGTTATTATTAATAATAATAAAAACCTTTTTTTAATTTACAATTTTTATTTTGTAATCATCTCGCATCTTAATCCATTGAAATGTATTTCCTAGGCTGCCACATTGCCTTGCATGTAGGGGTGCATACCGGTTCCCGGTATTACCGAAATACCGGTTACTGGCGGCTACGGTATACCGTACAGAAATCAGATCCAGTTTTTTTTTTATAAAAGTGAGGTGTAATATCCTTAAACTTCGCCGTGAAACTCCGCAAACGAGTCACTTTAGAAAATCTAAAGTGTGGCTGCATATGACTGCCAGTCTGAATGGTGGGGTCTGTAACCACTGCAAGAAGTTTATTTCTGGGAAAGGTGGCAACCTCCAACCAATGTTATCTCGTATGGCAACCAAGTACCATTAGGCACATTCACACCGCAGTACTTTTCCCACAAAGGTTAATGAGAACTTAGTTCATGAGAACTCTTTAATGAACTAAGTACAGATCGTGTTCACACTTGAATACGTTCCTGGGGAAGGATAAGGCAAATTAAGCCGCTGACGTCACTTCTTCTTCTTCTTCTTCTTCTTCTTCTTCTTCTGCTTTGGGTTTACTGGCAGGCCGCAAACAACTTCACGGCGTATACTGCTACCCGAAGTCCCCGGCCGGAAGTCCCCGGGACTTCAGTAGAAGCCTTCCGAGTAAATCGCCAGAACACCGACACCTCCTCATCTCTACCGCTCCCATGTTTTATTTTGTGTTGCCATAAGTTAGTCTCTCTGCATTTGTGCGCTGGGCTAATGCTAATGCTAATAATGCTAATGCGAGGATAATAAAATGGCGGCTTCAAAAAACTTTTTGGGAGTTTTACGGGGCGTGGTTTGCATTCCGCCCAGCCAATCAGACATAGGAACCTTTTTCTCCCACGAAAGTACCTGCTCTCTAGCAAAAGGGGGTAAAAAAGGTTCTGATGAACTAATTTTAGTTCCGGCTCTTATTGGTTTGAACGCGACATTTCGGAACTATATCTGAACTAAAGTGGGAAAAGTACTGCGGTGTGAACGCGGCTTTTGTGTTCAGGGAAGCAGCGTGCCAAGCGAGAGAGTGTTCAGTTCAGCAGGTGATATCCTACGCTGTGAAAGGGCCCGTTTGGATCCAGAGAGCAGATATGCTCATCTTCTTGAAGATGAATGCACAAAACTGAACTGTGATGGGATTTGTTTTCTTTTATCAGGCAAATGTTGATTTTAATGATGCTATTTGTTTTATGTGCAATGCCGAGATCTTATGATCCTTTATGTGTTCTCTGGTCAGTCAAATCTCAGGTTGAATATTGATTACACTGGTGTTATTTTATTTTTCCATTGACACGATGTACTATTCACGCCTGATGGTTGTTATAAATGATATTGCAGAATCTGTTTTCTTCATAGATAACGTGTTTTTCATTGTTTGTTCAGTACTAAAAGGTCCAAGTCCCACAATTGAATTTAATATTCATTTCACATGTTAACTATATCATAAAGCGCTTCCTGGGAGTAATTGCAAGTAGTAATATTCATCCCGCTTCAATAAAAAAAAGTGACAGGTGGTGTGACAGGTCACACCGCTCCCTACTTATGCTAATGAGCTAAGTCCCGCCTCCCATTGTTCGAGATCCTTTGATGTGTAGGGGTATAATTATATTAATGAGCTAAGTCCCGCCTCCCTTTGTTCGAGATCCTTTGATGTGAGGGGTGAGGTGTTATAACAGGTAGGTGTGAAAAGCCCCCCTGTGTAGTGCCTTTGTTGTCTAATCCTTTGATGTGTTGATTAAGGCAGTCTCTTTGAAGTTATGCTGTCTGGCCCCTGTCCCCTCACACCCCTTTTGTAGTATAATCCTTTGATGTGAGGGGTTGATGTGTTATAACAGGTAGGTGTGATTTCACAACGGTGTGTTATAAGCCTCTGATGTTAATCTACAGATGGAGCGCTCCATTTCAGACGCCTACCCGTGCGGGTCCGTGATCGGCACGGGGTGGGCCCCTGCTGAAAAGGAAAACCCCCAAGCAGGACTTGAAACGCCCCCTTGATAAATACATTTAATTATAATGAAACCAGCTGCAATGGATAATGGATCCACCAGGGGGAGCCGTGATTAAAAAGCTGCCACACTGTAACTCATATGAAATAAACAGCTGATCTACAGGTATCTGATATAGCGGATATTTGTTAAGATCCATATGTCACGGATAGGATCATATTCTGTGCTAAATAAGAGACATGTAATCATTTACTAAACATCCCCATGTTTTTATTTAACAAAATAATGTTTAATTCACGTTGGCGTAAGTACAAAACCATCGCTATGTTTTTAGATCAGGAAATGCATCCAGGCTCAAACAAACGATTTTCAATCATCATCCTCACGATCATTTAATGTATCATATGTTCGCGAGTTGAAATTAATGCACTAATACATGTAGTTTAATCCACGTGAGTTTACAACAACAAAAATAATCACTTTGTTTTTATATCACATCCGACCGGAGGAAAATGCAGCACGGGTCTCACTACCGATCATCCTAATCCCACGGGCAAACAATAATATGTACAGTGTTAATAGTTTACTGTATTATTAGTGTCTAATATTACTGGGGATTTCGGAATGGTACTGGATTTTGATTTATTGTATCGGCTTCATATCGCAATATATTCCCGAAGTCTGAAATGCAAAAATGTCCCACATTAGGGCAATTCACCCTACATTTAATCATTCATACAAAATCATATTTCGTTTCTTTTTAACGAAATAAATGTGGTGTAATCCACATAATTTACTGTGTTAATTGTTTTCTGTAGTATTGTGCACATTACTTTTCGCTGCTTGTTGCACCCCTGGTTAGAAGCTAAACTGCATTTCGTTGTCTCAGTAACTGCAATATGTGCAATAACAATAAAGTTGAATCTAATCTTGAGCAGGAACAAATGTATTTAGGCTACTTAGTACATATCTGACATAAACGATTAAACACATTTGTGCATTCTTTAAACCGAGTCAAGCCGAGTCCGGAGGTGGCGGCACATTAAAGTGTGCACCTGATTGTTTAACTTGAAGGTGCCTGATGACATTTCATCTTTCAAACTAAATCATATTTCGTTTATTTTTAACGAAATAAATGTGGTTTAATCCACATAATTTAGGCCTACTGTGTTAATTGTTTAGTATTGTTTAACTTGAAGGTGCCTGATGTGAACATTTCCAGAAGAACTCTAGCTTGCATGGCCTTTGTATGCAAAGTAGGCCTACACATAGGCGGCGCGTGAGGCTCAGGTTTGGGAAGGCTAAATAACTTTTTTTTTCATTTTACGCTGCCCGCCTCCGGCGTCTATAGAAAAGAGATCAACTCAGTGAAAGCACCGCCTGCTGACCAATCAGAGCTCAGTGTGCGGAGTTTAAATCTATCAAGTCATATTACAGGAAAAAGGAAATGCAGTTTAAACTGCCGTATGCAGAGAAGACGCCGACGTGTCAGACTTATCATTCATATCACACTGACATCACATCATCAATCAGATCATCGATCTCACATCGATCTCACAATATTTCCTTATCTGAGTCAGCTTCTCGAGCCGTATCTGGCCGTGCAACACTTAGTTACATTGTCACATATACTGTATGCAGACGTATTATTTTAAGCAACACATTAAGTTGACGAAACACTCAACTCAAATGTAATAAAGTCAGATCCCCTCGTGTTTTAGATGGGGCAGTATCATAAAACTGTTGTACGCTTTCAAACACTCGGTAGTTTATTTTTTAACGAGTTGTTCTGTATTCTCCTTGCAGGTGCAACTATGTGGCTTGTATCCTGGATTATATGTTTAAATCATCATGGATGTTTAAAGTTCATATTTGTCTAATATTAGTTTAGTTTTCATTAATGAAGTATGATGTTGCGCTGTCAGTACACTTGTCCCTGTTTGTGATTGGTCAAATGTAGCTAACCCCGCCCCTTTCACATGAACGCGTTCTCAGCTGGAGAGAGAAACCCTGGCTTGATTTACCGAGTTGATAACCAGCGCCGTAGGACCGTTTAGCGAGATCGCGTTTGTTAGGGATAGTTAAGATAACTCAAGCATATCCAGGGTCTGTTGAACTGGCTTCGTGGTACAGGGCACAGGTGGCTGCATAGCAGCGCTAATGTCAAAGACATTATATTTTGATTTTACCAGGATGCAGTTACACAAATATTTGGGAAGGCTTAGCCTTCCCTAGCCTCCAGCACCCGCCGCCCCTGGGCCTACAGTATAGCCCAACCATGTACACCTTCCTTTTTTCCCGTCCAAAGTTTGAATTGGATAAAGGTAATGGTTATCGATGGTGCTTTTATAGCCTATTGTATAATAACTGTGTGATTTATATTGCTTTTCAAATGCATATGGCCACACATTTACACTGCTCTTCCCGTCAAGAATATGAATAGAACTTAGTTAGATCACTTTACATTTCTGCAAATTAATTTTTAATCACACACGTCTCCCCGTCCCGAAAATGATACATAAAATAAAAAGAGGAAACCATTTTCAAGTTCAGTTTTCAACGTTTTAAAATAACTGACATAACAGACACCATACTGTAGGCCTATCTGCTGCGGAAACCAGGACGAGCTATTTCGGGATCTGTTTTTCGGGGGCTCCTCAGTCTCTCATTTACCCGGCTCCTGATTAGGACACATCCTGGGGATTGTGTTTACAAACATTGACCAGACCGTTCACCAGCCCCCCCCCCCCCCATGTTGCCTATGCTGTCCTGTGTTGCGAACTCTTTGTTTAAAACGAATTGGCCATCGGAATGTGTGGAGGAATTCTCCCAAGGGTCACATTCCACAGCTCTCCCCCCCCCCCCCCCCCCCACTCCTGTGATCTCCCATCCCCCAGTCTGTAGGTTTGTGTTTGCATATTTCTATCCCGTAATTCATACTGGTCCTCTCACGCACATACATTCTCCTTACAGTATACATACATAGGCTATATGAGTCCGTGTATCTACGGACCATTTGTTTTTCTTTATTAATAAAGTTAACGGAAGAGCGTCTGAGAGGCGTTTTTGCCCTTTTGCTTGTTACCTTACTAAATGGTCTAATGGTCAGTGGAGCGAGGGGGGAGGCCCGCGAAACTCGCGGAAGTGATTTCAAAACAAAAAGCACTCGTTTGCTTGGAACAAAGAAAACGGCCAAGACACACATTGAGTCCAGAAAATGAATGTTATTAAGGGCTGTAAATATAATAAGCCTGTGTCTAAAATTGACAACAGGCTTATTATATTTACAGCCCTTAAGATACACTTTTGTGTTTAACAGCTGACCACTACCATGACATACTTTGTTTTAGTAGATTTCGCATGAGAGCAAAATGTATAAATATGAGCATTCAATTATATGAATATGAGAACAAAATGCATGAATGTGTGAGTGACAATAGATGAATGTGTGCATTGAAATATGATAATATGAGAGCAAAATGTATGAATGTGTGAGTGTAAATATATACGTGTGTGAGAGTGAAAATGTATGTATGTAAAAGGAGAATATATGTGTGTAAGAGTGAAAATGCATGTATGTAAAAGGAGAATATATGTGTGTAAGAGTGAAAATATGCTGCATTTTGAATGTCCGATAGTCCACCATTTCCACCGGAAATATCAAACATTTAATAAAAGTGAAAAACAATTAACAAGACTTAACGTATTCATCATAATTCATTATATTTATTTCGTTTGGATGTATGATTTTTGACTTTGTTTAGAGCAGTGATCTTCTACTATATGAACATGTTGGACCCAAAATCACAAAAAAAACGTAAAAACAGATTTTGAAAATGACATTATTTTTCATAGGTAACACAAACATACACAACGAAACCATTTAAAAGCTGGAAAAATATACATGGGATGTCACTATGATAATGTGAAAGTTTGATTGAGGTAGCATGGGATTTAATTATGATAAGGCAAAAGTGTTATTATAAATATAATACAAATATATATATATATATACACATTATGTACAAAAATCTGTTTTTTCTGTCTTTATCTGTGCCACGCTTCAAAGCGGTTTCTGTCAACTACGACACAGAGGGCAACATCACAGATTCCTCCTCCTCCATGTCAAAAAACAAGCTTAAAGCTTGACTCACGTTCAGAGTTCTCTTCATCATAGTTGAATCTTCAAATCTCTAAATCTATCTAACTATATCTAAATTCTCAATGTTTGTCTGTCACTTTACTTCAATCGCAGTCTCCCGCCGTCTCGTTTCGTATCACTCCGTTTACCTGATTACCTCACCCCCTCCCTCCCTGGTAAATACATCCTGTTGAGCAGAATCTACAGTTTCCAGTATTTTCCGTTTCGTAAAATTATAAAATACGGCGAAGATATTAAAATATGTGCTTCCATTATTCATACTTCTGAAATATATCTGTATTAACTTTATATCATCGTATGCCCGTGTTTATTGGGTCTTTTTGCATGAAACAAAGACTGGCATATAGTTTCAAGCCAGTACTTTCGACAGAAATACACATATACATCCTGTTGAGCAGAATCTACAGTTTCCAGTATTTTCCGTTTCGTAAAATGATCAAATACGGTGAAGATATTAAAATATGTGCTTCCATTATTCATACTTCTGAAATATATCTGTATTAACTTTATATCATCGTATGTCCGTGTTTATTGGGTCTTTTTGCATGAAACAAAGACTGGCATATAGTTTCAAGCCAGTACTTTCGACAGAAATACACATATACATCCTGTTGAGCAGGATCCACAGTTTCCAGTATTTTCCGTTTCGTAAAATGATAAAATACGGCGAAGATATTCAAATATGTGCTTCCATTTTTCATACTTTTGAAATGTATTAACTTTATATCATCGTATCTCCGTGTTTACTGGGTCTTTTTGCATGAAACAAAGACTGGGATATAGTTTCAAGCCAGTACTTTCGACAGAAACACACGGCAATGTTGTCCGGACTGTTGTTATTATGCGGCACAGGTCATGTGATCTGATCACGCCGGCGTGACGGTCGACTCGAAAGGGTTAATATTAAATACATATAAGTATTTTTACAACTTGTATTTAGAAATATTCTGTTGTAATTATTGATGCATAAATGTATTCATCCATTCAATGTGGCATCTGCTATAATGGGGTTAATGTATGATATTACTTAATAATACAATACATTATAATATATGATATGATAATTATATTTTAGTTTTATTCATTTCTTATTTCATAGTTTCTCATTATTATTATTTTTATCGCTCATCTTATTTTTGATTTTATTAATCTGTGTGAATCTGTGCTGTCCTGTTTTTCACTCTCACCCTGTTGCTGTTTGAACTACTGAATTTCCCCACGGGATTAATAAAGGTCCATCTTATCTTATCTTAATGTATAAGTTGATTTACTTCAATCTACTGTACTGTGTAAAAACACCCCAACAATATTACAAAAAATATACTGCATAAAGCAAACTATATACTTTATTTGATCTAAAATATTGATGTTTTTTCATTATAGTAGCTTGTGCAAACCATACAGTAACAAATAAGTGATTAAATGCGACAGTATTCAACAAACACAACTGCAGAGCTGCAAACTTTGCAAACAGACTAAGTTCATCAACACCCAGTTGTCTTTGTGTATTTTGTGAATGAAGTGCCATCTCATGGTTAAATCCTGTAATTGAACAAATGGGGAAATTGGGCAACGCCCTCTAGTAATTTGGCAACACCCCCAGCCACTGGCATCCGCTGGGCTTTTGACTGGGACACACCCATCCGAGTCTGATCTGGAGTGCTCCATCTGTAGGGGTCTCTTTGAAGTTATGCGTGAGACTGTCTAGCCCCCGCCCCCTCACAGCCCAGGCCTCTCCCCCTTTCTCCACCCCTTCCTGTCACACGATATGAGGCCAGCAGATAGTGGGGGGGGGTGGAATTAGGTGAAAAAAGAAATACGCTCAAACTAAATAACAAGCCAGTCATTTCCACTTACCAAGTCACCTTTCAAAAAAAAGAAAAATGGCCAGGAGACGCCTCGATATGGGTTTAATCAGCGAGACGCCTGTGACAACTTACCGCCATCCGTCCGGAGCGCCATTCAAGAAACGGTTGCAGTATCTGTGCCGGGTTCAGACGCCTCCAGCCAAAGAACTTCATGAAGAATGGACTCTGAAAAATGGCGATGTTTGGGGTTATGTATTCAACTATATGGCGAATGAACTGCATTTCTACAATCTGAAGAATGGAGAAACGTATGGACCCCGTAGTGTTAAAGCGACACTGACCTCAACAGATTGGGCTGTGTTAACTCTGGTGTCTTCCAGAGATCTCCACGCAACCACTGTATCGGAAGAAGTAGTGCATCAAGAAACCATAGTGGAACCAGCGGTGTACAAGATATTTGCAAAGAAACGCAAAGGAACGCAGAAAAGCGAGATCAAAGAAGAGTTTTCACCGCTGCCCGTCAATGTGGAGGAAGAAGAAGGAGATATCCCCCCGCCGCCAGAAGTGAGAAGAGTCCTGACAAGCACCGTCTGGGAAACTAAAAGCGGACCATCGGGGCGATGGTATTACCGCGCAAGCCGTTTGGTGACGCTGGGTAAGGACCCCTCTGATGATTTTGTTTTGGAGTATTTCAACTCTACATGCAGGGTTTTTCAGACATCCTTGCGGGTGCCTCTGACTGCTTGGCTGAAAATGATTGATGGAAAAGCTACAAAGCTTAAATAACTTTTTAAACAGAGTCAGACATCGATGGACATTATACTGGTGAAAAATACTCTCACTTTTGCAGAGGACTCCGCCTCCCACTCAACATAACAAGTCACACCCTCCTCACCAGATCATTTAAAACTAAGGGCCCCTCAAAGAAAAGCATTGTGTTTTCTACCTATGTAAAAGGTCTTACGAAAATGTGTTATCTCTGTATCAAGATGATGTGTTTAAAAATGAATTTTGTGAAAAATACCAACGGTGTGAGAGACGTCATAAAGACACTCATTTTAACCACAGTGTTTGTTCTCTACAAATGTTTAAAGATTTTTACAAAATGTAAAAAAAGAAAAAGGTATGGAGACAAAATTAATTCAGGTCAATCAATCAATCAATGTTTATTTATATAGCCCAATATCACAAATGTTACATTTGTCTCAGTGGACTTTACAGTTTGTACAAAATATCAGTATGACAATACGACACCCTCTGTCCTTAGACCCTCACATCGTACAAGGAAAAACTTCCGGAGAAAACCCACAGTTTAAAGGGAAAAATGGGAGAAACCTCAGGGAGAGCAACAGAGGAGGGATCCCTCTCCCAGGACGGACAGACGTGCAATAGATGCCGTGTGTAAATTGAAAAGATAATACATTTGCAACATAGGTAGTCCAAATGTTTGGAAATGCATGTGTGTATAATAGGAAGATGAATCCACGAGGATATCCATCCAGGGCCTATGATCCAGGACCACAGCCACGACTCAAGATCCAGGACAGAGGAGCGCAGGATCATCCATGACTCCGGATCCCGGCGTATATAGACACCAAAAAGAAAGACATTTGGGGAAGCTGGGTTAATCGGAACATGAGAGTACACAGGTATAGACAGAGAGAAGGAAGAAGTAAGATGTCCCCCGACAAACTAAGCCTATATCAGCAAAACTAGGGGCTGGATCTAATCAGCCCTAACTATAAGCTTTATCAAAAAGGAAGGTCTTAAGCGCACTCTTAAAAACGGATAGGGTGTCTGCCGCCCGAACACAAACTGGAAGCTGATTCCACAAATGTGGAGCTTGATAAGAAAAGGCTCTGGCTCCCATTGTACTTTTAGAGACTCTAGGAACAACCAACAACCCTGCATTCTTGGAACGCAATGCCCTAGTAGGACAGTAGGGTATAATGAGTTATTTAAGGTAAGATGGCGCCTGCCCATTAAGGGCTTTGTAGGCGAGAAGAAGAATTTTAAATTCTATCCTGTGTTCTATAGGGAGCCAGTGTAAGGCAGCCAGAACAGGAGTAATGTGGTCCCTTTTCCTAACTCTGGTTAGTACACGAGCCGCAGCATTTTGAATCAGCTGAAGCGACTTGACTGACTTCTTGGTACACCCTGATAATAAAGAGTTACAATAATCCAGCCTTGAAGTAACAAATGCATGGACTAGTTTCTCTGCATCGTTTTGAGGCAAGATATGCCTGATTTTTGCAATGTTACGTAGATGGAAGTAGGCGGGTCCTTGAAATTGATTTTATGTGGGCGTTTAAAGGATAAATCCTGATCAAATATAACACCAAGATTCCTTACAGTCTCACTGGAGGCCAAATTAATGCCATCCATAGTTAGTATATCCTTAGATAATTTGTTTCGTAGATTCTTCGGGCCAAGTACAATAACTTCAGTTTTGGTCGTGTTTAACATCAAAAAGTTTAAGGTCATCCACGTTTTTAAGTCCTTAAGGCAGTCTTGAATTTTATTTAGATGATTAATTTCATCAGGCTTGATTGATAAATATAGTTGAGTATCATCCGCATAACAATGAAAGTTTACAGAATGATTCCTTATAATATTGCCTAACGGAAGCATATATAATGTGAACAAAATAGGTCCGAGCACTGAGCCCTGTGGCACTCCATGGCTAACTTTGGTTTGCGTGGAAGATTCATCATTGACACGTACAAACTGAGAGCGTTCAGATAGATAGGACCTAAACCAGTCTAAAGCAGTTCCCTGTATGCCAACTAAGTGCTCTAGTCTTTGCAATAAGATATCATGGTCGATAGTATCAAATGCAGCACTGAGATCGAGCAAAACAAGAATAGAGACACGTCCCTTGTCAGAGGCTATTAGAATGTCATTTGTGACTTTAACCAGAGCTGTCTCTGTGCTATGATGTGTTCTAAAGCCAGACTGAAAAGCTTCAAATAAATCATTGTTTTTTAAGTAATCACACAACTGTTTTGCGACCGCTTTTTCAAGAATTTTTGAGAGGAACGGAAGATTAGAAATAGGTCTATAGTTGGCTAAAACCTCTGGATCGAGGTTGTGCTTTTTAAGAAGCTGTTTTATCACTGCTACTTTGAATGATTGTGGAACATAGCCTGATAATAAAGACATATTCATAATATTTAATAAATAAGTGCTAATTAATGGAAAAACTTCCTTCAACAGCTTAGTTGGAATTGGGTCTAACATGCACGTTGATGGTTTAGAAGAGAGAATCATTGAATTTAATTGTTCAAGGTTTATGGCTGAAAAGCATTCTAGTTTACTATCTAGTGTAATATTAGAACTTACGTTTCCGGGAGCTGTTGATAACACTATACTGGTCAAAGGCAAGAGGTCATTCATTTTGTTTCTAAGAGTAACAATTTTATCGTTAAAAAAGCACATAAAATCATTACTACTGAGTGCTATGGGAATAGAAGGCTCAATCGAGCTGTGGCTTTCTGTCAGCCTGGCTACAGTGCTGAAAAGAAATCTTGCATTATTCTTATTCTCATCTATTAATGAAGAGTAGTAAGCTGCTCTCGCTTTACGCAATGCTTTCTTATATTCATTGAGAGTAATATGCCAAATTAAACGAGATTCTTCAAGTTTAGTAGAACGCCATATCCTTTCAAGTTGTCTCGACTTTTGCTTTATTTTGCGGGTTTCGGCATTATGCCATGGAGCTAGTCTATGTTGTTTTATTTTCTTCTTTTTCAAAGGAGCAACAGAGTCTAATTTTATTCGCAGCGCATCTGTAGCACTATCAACAACATGATCAATTTGGGGTGGTGTACATTTTGTATAAGTTTCCTCCCTTACATGCAGACATGCTATCGAGTTAAGTATTGGTGGAATCTCTTCCTTAAATTTGGCTATAGCACTAACAGATAGGTTTCTGCTGCAGGAGCTTTTGACTAATGCTTTGTAGTCTAGTAACAGTACTTCAAAAGTTACTAAGAAATGGTCAGATAAAGCAGGATTATGCGGTTCGACTAATAGTTGCTCAATTTCAATACCATAAGTCAGAACAAGGTCGAGAGTGTGATTATAGCAGTGGGTTGGTTTATTTACACTCTGACAAAAACCAACATAATCTAATATAGAGTTAAATGCAACAGTAAGGCTATTTTTATCATCGTCAACATGAATATTAAAGTCACCTACGATAATTACTTTATCTGTTTTAAGAACCAAAGTTGATAAAAACTCAGAGAATTCAGATAAGAATTCTGAATAAGGAACTGGTGCACGGTACACTGTAACAAATAAGATTGGCTGCAAAGTTTTCCAGGTCGGATGCGTAAGACTAAAAACGAGACTTTCAAAGGAGGTATAATTTAATTTTGGTTTAGTATTGATAAGTAAACTTGAGTCAAAGATGGCTGCAACTCCACCTCCTCGGCCCGTGCCTCGGGCAATATGAGTATTGATATGGCTGGGTGGAGTGGCCTCATTTATGCAGACATATTCTTCATGTCTCAACCAAGTTTCAGTGAGACAGCATATATCAATATTATAATCTGATATTAAATCATTTACCAATATTGCTTTAGATGCTAGAGATCTTATGTTTAAGAGACCACATTTAATATTCCTGTTTTGTTGCACTGTAGTAGTTGTTACATTTACTTTGATTAGGTTATTATGTATGACACCTCTATTAGGTTTTACCTTAACTTGTCCTTGGGCAGACACACACACCGCTAATATTGGGTATTTTATTGGGTTCGGGATTCCTATGGATGACTGCCTAGGAGAGAGCGCAGAGAAGCGTGTAAGACTGCGACTCCGCCTCCTGGTCTCAACTCCAGTTTGTCATGGATTAAGTCCACAAAGCCCTGAAATGTTTGCCGAAATGAGATCGGCACCTTCCAAAGTAGGATGAATGCCGTCTCTCTTAATCAGACCAGGTTTTCCCCAGAAGGCTGTCCAATTATTTACGAAGCCCACATTGTTTGCTGGGCACCACCAAGACAACCAGCGCTGAAATGATGACATGCGGCTATACATGTCATCATTGATCAGATTGGGGAGGGGACCAGAGAAGATTACGGTGTCCGACATTGTTTTAGCATAACTACACACCGACTCCACATTAAGTTTGGTGCATTCTGATCGGCGTATACGAACATCATTACCACCGACGTGAATAACAATCCTACTGTATTTACGTTTATTTTTAGCCAGCAGTTTAAGATGCGCCTCAACGTCGCCCGCTCTGGCCCCCGGAATGCATGTGACTGTGGAGGCTTCGGTCTCTAATTTCACGTGTCTCATAATAGAGCTACCAATAACCAGAGTTGGCTTCTCAGCGGGTGTCTCGCTGAGTGGGGAATATCTGTTAGATACGTGAACGGGTTGGTGGGGACCTGCGGGTTTCGCGTTATGCCCCTTCTGAACAGTCACCCAGTCTCCCTGCTCGGGAGTTGCCGGGGGACGGCTAATAGGAGCTACCTTTTGCCGGTCCGCACCGGCTAACATGGGCTTTACTGTAGCTGAGTTTCTTTCTAAGATGCGGAGCCGGGCTTCTATGTCTATGATTCCCGCCTCCAACCTAACAACTATACTACATTTAACACATGTACCGGTACCAGTAAAGGAGGTAGGGAAGTAACCAAACATGAGACAGTTAGAGCAGGAAATAGCACCCGAGGGTGGGGAAAGAGCCATGGCTAGCTATCAAGCTAAAGTAGCTACCGTTAGCAAACCCGAAAAGAGTGTAGGCAACTGTGGAGTTACAGTCGCTAAGAGAAGGAGAGTTGTGAGAGCTTAAGTTGATTACAACGTCAGGCAGTTGCCGTGATCAAGAGTTTTAAAACGATCGATTAAGTTAAGATAATAAGCTATCAGCAACAGAACGGACACACGGGATACCCGGAGATGACAACAACCGGAAGTTACAACATGCTTACCGCAATAATGGTCCGTGTCAGCTTTTAAACACAAAAGTGTATATTTCAGTAACTTTTTGAGAGAATTAAGCATAAATCTGTCAAATGTTCAAAACAGCCTTGTTTCACTGAAATAGCCTCAAAATCACAAACTGGCTGAAACTGTACAGTGAATTGGAGAAATTACAGCACAGAGTTTTCTACTACGACACAGACAGTATAATCTATGTGACAAGACAGGGGGAGACTCCACTGCCCATGGGGGTTTATCTGGGGGATCCCTAAAAGTTATGCTTACCAGACCAAAAATCAAAAAAGGTTGTGATGCGTTTGTGTAATCACTTTCACACGCATCATTTTAGATTTTTGGTCGGGCATGTCATTCAGACAATCGTGTTGCCTCTGGCCAGGGTGACTGACTCGGCATCCGTTGCAGATTTATTCTGCAACGGATTATTTCTATTAGGATTATTTCCTAATAAAGACTCTGTCTTTATTAGGAAAACACAAATATAATACAAATGGTTTAGGGGGTAAAATGTAACCATCTTGGACTTAATATTCTAACAAAATACTTTATCTGAATACATTTTCTTTTAAACACACTTTTTGAAATTATTTATTTATTATTTCAGTGGAACAATCCAGTTTTTGTTAACATCAATGCTTTTTTCTCTTTTCTTGTGTTACTAAGATACTTTTAGACACACTTTGGTGTATGCAACACTTACCAACTGGTAGAATATTAAGTACTTTGTAGGGAATTTGGTTTCTTTAAGGGGTGCAAAACTTTAGAACTGGGTAAAATATTCATTAATTTGTAATGAATTGAGTTTTTTTTTAAAACACTTGTTCAGTTAAACAAGGTTTTTTCTTTTCTGATAACCTTACATATTTTAGTTATTTTCTGCTACCAAAATACTTTAAGATACACCTTGATTTACGCAACACTTAACTAAGGGTATACTACGAAGTACTTGGTAAGGAATGGGTTTTCTTTAAGGGGTGCAAAACTTTAGAACTGGGTAAATTATTCATTAATTTGTAATTAATTGAGTTTTCTTTCTTTTGATTTTCAACATACTATTTGTACACAATGACTTTTCCATATTTCTGACAAACTATACTTTTGACTTTTTCCGTAAAATCTTGACAAACTATTACTTATTCTTAAATTTGACCTATTGCTGCTTGGTTGGAAATGATAGATGAAAAAGCTACAACGCTTAAAGAACTTTTTTTTAAAACTCTCAATTCTACATAGATGTGTAGAATCCCCCCATTCAACGCAATAAGTCCCACCCTCCACTCAGCAAATCATCTAAAACGAAGGACCCCACTAAGACGACCGTTGTAAACTAGCCATGGATCTGAGAAAAACCAAGACTCCCCCCGCGAGTTGCAGCCAGGAACAGACTCCTGGACTACCATCATCACCACCATTTTGGACATCCGAATCTTGCAGTACTACTGCTGCTGATGTTACTCCTGGGGCCAAGACGTCTCTGTTTATGGACACAGTGAAATCGGAGTTGGTTCATATTGTGGAGAGGGTGCGGTATCGGTACAGAGAATAAATCTGCAACGGATGCCGAGTCAGTCACCCTGGCCAGAGGCAACACGATTGTCTGAATGACATGCCCGACCAAAAATCTAAAATGATGCGTGTGAAAGTGATTACACAAACGCATCACAACCTTTTTTGATTTTTGGTCTGGTAAGCATAACTTTTAGGAATCCCCCAGATAAACCCCCATGGGCAGTGGAGTCTCCCCCTGTCTTGTCACATAGATTATACTGTCTGTGTCGTAGTAGAAAACTCTGTGCTGTAATTTCTCCAATTCACTGTACAGTTTCAGCCAGTTTGTGATTTTGAGGCTATTTCAGTGAAACAAGGCTGTTTTGAACATTTGACAGATTTATGCTTAATTCTCTCAAAAAGTTACTGAAATATACACTTTTGTGTTTAAAAGCTGACCACTACCATGAAAGTACTCTGTTTTATTAGATTTCGTCAAGCATCTGACTCTTAATGGCAGTTTGTCATTTTGAGGCTATTTCAGTGGAACAAGGCTGTTTTGAACATTTGACAGATTTATGCTTAATTCTCTCAAAAAGTTACTGAAATATACACTTTTGTGTTTAAAAGCTGACCACTACCATGAAAGTACTCTGTTTTATTATATTTCGTCAAGCATCTGACTCTTAATGGCAGTTTGTCATTTTGAGGCTATTTCAGTGAAACAAGGGTGTTTTGAACATTTGACAGATGTATGCTTAATTCTCTCAGAAAGTTACTGAAAGATACACTTTTGTGTTTAAAAGCTGACCACTACCATGAAGTACTTTGTTTTAGTAGATTTAATTAGGATTCTGACTCTTAATGGCAGTTTGTGATTTTGAGGCTATTTCAGTGAAACAAGGCTGTTTTGAAAATGTGACATATTTATGCTTAATTCTCTCAGAAAGTTACTGAAAGATACACTTTTCTTTTTAAAAGCTGACCACTACCATGAAAGTACTTTGTGTCTGTAGATGTCGTTAAGAATCTGACTCTTAATGGCAGTTTGTGATTTTGAGGCTATTTCAGTGAAACAAGGCTGTTTTGAAATTTGACAGATTTATGCTTAAATTCTCTGAGAAAGTTACTGAAAGATACACTTTTGTGTATAAAAGCTAAAAAGTAGATAATTAAGTACTTTGTTTTAGTAGATTTCGTCAAGCATCTGACTCTTAATGGTCCTCTCTAAATTTGATTCAGGGTTTGTTTTAAATGATTTGTGCTTTGTGTGTACAGACACACAGAAAACACTGAAAACACAAAAAACCATACTAGTGTTTTCTGTGTGTCTGTGTTTCTGCGTTTCTGCGTTTCTGTGGGTGTATAATACGCACATTTCAATACACATGTATCCTACATCTTCCCTGTTATCCTCCCCTTGTTATAATGAAGACAACAGTGCATGTGAAGGACTGTAATACACATGTATCAGACACGCTCCCCTTGCTATAATGAAGACAACATTTTATAAATGTAAAAAAAACACTTTTTGTATTTTTTTTTTAAATGGCCCATTTACATTTTTATTTTCTCACACACAAAATCAATAGTTATACTGATTGTAACACCCACAGGACCGTCTCCATCTTAGAATTCCCCAGATTACTGGACATTTCATGATGGAGTTTTTTCACTTCAGTCAAAATATTCATGTGTATGCTGTTTTCGACACAAATATGCATTACATCTACAAACAGAGCATACAATGAGAGCACATTATACACTTTTGATGTTTGTTTCATTTCTGCGGTAATGTTACAGGATGTTTCGGAAAATGAAGATTCCAGGACCACTTTAAATGTTTCGTTTACAATCGTTTCCCAATGACCCGGAATAGTACTGCCAGAACGAACGATATCCAAAATGTCTTCTAGTTTACAAACTTCAGCCATTCTGTTTACACAGGGGTCACTACTCGTTCTGTTTTCAATCGTCCTCATCACCACACTTATTAAAAGGGTATTGACTACATTATGATCAATATATACAGAGCGTTTTGCATAGTAGTTTCCCATTTTTATTTTACTTTAAAGAAAACAAAGTCAATGTATCGAACAAATCCCTGGCTTCAGTCAACTGCTGGTTATTAGTCTTATTCTTCTCCATTCAACTCGGCAAGGATATTTTCAAGTCTCTCCTTGAGGTGTCCGCAGTTTTTGAGCTTGTGCAGAAAAGCCTCCGAAGCGTGTCGGATCCTCCATTCATCCTCGCAAATGCCTTTATCAATAAGACTCTGGTCAATCACAGTAATGAAGTTGGCGAGCCAAAGTATTTTCATTAACGCATTGTAATTGTTTCTGAAGAAGAAATCGGGCATGTCATTCAGACAATCGTGTTGCCTCTGGCCGGGGTGACTGACTCGGCATCCGTTGCAGATTTCTTCTCTGTACCGATACAGCACCCTCTCCACAATATGAACCAACTCCGATTTCACTGTGTCCATAAACAGAGACGTCTTGGCCCCAGGAGTAACATCAGCAGCAGTAGTACTGCAAGATTCGGGTGTCCAAAATGGTGGTGATGATGGTAGTCCAGGAGTCTGTTCCTGGCTGCAACTCGCGGGGGGAATCTTGGTTTTTCTCAGATCCATGGCTAGTTTACAACGGTCGTCTTAGTGGGGTCCTTCGTTTTAGATGATTTGCTGAGTGGAGGGTGGGACTTATTGCGTTGAATGGGGGGAGTCATCTCTGTAGAATTGAGAGTTTTAAAAAAAAATTCTTTAAGCGTTGTAGCTTTTTCATCTATCATTTCCAACCAAGCAGCAATAGATCAAATTTAAGAATAAGTAATAGTTTGTCAAGATTTTACGGAAAAAGTCAAAAGTATAGTTTGTCAGAAATATGGAAAAGTCATTGTGTACAAATAGTATGTTGAAAATCAAAAGAAAGAAAACTCAATTCATTACAAATTAATGCATATTTTACCCAGTTCTAAAGTTTTGCACCCCTTAAAGAAAACCCATTCTTTACCAAGTACTTCATATTATACCCTTTGTTAAGTGTTGCGTACATCAAGGTGTATCTTAAAGTATCTTGGTAGCAGAACATAACTAAAATATGTAAGGTTATCAGAAAAGAAAAAACCTTGTTTAACTGAACAAGTGTTTTAAAAAAAAAAAACAACAACAAAAACGCGCCATTAAAAGAAACCAAATTCCTTACAAAGTACTTCATATTCTACCAGTTGTTAAGTGTTGCATACACCAAAGTGTGTCTAAAAGTATCTTAGTAACACAAGAAAAGAGAAAAAAGCATTGATGTTAACAAAAACTGGATTGTTCCACTGAAATAATAAATAAATAATTTCAAAAAGTGCGTTTAAAAGAAAATGTATTCAGATAAAGTATTTTGTTAGAATATTAAGTCCAAGATTGTTACATTTACCCCTAAACCATTTGTATTATATTTTTGTTTTCCTAATAAAGACAGTCACCTGAATTAATTTTGTCTCCATACCTTTTTCTTTTTCTTTTCTTACATTTTGTAACAATCTTTAAACATTTGTAGAGAACAAACACTGTGGTTAAAATGAGTGTCTTTATGACGTCTCTCACACCGTTGGTATTTTTCACAAAATTCATTTTTAAACACATCATCTTGATACAGAGATAACACATTTTCGTAAGACCTTTTACATACACTGTAAAAATATCCACCGTGAATTCACAATAATTACCTGGCAACTTGTTGCATGACTTTCACAGTAAGGTTCACAGCAATTTACTGTGAATGTCTTCACAGCAATGTATTGTAATTTCACATCCATGATATTACAATGCATTGTTGTAAAGGTACAACTGTATACTGTAACTTCACAGCTTCAATTACTGTGATATTACAGTATGTTACTGGGGAATTACATTATTTTGTTGTACATTAATTACAACAAGGGCCTGCACTTTTACATTTCTATTGTGAAAGTACTGCAGGAGTAGCCAGTAATTTACTGTGAATTTACAATGTGTACTGTGAAAGTACTGCAGGAGTAGCCAGTAATTTACAATGATACACTTGCATAACTGTAATTCCCAGCTCCAGTACTTCCTGGAGGAAGCTCATACAATGGTTTCCTGTCCAAGTTTAACAGGAAACCAAAGTGTGAGCTTCCTCCTGGAAGTACTGGAGCTGCACTATAAAAATGCACGTAATGTTATTGTACAATTAAAAACAACACACCAAACGCACAAATGAGGTAAAATCAATGGAAGCCCACTGGCATATTTATTGACAAAATAAACAACAGAGTAAACAAACAGGAACATGAACTAGTTCACCTCAACTATCCATAAAAAACAGATGAACCCTTAACGGATCCTTTAAACAAATAATCCCTCGCAGGTGAACTGACCGTAATGCTTCCCACTAAACTTGTCCCCGCACACCATGCAGTCTATGCAGACCATTCCAAGTCTATCAGCTTCCGGTGAAGGGTGCTCACGTGAGGGTTAATGGAGCTTCGCTTCTTTGCCTTGGAGCCTTTCTCCGGGTTGATGCCCAAGAAGCATCTGTTAATAAGCAAAGATAAGTTTCAGTTTTAAATACACTCATGTATTGCAGGCAGCATTTATCAAGGTGTTCACCTGTGTCTTTTCCCACACCGACTGTTACTAGTACAAACCTGTTGGATCATCCTCTCACAATAACATTATTTGTAGCCTAGCAGAGTGCCTCAGGTACCTCTAACATAAGGTTTACTTACTTATCTGAATTTTGAAGCCATACTATATTGTGAATTAAACCATTATGTCAATTTTTTAACAAGCTAGCCCAGCAACATCAAGTGATGGTGTGGTCCCAATTCGCATATTTGGTTCCAGGCTTCATACTCAAAGCATTCAATCTACTTTATAGCCTCTGTAGAAAGGCATGGACTTAATAGCAAGATAGTGAAACACAAATTTGCATGACAAGTCTTACTGATGACATTGATCATGTGTTTGAGTGTTACAATACCTTTGGATGAACTCCAGTGTGCATGATCCAACGGGATATTTGAGGTTGAAGACATAGTAGCTGCTGAATAAAGCAGCTAGCCCATGCAAAAAAAATGGGTGTGGGCCCATTACCACTTGTCCCTCGATGGATAGCATCCACCCAGAAGGCTTCATTGTGTCACCTGAAATGAACAGATACCCCGTCATGCGTTATTGTGGATAGGTACATTCCTAGAATCAATCAAAAATAATACTTGAGCTGGAGATGTCAATACCAGATCCGAGTAACATTCATGATTGCCAAGGACCAAAAAGCAGGAAAATATACAGTGCAGAGCATGCAAGGACATGACACAGAACCCTCCAGGTGGACAGCACTTTTCTACTCCACCATCAGTGAGGTAGGCTACTTAACAGTCACTGTAAAAGCATCAAAGGTGTTTGTGCAGATAGGAGAATCTGGCTGAACGACAAAGCAACTCCCTAGCCCTCCTCCCTCTGCCTTTATGGATAGACGGTTTAACCTCATTCCTCTATGGGTAGATGGTTACGAGCCCAGCTAGAACGAGAACATGTCAACTCGTCAGACCCCTGAATCATTGAAACAGGCTATAGATTTTAACTAACGCGAATCGCTGAAACATATGGCGTCAGAGTATCGTAAGTGTCGTTTCACAGACTGGACTTGAATGGAGTGCAGGAGAGATGGAAGGCCTTCAGTCAGATTCTCCCCTTGATGCAAAGGAACACTTAAGCTCTTTAGAGTAACTATTCAGTATCCTATACCTCATCGATGGTGGAGCAGAACAGGGATGTCCTAAGAGAAATTATATAACTAGAATAAAAGCAGCAGTGAAGTCTAGCCATTCAGGTCAGAAAAGCAGGAAATCCAGTATAAACAGGAAAAATCCCAACCCTGAACATTACATTACCTTGAATGATCAAGCAAGGGGTGCTTGGGAGTGCTGCAGTATTCACTACATCAGCAGCAGTGGCACAGGTCTGTAACAAAGTAACACACAATAGCATAGATTTAACATTATGCAAGGATGAAGATCGTTCATTGGTCAGAGGTAAATCAGAACATAATAAATGGTCTAATAATAATAATTACTTGCATTTATATAGCGCTTTTCAAGACACCCAAAGCGCTTACAAATGGACGTCCGCAAACCAATGTGTAGCCCCCGCCTGGGTGATGCTAAGGCAACAGCTAATCCGCGCACTACAGCTCAACACAGATCAGCTCGGCCCATTTGGAGCAACTTGGGGGTTAAGTGTCTTGCTCAAGGACACTTCCGACATGCGGACAGTCAGAGCCAGGATTCGAACCACCAACCCTACGGTCGATGAACGACCAGCTCTACCAACTGAGCTTCAGTTGCCCCTAATGTAATCACTCGTTTAGCATTTTAAATATTTAAATAAATTTTAAAAAAACTTACATCAACTTCGAGCATCAGTTTCTCAGTAGGCTCCTTAAAGTAGACCATAAGGAGCTGGAGGATGCAGGCAGCCTTCTCCGAACCCTCTGGATCATAGCTGGCCAGAAATTCCCTGATCTTCGGGTTGTCCAGTTTCTGACAGAAATGCAGGATGGTCTGTCCTCTCTGATGACCTAGAAAAAAGGAGACCAGAGAAAGGAGAAATTACAAAGGCAACCAACAAAAGGAATTTTTCAGTTTGCATGCAGATTATGAACATGAGCATGTTGTAAAGGTGTTCAAGGTCAGGTAGTCGAGCATCCCATTTAGACGAGACAGCAGTCACAATCATATCGAAATGTTAACTACCTTAGCTGCAACAACACTCGAACAGTCACTAGCAATTTCCTCGAGGATGGCGCACGCACACCAGGATCACGAGGATGTCAAATCTGGAATAGAGGCAGTAAAAAACCACCACAGGGAAGCAAGAGAGGTAAGCTCACATAAATGTACTGTCAAACAGTATTGGATGAAGTGATTAATCTCAGGTGTGCTGCACAGGTAACAAATGTCTGAGCTTCAGTACTTCATGGAGGGAAGCACTGGAGCTGGGGACTGCAGTTATGCACAGTCTATAAACTACGGTCTGTGTTGCATACTAGGCCTACCTCCAACTAGGAAGCAATCCGTGGATTGGATTTAGGCAATACACCTCGTCGCGTCGGTCAACACCAGGCAGGCAATCAGTAGGCCTAGAGCAAGATACAAGATCTGTTTATTCGCCATGTAGTTTTACAACATACTAGAAATGTGTTGCTGGTAGGTACTGACATAAAGACAACATTGGACAGGGTGCAGGGACAAGACAGGACAAGTGCAAAACAGGACAGTGTACAAAATGCAGGTAAAAGTAGAAGTTAATTTAGGCTAGAATAGTATAGAAGTAAAATAAGATTTAAAAAATTGTGTTTTCAGAGAAATAACATTACGCATTGCAATAACCTATAAACATTTCAAACCTATAAACATTGCGAATCTGTAAACATTGTGAAGAGGCAAGAGAGTTTGGTAATCCTGTATCATCCAGAGTAGTGTTGATGAAAGTATTGAGTGATTGAAACTTTGCTCGCCACAGGATGGCGTCTGTAACGCACATATTAACATAGATACGCTCCTCTGAAATGATTGTCCCCTGCAATTATTATTATCCCTCAATCGAGATCGCTATTCAGCTAGCTAACGTTAGCTTAAACAAACGTAACATGCAACGCTAGCCTAATCTAAAATGCTCTACTACGGCGTACCTTTCATGTGGCTCGTCAGCGCAGACTCTCGCATCGTTATTTTTGCATACTTTGTAGGAGGCTACTCGTGGGCTTGACCCTCGTCTTAGCCATGGCTTGTATTTGTCTTCTGCTAGCCAACGCTCGTTGAAACTGCAACCTCCTGGCACACAGTCAGTCATCTATCACTCTCATCAGAATGCCCAGGTCACACGTAACACAAACACTTGCAGGTCGCGCGCATAGCGCGGGAAGGTGCAGCGGAGCTGTTTTATGTAGAAGCGAAGCAATTCTTTTCTTTTAATCTAAAAAGCGAACTATTCAGTCAGACAGCAATTTATTGTAAAAGTAAAGCATTTACATTTTCAAGCACTTTATCTCAATTTCAAGCACCATTTCCAAAATTCAAGCACTTTCCTAACCTTGAAAACACCACGTCAAATGTCAAGCATTTTCAAGGATTTCAAGCACCCGTACGAACCCTGAGTAGTACAGTTAAAACCTTAACGATCCGAATAATCGATGAATCGATAGATTCATCGATTATCAAATTAGTCGTGTGTTGCAGCCCTAGTGATGACACGTGGTGACACCAATGTGCAATAGGGTCTGTGACGAATTCATTAAGAACATTGTAAGAGCAACTAACGTTACCAACTTTGACACCGATTTAGATTAGGTCTAATTTGATTAGACAATGTCATGAAACCACCAAGCACCTAGCACAAGAAACATTCATTAGCTAGCTAACATCAGCTAACCTACTAGTAAGTTAGTTAGACCATGGCGTCAGAATTCAAACTTAGCAGCAATGCTAAGCTAACTAGCTTATACCAATGGCAATTATACCAGTCTTACCGGTTAAAGTATTCATTGTTCGCTCTTTCATTCGAATACAGCATAAGCCTTCTGCCAACAAATGGAACAGTCAGCAACAGTTGGCTGGCTAGCACCAGAGCCATCTACCATAGCCATATACGGCGCTGGCTAGCACTAGCTAGGCTAACGTTAAGGCCACCTGCTTGAAGGTGGACATGGCTGCTATCAAGCTAATGTTACTAGCTAACGCTAGCTATCTATTCGCTACCATGTACAAACCAACACGACACTACTCCACTGGCGTTCACAATCGAAAGCACATAATATCCACCACTAATCCACATTATGGGCAGTACTTACTTGCTGTTTACCGATGGTAACCGCTTTGGAGAAACTCACAGATGTTCACCTTGACTGTTGCCTCCGTGCGAATTTTCGAAAGGATCGAGGCATCTCTGTTAGGAGGCTTTGGGTTCCTCAATGCACGATATGATTGGCCGTTCGAGCGATGACGTTCCGTTTCGTCCCTTCAAACGTGACACCTACGGTTAACAGGCAAACCAGTGGACAAATATCCAGAAATGACGTTTTTTCTGGCGTGTATGTCACGTGATCTTCAACTTTCTCAGCAGAATAAAATAAATATAAATATATCAGCAATTAAACAACATATTCCATTTCTTTTCACACAATACGTCTCCTTTCAGTATCAACACTAATTCGGCTGACTTATATATTTGATCCAATTGGTAGATAGGGACACCTAGTGGTTAAAGCACGTTATTGAAATGTTTTGTTGAATAATCTTTCATCTTTAATAACCTGACTTTGGAAAGGGCTGGAAAGATACTTTTTTCACCAGGGGCCTCTAAATAGGGCCCAGATAAGAAATATGAAATATGGGAACCGTAACTCACCCAGACATTTTTTTTTCAATCTAATGTCAAACTCTCACAAAATCCTGTCTAGAGCTAAAGATTGGACACCCTTTGGTGAGGGAGGGAGAGAAAATTGAAAAAAATTGAAAAAAGGTGCTTGGCGCTTCGAGACTTTGAGAGTGTGTTGCTTCACTTGTGTGGAACCCGCTTGCAAAATTTGGGGCCGCGGTGACCTTCAACCAAGTCTCAAACTAAGGTTAAAGGTCATGTTTTCATGGCTCTCAGTACTCTAGACGGCACAAAGGAAGGTCCGACAGCTTTGAGCTTGGTGTCGTTGGAATCGCCTCGAAGAGTACATGCAGATTCATCCCTCTGCTGCTCCGAATGTCAAACGTTACGGCTTAAAACGGGACAAAGCCTTCCATTATGCCGCTTTCACTCTCGCTCTTGTGGTGACAGAGCACGCCAATTTTCCCGCATGCTAGGCAGACAAGAGTATTCTAGTTAGCTTTGGTTTGATGTGGAGATGTGATTTGATGTGTCGTTTGTCCCCCAACTCCTCTCCAAAGTTGAGATATGTAATAAAATACTCAGGGGAGTTTCCTGAATTTTCATGCCGAAAGCCAAGCACTAGGCCCTGGGTAAATTAAGACGCTGATTTGGGGCACTTTTTCCACTTTCCCTGGTGCTAGAAACTCAAGTCAGGCATCCCTGGAATCGTTGTAAAAATACATTTCTAGCTAAACGTAATTGAGAATGCAGTTTAGTTCTGTGGGAACGTAATTTTTAGGAGACAGGGTTGCCAGGACACACGCCGATTATAATAGTCTATTCTGCACATGTGCAATAGTGCACAATTCAAATTTTACAGTAATGAGTTGTGCTCTTTATATACAGTCTATCATGGTTGTGCTAAGATGATTTTGAGTACAGTGCTTTACTGTGAAATAATAGTTAAATAATGTGAAATCCAATTCTACTGTTTTATAGATATTTTGTTGTGATATTACAGGGGCTTTTGATTACAATATTTCTCTGTAATATGATACTCTTAAATGCTGTGAAATCCTTGCAATTTTTACAATGTTGTTGTGATATTACAACATTTGATGTGATATTACAGAGGATTTTGATTGCAGTATTTTATTGTGAAATAATAGTTAAATGCTGTGAAATCACAAGGATACAGTCCTTTTTACATGTATTTGTTGGGATATTACAGGGGGCCTTGATTACAATATGTCACTGTAAAATAATACTGTTAAATGTTGTGAAATGCTGGTAATTGTTTACAGTGTAGGTAGAAAACACAATGCTTTTCTTTGAGGGGTCCTTAGTTTTAAATGATCTGGTGAGGAGGGTGTGACTTGTTATGTTGAGTGGGAGGCGGAGTCCTCTGCAAAAGTGAGTCTTTTTCACCAGTATAATGTCCATCGATGTCTGACTCTGTTTAAAAAGTTCTTTAAGCTTTGTAGCTTTTCCATCAATCATTTTCAGCCAAGCAGTCAGAGGCACCCGCAAGGATGTCTGAAAAACCCTGCATGTAGAGTTGATATACTCCAAAACAAAATCATCAGAGGGGTCCTTCCCCAGCGTCACCATACGGCTTGCGCGGTAATACCATCGCCCCGATGGTCCGCTTTTAGTTTCCCAGGCGGTGCTTGTCAGGACTCTTCCCACTTCTGGCGGCGGGGGAATATCTCCTTCTTCTTCCTCCACATTGAGGGGCAGCGGTGAAAACTCTTCTTTGATCTCGCTTTTCTGCGTTCCTTTGCGTTTCTTTGCAAATATCTTGTACACCGCTGGTTCCACTATGGTTTCTTGATGCACTACTTCTTCCGATACAGTGGTTGTGTGGAGATCTCTGGAAGACACCAGAGTTAACACAGCCCAATCTGTTGAGGTCAGTGTCGCTTTAACTCTACGGGGTCCATACGTTTCTCCATTCTTCAGATTGTAGAAATGCAGTTAATTCGCCATATAGTTGAATACATAACCCCAAACATCGCCATTTTTCAGAGTCCATTCTTCATGAAGTTCATCGGCTGGAGGCGTCTGAACCCGGCACAGATACTGCAACCGTTTCTTGATTGGCGCTCCGGACGGATGGCGGTAAGTTGTCACAGGCGTCTCGCTGATTAAACCCATATCGAGGCATCTCTTGGCCATTTTTCTTTTTTTTGAAAGGTGACTTGGTAAGTGGAAATGACTGGCTTGTTATTTAGTTTGAGCGTATTTCTTTTTTCACCTAATTCCACCCCCCCCCCACTATCTGCTGGCTTCATATCGTGTGACAGGAAGGGGTGGAGAAAGGGGGAGAGGCCTGGGCTGTGAGGGGGCGGGGGCTAGACAGTCTCACGCATAACTTCAAAGAGACACCTAGATTAACATCAGAGGCTTATAACACACCGGTGTGAAATCACACCTGCCTGTTATAACACCTCAACCCTCACATCAAAGGGTAAACATCAAAAACTAATTAGATTAGACAACAAAGGGTTCTGAGGGGACAGGGGCCAGACAGTCTCACGCATAACTTCAAAGAGACACCTAGATTAACATCAGAGGCTTATAACACACCGGTGTGAAATCACACCTACCTGTTATAACACCTCAACCCCTCACATCAAAGGATTAGACTACAAAAGGGACAGGGGCCAGACAGCATAACTTCAAAGAGACTGCCTTAATCAACACATCAAATGATTAGACAACAAAGGCACTACACAGGAGGCTTTTCACACCTACCTGTTATAACACCTCACCCCTCACATCAAAGGATCTCGAACAAAGGCAGGCGGGACTTAGCTCTTTAACATAATTGTACCCCCACACATCAAAGGATCTCGAACAATGGGATGCGGGACTTAGCTCATTAGCATAAGTAGGGAGAGGTGTGACCTGTCACACCACCTGTCACTTTTTTGATTGAAGCGGGATGAATATTACTACTATTGCAGGATGATTCAATTTTTCCCTTATGCAACATGAAAGTATCACGATATGTATCAGTTGAGTATCGGTATCGTTCAGTGGTATCGGTATCGGTATCTTAAAAAAGTCAACGATATGCAACCCTACTGGCATACCTCTTTTATGGTGGCTTGAAGTGGTTTTAGGCGATGGACTGCATTGTACTCTGGGGTGTCCTTTTTCCCGTCATTTGCCAAATCGTGGTCTGGGTCGCTCAAGTGTACTGCTGATTGCCATGAACCTGTCTCTTGTCATGACAGAAGCAGTTTTAGAAGTGCCATGAACATCATAAGGCCGACATACATGAGGAATTTTACCGGCTTTAGCTCTTCCCAAACAAACTTTTTCCCCTTAGCCTGCTCTTTTTTTATCATTTTTGTTTGTGTTCTTGCAGATGAGATTTACAGCTTGGTTGTTGAAAACATTTCTAAATATTTGTGCAAGAGTATACTCCACACCAACAAAACCTTGGACTCCAGGGGCTCTTTTCGGGCAAAAGTGTGGTAGTTGTTGGGCAGTATCTGGCACCTCAGGTCCGTTCCAAACAGCTCCTGGCTCTTCTGGGGTCAGAGATGTTTTTTTCCCTTTTCCTCTTCCTCTCCCTTTCACTGTCAGGGGGGCTGGCATTGAGGTACGGTCTGGTTTGGCCTTTTTTCTGGATGCTGCACCCTCCTGGCCACAATATGTTCCCTCTTTGTTTGAAGGAGGCCTACTGATGGGGACAGTGGCTTGTGCATCCCCTCTCTCATCCTCTGGACTAAAATAAAAGGAAGGACAATATATAGATATAAATGTCTGAATTTATTTTATTTCCTTTATTGCTTTTATTTCTCCAGTGTCATCATATCTATTTTCTAAACACAGTCTCAACTTTTGATTTGATTCACACTGTATTCCTCTGCTAACATTACTAGTTGATGGAATCAGTAACTGAATTGTAATGCAATTAATCTAATAACATTAGACCTTATAACAAACAACCAAAGAGGGCAAGCGGAATGAGGCAATAAATGAAAGGCATTGATTGAAGTTTTTTTACTGAAAATAAATAGCCTCTATTGATAGTGAATCTTGACTTCACTTTATGACACAATTACGGCAAATGGCCATGCATTATAAATACTCTTAGGACGAATTATTTACGGCGTTATACGGAAATAGCAACCGATAAATGTGACAATAAGAAATAAGCAAAGTTACTCACTTTTTATCTTCGAAGGGATCAATCCCATGATCGTACTCTTCCTCATCACGCCAGCTGTCAGCTTCGGAATCTGAGGAATCCACCACTACATCGCTAAGCGGTCCGCCGGACAAAATCAATTCTAGGGCTTCTTCCATAGTGTAACGCCGTTTTGACATGTTGGTTTGAATTTGTCTTGGGATGTGTGTGTATATGTATGTATGTGTGTGTGTTAGGGATGTGCATCTCCATCACTGAGGCCGATGCGATGCACATCTCGATACGTTGCCAACGATACGATACATTAACGATACATTTGAAAAACCAGGCGATGCGATACGATATGATTCACCCCTGTTGCGATACAGTTCGATACGAATAAAAAAGTGCTTTACATATTTGGTTCTCTCTACTAGTACTGCGCATCCCATCATGCTGTTTCTTTTTTACCTTTTTCACCTTAAAAAACTCCAGAGTCCAGTACAATTGTATAACACCTCACAGTTAAACAATGTAAGGATGCATTGCTCATGATTAACAATGTGCAAATAACAGCTACCATAGTGCAATGCCCATACAGCTGCCAGCCTGATGTGCTTAACACTCATTCATAGGCTAACTCACCAGTGAGCAGAAAGCAGTGGGTTCTATATGAACAATAAAGAATACAAACCTTTCACAGACAGGTATTTCATAACTGCTTACAGTAAGGAAGACATTTAAACTATGATTGGCCGTCACAGGCTGCTGTAAACTAAACACCACTCTCTCTGACAGAACATCTCACTGAGTGATTGAACTCATATGTCTAACTTTCAGGTTTCTCTTTTCAGCCGCAGACCCCATGTCGCCTCTTTATGTGCGTCGCTAAGTTCCTCATACTACTTGTGTACTTTAAAGCGGCACGGCATCGTTTACAATTTGCGAGCGATTTTTCAAGTTGACCGTCTTTTTTGAAAAATCCAAAGTGTTGCCAAACGTTTGATTTGTAGGTATTTTTCGGTGCGCTGTGTTTCTCTTACTCTTCGACTTCCATGTGTGTTGATAACTGAGACTCGCGGCCTCCGTAGCGCGAAGCAAAGATCGTCGCTGCTGAGTGCTGACAGGATGAGGGGATATTATATGAATGAATCGTTTTTTTACCGATGCAAAGACGCTACAATCGATGCATCGCAAGTTCAACCCAAACTGTAGCCGATGTGCACTCGCATCTTGAACGTTTATGCCGGTGCACCGATGCGAATCGGTGAATCTCGTTTTGTATTTATTTCTCATACACTGGCAAAATTACTCTTTAATCTTACTCTCTTATCTCTCTGTTCCTCTTATGTTTATCTCCACCCGCCAAAAACATACACAGCAACCTATGTTGATTGGTCAAGAAGATGGTAGCATGGGCAGAGGTTTGCCTGGACCTTTACATTTTAAACCTATCCGGACACAGGGGGGTGGGACTTAGCGTCCAAAACCTTTGCTGTTTGGCTCAGACGGAGGGGCTGCGTGGGTCTCCTTGACGAATCAAGGCTGTACAATGTGATGACGTTGCCCCGATCACGTCGGAGCCTCTGAATCCCAGAAAAGGACATAGTGATACCAGCGAATAGCCTAGAATTGCCGCTTTACCTCACTTTTTGAATCAGATGGATAGGATTAGTGGTTAAAAAGTTATTAAGCATTTTAGAACGCTACCTCTTTGAAGCCACGGGCGGCTCGCTCGGTATTTAATGGTTAAAATGCATCGCAATGCCTTGAGAAAGTGCAGCAGAGAGCAGGAGTTTGCTTCCTAAAAGGCTAAATTGTATAAATGTTTAAAGACTTCCTCCGAGCTGGCTTCCCTGATGTCTTTAGGCATTTTGTTCCATAGCTTTGGGGCATAGTCAATGAAAGCTGCCTCACCAATCTCTCAATATCGCTGTTTCTGGGAACTTCTAATAAACCAGCAGCAGAGGACCGCAGTGTTCTTGATGGCTTGTAGTTTACAAGGGAGTTAGTAATATAGCTTGGAACTTGCCCATTAAGGGCCTTATATATCAGGAGGAGGACCTTCAAATCAATCCTAAAGTAAATAGGAAGCCAGTGCAAAGCGGCTAGAACTGGAGTAATGTTTTCTCTCCTCTTAGTTCCGGTTAACAACCGAGCTGCAGAGTTTTGGATGTCAGTAGTTTTTTTTGGGAAGTCTGTGAAAAGTGCATTACAGTAGTCTATCCGGCTGGAGAAGAAGGCATAGTTAACTATTAACTATGCCCTAATATAACACTAAGACTTGTGACCTCCGGTTTGACCCGGTGAGTAAATATCCCAAGATTATTTACCTGCATGTTTCTTTTTGCTTTGGGGCCGACTAGCAGGATTTCAGTTTTGTCCTCATTCAGCTTTAGGAAGTTGCTGCTTATTCATTTATCTATCACCAATAGGCAGTTGGTGATGGAGGTAATAGCTGCAGTGTAATTTGGTTTTGCCGATATATACAGTTGTGTATCATCCGCATTGCTAGGAAAGCATACATTGTGTTTTCTGATCAGGTCACCAAGTGGTAGCATGATTTCCAAGGCTGACATAAAACGTTCTCCCTTTTGATGTATGTTCTGAACCAGTTAAAGACACAGTCAGAAAGCATCATAAACATCTCTAAAGCCTCGTAGTTACCACTTTGTCTTGTTTTTCACATTTTAAGCCATTTAATCAAACAAAATGAAAAACATTATCAGGTTACAGATTTTTTGATATGAGCATTTTTCAATATTGGATCAAATATATAATATAATTTATCAACAAGCATTTAAAGATGCATGTAATGATCCCAATACAATTCAAACCATTTTGCAGTTTATCCCGTTTTAGTATTTTCCCTCATTGTATAACACATGATGATAACATCTCCAAGCCTCTGTCCTAGAGGATCAGGTATTTAAATAGTTGTTCCTGCTATTGACTCTTCAATTCAAGGAGTTTTGATGTATTGATATTTATGAATGTATCCATTATAACCTTTGTTTTCTTAAGTTAATAATTGCGCTGTTCAATTTATATTTGTAATATTATATCAGAATTCAACAAGGAATATATTGATCATATCAGGCTTCAGAGTGCTGTTTGTTCATTGCTCATCAGCGATGTGTTTTCTCTGCAGGCTTTCTATCCTGCTAACAAGGATGTCAGTGTGAAGTATGGTGACACCATTGCAGGCAGATGTGTGTTTACTGGGGAAGGCAGAACCTCCAAAACATATATTGGGTGAGTTTGGTTTATAACATAATGCACCTAATTATTACCCCACACATTTGTACTTTAAGGGGGTAAGGGGGCGTACACAGTACAACCCAACATTCAGGTTAAAAGCAACGCTGTAAAAAAAATGGATCTTTGTTGTGTTTGTTATTTAATTTATCATGAGCTGATGGAATATGATCCAGTAAGGCCAGTTTTAGTGATAAGGCCTTATCTGACACATACACACTACACAGGGGTTTATAATACAATAGACAAGACTTTATAACTCTTTACATCGTCATCTACCGGGAATGTCTTTACTTGATTGGCCATCTTGCACTATTTTTATTGTTGTTATTTATTTATTTATTTTCATGTCTTGTACTTACATTGTTGCGGAACCTGGGAGCCACATGTTTCATTGATTACTACACTGTAGTTGTGTATATGATATGACATTAAACCTTTAAATCTAATTTTTTGTTTTGTGTGCAGGGCTACCTCTGCTGATGAAATGTGCAACTTCTACATAATGTACTACATGGACAGCAGACACGCCGTCCCCTACATGACCTGCATGGAGCCAGGCTCCAAAGAGCTGTTCCAGCATATTCCAGATGAAGCCAACATGCCCATCGCTGTCAGTCCAGCTGATATAAACTCTATGATGCATATGAGGCACTCAACAGGTACACATATATATCAATATTGTTTATATTGTATAATGTTAACCCACATACTATTCCTTTTTTTATTAAGTTTTCCTTCACAAGCTGAATACAATTTAAAAAAACAAAAAGTGTTTGCGTTTCCACACTTTCATAGAAAACACACTATATGTCAACCATACCTCTTTCCTTTGTTAAGATCCATATGTCACGGATAGGATCATATTCTGTGCTAAATAAGAGACATGTAATCATTTACAAAACATCACCATGTTTTTATTTATCAAAATAATGTTGTTTAATCCACGTTGGCGTACGACACAAAACCATCGGTTTGTTTTTTCATCAGGAAATGTAGACCGGCTCAAACGATTTTTAATTATCATCCTCACGATCATTTAATGTATCATATGTTCGCCGAATTGACATGAAAGCACTAATACATGTGGTTTAATCCACGTGAGTTTACAACTACAAAAATAATCGGTTTGTTTTTATATCACATCCGACGGGAGGAAATGCAGTGCTCACGGCTCTCACTACCGATTTTTAATCCTAATTTCATCATCTTCACAATCATTTATGTTTATGTTCGCCAAATTGACATGAAAGCACTGACAAATATGAATATACTGTAGTCAACTTCATTAAAACGTTATTAACTTGCCCAAACTCAGTAATTCACTAAAAAGAGGTTTATTTTTAATGAAGCCTCGTCATCTCACCATGGGCAAACGGGCTATGATATTATACTATTGTTAATAGTGTACTGTATTATTAGTGTTTAATATTACTGCTATAACAATCACACATTGAGTTCATTGTTGTGCAATGTTAAAATCAGACCGTTTTTTTTTTTTAAATAGTCTGAAAGAAACGGCAGCTCTCAGGTGATCAGCTGTGTGTTTACACACCTAATGGTCATCAGCCATGGCCCCCACCCCCCTCTGAGTGAAAAGCTTACAGTTAGCTGTCTTTGTGTATTGCAACCAGGGAGAGCAGTGATGGACGCTGCCACAATGAAACTGTGAAATAAACAGCTGATTCCTCACACACACAGTAGCCTGTTGTTTCTATGCATAAAATAGTGAGAAACATTCCTTTGGTTAATTATTATATAACTTATTTTCTCCATAAAAGCTGGTGGGTTGAAAGCAATACGGGAATTGTGATGCCGTGGCTTTATCTGACAGCGTACTTACATTTATGGCCCGGGACACACATATTTATTTAGATATGTTTTAAACAAGTTTAAATAAAAGGCTGGAGTGTGTCTTGCTCTGCCAGGTACAACAACTGGGAGCGCGGTGCAAAGTATCTATAGAATACGGCGCTGGGTTATTGTTCTTATTATAGCCTACATCATGTAGTCCGCTGTATAGAAAACTGTAGTTTCCCCACAGCATCAGACGCACATTCATGACGTCCGCTGGCGCATCATAAATACGTCGATAGTGTAAGTGCATCGGATTCTCAAAGCACTGCAGTCTCTTCTCCTAAATCCTTTTGAATTCTCCTATGCACTATTTATTAACCCTGAAACGGTGTGACAAAGCTCTACCATCCCCCCTCTGTTAACAAGAGATATGCCCCTTTCACACCAACGCGGTTCCAGAATCTGGTTCGTTTCAAGCACCAAAAAGTTGTCGGTCTAGAAAGCAAGCACCGCATACGTCACGCTTACGTCGGAGGCGGGGCATCAGTTTTAATGTTATACCATAGTAATTAATGCTGCAAAGCTGGGTATTTTGAGCTTGGCGCATGCAGAGGCTAACAACAGCTAGCTCTAACGCCATCGAATAGGACGTATATTTATCTTCTTTCTCCTACGGAATCGTCGTTGAAGTTGATGATGATGATTGTAAAGAACTTTTGAATGTAGCATGTAACGACTGTAAAGTTGGTAGTAAACTCGTCCCATTTCTTCCATTTAGTTTCGACAGAGCAAAACCAAAACGAGTAGCGCTTCAATACAATCGGTCATTGTTGTTGCTGTCGATGTGAGGGGTTTCCGCGCGATTTGGCTTTATGAAGCAGGCACGCAAACGGTTACGTCATGACGCAAACAATGACGCAATGACGCAGCACCAGTCGGTCTCTGAGCGGTGTGAACAGAGCGGGAGCTGAACCGAAGAACCGGTTCCGAACCAGAAAAGCTCTTGCACGGAGCTAGAACGGGAAAAGCCTTGGTGTGAAAGGGGCAATAGTAGCCTATGTTGCGGACTCTATGTTTAAAACTAATTGCCCATCGGAATGTGCGGAGAAAGTCTCCCAAGGGGGATGGGAGACTTCTGACTTTTGTCACATTCCGATGGACTATCGGAATGACATGCAGGGCAGCATTGCCGGTCTGAAAGGGTCTCTGGAAATATCAAACATTTAATTCAAGTTTTAAAAACAGTGACAGGTTAAAATCAGAGGTGGAAGAAGTATTCCGATTATTTAACTAGGTAAAAAGACGTGTTAGAAGCAAATGTCCTGCATTCAAAATTGTTAATAGCCCAAGTGAAAAGTATTATCATCTGAAAGTAAAATTAATCATTATGTTATTAGTATTAAATACATATAATTTGTACAACTTATATTTAGAAATACTCCGTTGTAATTATTGATGCATAAATGTGTTCATCCGTTCAATGTGGCATCTGCTATAATGGGGTTATTGTATGATATTACTTAATAATACAACACATTACTGTATAATACGTGATAATGTATGAGTTGATTTACTTCAATCTACTGTACTGTGTACACCACAACAATATTACAAAAATATACTGCATATTAACCCTTTGGAGTCCAGGGCTAATTTGGCCGTTTTCGCATACTTTTGATTTTTCTTACTAAACCCTATTAAGAAATGTTTGGCATGTCAATGTTTGGTATCTTTTTTTTAAGGACAACCTCACCTATATAACCTGATAGTTATTTATGTCATTTTGAGATACTATATGAACATTTTGGACCCAAAATCACAAAAAAACGTAAAAACAGATTTCGAAAATGATATTATTTTTCATATAGGTAACACAAACATACACAACGAAACCATTTGAAAGCTGGACATATATACATGGGATGTCACTATGATAATGTGAAAGTTTGATTGAGGTAGCATGAACCTATATACAAATTGTATGAACAAATAACAGGTGTATCCATAGGCTTTTTCCCCTAATTTCTTAAGTTCTGTCAACAGTGATACAGTAGGCACAACAAAACATTTAAAAGCTTAAATAATGTACATGTGATTTCATTCTGATATGGCAAAAGTGTTATTATAAATATAATACAAATATATATATACACATTATGTACAAAAATCAGTTTTTTCTGTCTTTGTCTGTGCCACGCTTCAAAGCAGTTTCTGCCAACTACGACACAGAGGGCAAAATCACAGGCTCCTCCTCCTCCTCCATGTCAAAAAACAAGCTTATAGCTTGACTCACGTTCAGAGTTCTCTTCATCATAGTTGAATCTTCAAAACTCTAAATCTATCTAACTATATCTAAATTCTCAATGTTTGTCTGTCACTTTACTTCAATCGCAGTCTCCCGCCGTCTCTCTTCGTCTCTCTTCGTCTCCCGCCGCCTGTCTTCGTATATCTTCGTCTCTCTCCATTTCCCGCCGTCTCTCTTCGGTTCCCGCCGTCCCTCTTCGTCTCGTTTTGTATCACTCCGTTTACCTGATTACCTCACCCCCTCCCTGGTAAATAAATCCTGTTGAGCAGAATCTAAAGTTTCCAGTATTTTCCGTTTCGTAAAATGATAAAATACGGCGAAGATATTAAAATATGTGCTTCCATTATTCATACTTTTTAAATATATTTGTATTAACTTTAATCATTGTATCTCCGTGTTTATTGGGTCTTTTTGCATGAAACAAAGACTTGCATATAGTTTCAAGCCAGTACTTTCGACAGAAATACACATATACATCCTGTTGAGCAGGATCTACAGTTTCCAGTATTTTCCGTTTCGTAAAATGATCAAATACGGCGAAGATATTCAAATATGTGCTTCCATTTTTCAAACTTTTGAAATGTATTAACTTTATATCATCGTATCTCCGTGTTTACTGGGTCTTTTTGCATGAAACAAAGACTGGGATATAGTTTCAGTCAGCCAGTACTTTCGACAGAAACACACGGCAATGTTGTCCGGACTGTTGTTTTTATGCGGCTTGAACAGGTCATGTGATCTGATCACACCGGCGTGACGGTCGACTCCAAAGGGTTAAAGCAAACTATTGTAAAGGTAAAAGTATGAGCATAAAAAATAAAGAAGTGTAAACATTTACATTATTATTATGATTATTTAATATATAAAGACTATATATTATTGAATTACAATTAAGATCATAAGATTAGATATACTTTATTTGATCTAAAATATTGATGTTTTTTCGTTATAGTAGCCTGTGAAAACCATAACAAATAAGTGATTCAATGCTACAGTATTCAGCAAACACAACTGCAGAGCTGCAAACATTGCAAACAGACTAAGGCCTACAACACCCAGTTGTCTTTGTGTATTTGTGAATGAAGCGCCATCTCATGGTTAAGTCTTGTAATTGAACAAATGGGGACATTTGGTAATGCCCTCTAGCAATTTGGCAACGCCCCCAGCCACTGGGATCCGCTGGGTTTTTGGTTGGAATTCATTTCATTTCATTTCAAACCTTTATTTAACGAGATTGGTCCCATTGAGATCATAGATCTCTTTTTCAAGGGAGACCTGCAGCATATAGGTTCCACATGAAACATAAAACAATAAAGGACATTATACATTATATTTACAGGATACATTTACATAGTTATAGACATTTACAAGTGCCCATAGTATCAACAAGCATTTCATTTAGTAGGGATATCCCGATCACCTTTTTTTGCTCCCGATCCGATTCCGATCATTTGATTTTGACAATCTGCCGATACCGATTTTTCCCCGATCCGATCTTTATGCAATGCATTAAGAGAAAAAAAAGGAAAAAAGCATTCAAGTTGTCCCTTAAGGTTATTTTTTTTATTTAAATAACAGTACCCAACTATCCATTCTATCCAACATGGATATAGCTTCTTTTTTTCACAGTAGCATTGGATCAGTTTAGTTGTGCAGCATTGGATCAAAACAAAATAAAGCTTATCAGTGGTCCACCACAAAATAACCATGTAAACAAATTGAGTGCATATAGTGCAGTAACAAATACAAATAACTCTACTGGAAAGAGGTAGCTTGACTAGCTTCACAAGTTCACATTCAGTCACAAATAATCAAATAAAAATGTGGCTTAGTGCAGAATTCTATCCTTAAGACTAACTAGTCTAGTAATAATGCAATGAACAACAGCAGCTTAACATAACATGAATAAACAAAGTATTATATTTCCATCTTACTGGAGTAACACAATTAAATAGTAATCAGCAGCGAACCACTTCAACACGTGTGTTTCGGTGTATTCACGGCATTCATTTTGTTATTCTACAGTATTGTTGTTTTATAGTTATTTGCTAATGTAACCCAATTTGTGTTCTTTGAAATTGAAAAGGATATCGCATTGTGTTTGTTACTTTTGTTGCAGTTATATATGTCTTAAGTGTAATTTCGCTTGGCTTCCTATTTGTGGACATGCTTTTATTTTGAAGGAGAGGTTGTTGTTCCCAAGTTGTTGTTGCTTTGGAAACAACGTGACGGAGATTAACGGAGAAAAGTAATATCTACATATAAAGACGGAGAAAGTAAACGATAACGTTTATGGATAAGTGTTAGCACCCCCCAAAGAGGCACAAGCTCTTACGTTGATATTGGAGATTTCAATAAATTCAATCTGAACGTAGACTCTCGTTAGCTTACTGCTACTATTAGACACTGCGCCCTGCCCACTCTGTTGCCAGATTTGAGAGAAATAAGCAACCAGGTCTATGAAAACAAGCCCAAAAGAAGCAACACATACATGATGTTGTGTAATTTTAAACCAAAACTAAGGCCTCAGGATGACTTTAAGACGTGAACATGGTCATTTTAGTTTTGTAACATTAAATAAAAATAATTTAAAAAAAAATTATCACGTGATCGGCTACGATCCCCGATCACGTGATCGGATCGGGACATCTCTATCATTTAGCCTAGCTTTAAAAACATGCAGAGGAATGAGATTGCTCAGTTTCAATTATTGCTGAAGATTGTTCCAAGCAAGTGGAGCTGCGCACATAAAAGCTGTCTTACCTAAGACAGTCCTTGCTCTTGGCACCTCTAACAATACTACATCATGCGATCTCAGACAATAGCTGCTTGCAACTCTCTGTGTTATCAGAGAGCAGATATAATACGGGAGTTTACCCAACAAAGCTTTATAAATAAATGTGTACCAATGACTGAGCCTCTTTACAGTAAGTGATGGCAAACCTGCCTTGGCATACAGGATACAATGATGAGTAAGTGCTTTACAATTTGTGACAAATCTCAGTGCACTGTGATAGGCGGCATCTAACTTGTTCAGGCAATATGCAGGTGCATTCATATACAACAAATCACCATAGTCCAGCACAGGTAAAAAGGTCATAGTGACTAGCCTTTTCCTGGCCTCAAGTGAGAAACAGGACTTGTTTCTGAAAAAGAAACCTAGTCTAACCCTCAGCTTTTTAAGCAGGTTATTGACATGAAGTTTAAAAGTAAGACAATCATCAAGCCAGATACCTAGGTATTTATAACAGGTAACCACTTCAAGTACTTGTCCTTGCATAGTAACAATATCCAAAACAGGCTCTGGTGTCTTTTTAGCTTTTGAAAATATCATTACCTTAGTTTTATCAACATTTAAAAGAAGCTTAAGTTCAGCAAGCTGAGTCTGAATAATGTTAAAAACAGCCTGTGATTTAACACCAGCCTCCTTAATGGTGGGACCTGCACAGTACATCACGGTATCGTCCGCATAAAAATGTAAAGTAGCTTCATTCACATTTTCACCTAAACTGTTGATATATATGGAGAATAAAAGTGGACCTAAAACAGAACCTTGAGGAACACCATTAGCAATGTTTAACCACTCAGAAGACAGCCCATCAAAGTGAACACATTGGGACCTTTCAGAGAGGTAGTTCACAAACCAACCCACTGCATGGCTGGATATGCCAATACTGAGTAGCCTCTGCTTTAAGATGTAATGATCGACGGTATCAAACGCTTTGGAAAGGTCAATAAATAGAGCTGCACAACTCTGCTTATTATCTAAAATACCCGTAATGTCATTCACCACTTTCATTGTGGCAGTGATGGTGCTATGTTGCTTTCTGAAGCCTGACTGATGTTTAGACAGGATATCATTTTTACATAAAAACTCCTTTACCTGTTCACTCACTAAGCGTTCAAGAACCTTCGCCAGAACTGACAATTTAGAGATTGGCCTATAGTTATTTAAAATAGTTGCCTCCCCTCCTTTTAGCAAAGGCAAGACATAAGCTGACTTCCATACTTTTGGAATTGCATTTGTGCTGAGGGAGAGGTTAAAAAGAGTAGTGAGAGGAGGAGCAATAAAATCTGCAGCTATCTTTAAAAAGAAAGGTTCTACGTTGTCCGGGCCAGCCGGTTTCTTAGGATCTAGCTTAGATAAGGCTTCATGAACAACATTAACAGTAAAAGGAGTAAAACTGAAAGGGTTTTCCAGACCACATTGTTCAGAGTCACGGATTGGGTTGTTCACAGAAGCATAGTTAGAAACAGAATCAAACATAGAACCGCAGGACACAAAATGCTCATTAAAGCAATTTAGCATAGTAGCCCTGTCCGATATAGAGCCAGATGCTGTGGTAAGGCACTGAGGTAGCTCATTACGGATATCACCGGTGGATATCGATTTTATGGCTTTCCAAAATGTCCTAGGATTATTTAGGTTTTCTGTGGTAACTGACAAATAGTACATCGACTTTGCACTTTTGACATTTGAAGTGAAGCTATTCCTTAGCTGCCTAAAACGCAGCCATTCTACCTCTGAGCCTGATTTCCTAGCCTTTGCCCAGGCCTTGTTTCTCTCATGTAGGAGACTGGACAGTTCAGCAGAAAACCAAGGATTGTCTCGTCCCTTCACTCTAAATTTACCCAGGGGTGCATGTCTATCAATGATCTCCATAAAACCAAGATAAAAATAAGACCATGCAGTTTCTACATCAGCACACAGATCGATTTTTCCCCAATCAAACCCAAACAGATCATGAACAAAACCCTGCTCCACAAAATGTTTTATGTCTCTCTTAATAATAATACTACGAGGTTTAACCTTTTGAACCTTAGTGTCCCTAATTGTGACTACAACACAGTGATCACTAAAATAATTCGCAAATACTCCCACAGATAAGTATTTATAGGGAGCATTAGTTAGAATGAGATCAATTAGGGAGGATTTATTTGGGGACTTAATGTTAGGGCGAGTAGGACTGTCAACAATCTGAGTAACATTTAAAGAGATACAAAGGTTTTTAAAATCCTCTGACACTGCAGTTAACCAGTCCCAGTTAAAATCTCCAAGTAGCACTATTTCCTTGTAGTCTAGTTGCGATAAAATATTTGCTAGCGAAGACAAGGAGTCCTTGCCAGCTGAGGGGGGTCTGTAACAGCCCACCACCATGACCTGTTGCCCCTTTGCCACTTCTATAATTAAGGCTACAAATTCGAATTGCTTACTGATAGATTTGGAAACTAATGTGGTTACACTGAACTTATTCTTAACATAAATGGCAACGCCACCACCTTTATTAGGCCGGTCGGTACGATACACATTATAACCATTTAAGGCAATGTCAGAGGCCAAAATAGATTTATTTAGCCATGTTTCTGATAAAACAATGACGTGAGCGTCAGTCGAGCTCGCCCAGATGCGGACAAAATCTAGTTTACCTAACAGACTGCGCACATGCAAGTGGATGAAACCCAACCCAGACCTAGCTTTAAAATCAGCAGGCGTAGCAATCTGACTACTACTACTGGGCGGACCAGGGTTAGGTTGTACATTTCCTGACAGTAATAACAACAACAAAAACAGGCATATTTTCCTCTTAAGCGACACACATACATTGTCATCTACTTTAGAAACACCGGAAAAGTCTGCGAGAGTGTGATTAGAGCTCAAGAAGCAGTCCTGAAGAACCATCATCGCAGGCAAACAAAAAAGACAAACATATGTTGTAGAGCAGATTGTCTGTGACAAGGCAACCGGTAATTGTTTGTGCAACACATCCGAACCTTTGCAGGGGATGCCCACTGCGGGTGGCAGAACAGACCTGAATCCAGTAGACTTCTCAGAAAGATTAGAGATCTTCTCATAGTCCAAAACAGTTAACAGGCACAGCAGAATCCCGATATGGGCCATTTTCCCAGACCAGCACACAGTATCTGCGATGTTCCTGGAGCAAAATCAGCACAGCAGCAAAGGACAGGGGAAAACAGCAGTGTGGTATCCCCGGGGTGAAAGCAGGCCTCTGCAACAGCAGAACAAGGAGAGGTGGAAAGCAGGCCCCAGCCGTGATAAAATCCTCCTCCGCACAGCAGCACACGCCCGGTGGAAGCAGGCCAAGCCCGAAGCGTGGATCCACTCCGTCTCTCCGCGACGACTCCGGGAATCAGCTGGGTGGAGACCTATCTGGAGTGCTACATCTGTAGTCTTTGTTGCCGGTGACTACTGCCTCCTCAGCTAGCTGTTGGCTGGAGCATAATAAAGCTGGTTAAGCTTGTGGCCTTCTAGCTAGCCGCTGTTAGTAGCTTCAAGTCAACTCCACCCCTCCACCTTGCTCTCCAGCCATTAAAACACTTGGAGTCAGACGTTGACCCTGTTTTATTCACACGTGCTGCCATTATAAGCTTTTGTACTCGCTGTCTGACCACTCCATCTTATCTTTGTGGTCCAGTGTTCACCCCAATACAACCCCACAAAGTTATCACAACCAACAGCATGTGCGCTGTCTGAAACATTGTTCACAGCAAACCCGCCTTGCTTTTAAAGTGTCTGGCCCCTAAACCCTAGTCACTGCTGGTATTCATTTTTGTTTCATTCTCTCTAGCATATCTCTGTATATATATAGTTATACATTTGGGTTTTAGGGACAACAACTCATATTTTTGGTTTGTCCTTTCTATGGTATTTGTTTTCCCTGTTGGATAGAGAGTGAATGTATTCTAATTTAAGGTTCACACTTGCTTTTAAATCATTTCTCCATTTGAACTTGTCTTGTTATTTTAGCTACCTTCACTTACACTTCTCAAAAATAAGTTGTGCTTAGTCTAAGTAAGCTATGTTTTCCCCCCCAAAGATCATCAAGATAACAGATTGCTGTGGAACGACAACAAAGAGGCTCTGGATCAGGGTGAGTTCAAGGATATAAGCTGCACCACTATGTTATTAGAAATGAAAAGGTCGGAAAGGTATTTTCTACTACAAAAACACCTGCCTGATAATCATGCTAAACCTGAACTGTGAAATAATAATAACAATTCTGGCACTACTATTTAGCTCTGTTTTTTGTTGTACTTCTTTGCCTTGTGGTTTAGACATGTGAATTATGCAAACTCACATAGATAAAAGTTCAGCTGATGTTATATGGCTTTTTTTGTTGCTTTAAGGACATGTGTCTGCTGTATACGCATCAATCCCATATCTCTGACAACCAGATGGTAACCATAGCTTTAGGTATCTGTAGGTATTGTTCTACCTTCTTTTAATACAGCTAATCTGATCGCGCGAGCACCAGGGGCACTACAGTGGAATGTTCTACTGCAACACTCCCCACACGCAAACACACAGTACACCCGCGACTGTTACAATGAAGGCTCGATAATCAGCTCACGGCATATAGGCAGGGGTAAAGTACTATTTTTTTATGAGTGGAGAGCGGACCTCACCTCCTCTAGGGGGGTCCGGGGGGATGCTCCCCCGGGAAGATTTTTTTTAAATATTGAAGTTAAAAGCATCAATCTGGTGCACTTTGAGAGCAACATTAAGAGATCTATGGATACATCTCTCAACACCCAGATGAAACACAACTGTAATCAGATGTTTTTTTTCTTTATGGATATTTTACAAATCACTCTCCTTTCAAACTGTATTCTTGTTTTACTGCCATATAGTATTTCATAACTGTTTTTCCTTTATTCTCTTATTTTTTTTATAACTATAATGATCATATGAAGGTGTGCCGCGGAAATAATCTTTTGAATAATTTGTGACCAAACCGTTTGAGACCCACTGAGATAACTTAGACTAAAGTTAACTATCTAAACACTCAGAGAGTCCTTTAGCTCACCTGAGTCTCTCAGTCTGAGAGGAGGACTCTCCTCCAGATTGTTCTGGAACAAACAGCTCCTTATGTCCGTTAGTGCAGCTAGCTAACCAGATGCTAACAACACGGTCCCTGCTGGCACCGGTCTCTCTCTCTCTCTCTCTCTCTCTCTCTCTCTCTCTCTCTCTCTCTCTCTCTCTCTCTCTCTCTCTCTCTCTCTCTCTCTCTCTCTCTCTCTCTCTCTCTCTCTCTCTCTCTGAGATTGTGAGTGGACTGGTGAGTATAGTGGAGAGCGATCGTTTAAAGTTTACAACTTTTCAAACCATTGTTAACTATTCACTTTTCTCTGGGTGATAGTTTATGTCTTTGTGCATCACTTCACCGACTTTGGTGTTTTTTGGTGGTGTTGTTTGGTTGCACTGGTGAATTGTTTGTCTAATTGTTTGTCTAGCGGCTGGAGCTGCAGTCACGCCGCCAGGCATGGCGTTCCGTGGCAGCTGCGCTGGTTTAGAGAAGCTGACTTGCCAACACGCCATCAAGCTCTCTCCACCTGTCGGTGTGTCGGTGGAGGAGTGTGGTCTGGCTGTGGGTGCTGTGGTGGGATATGGCAGAGTTAAATCTGCCTCCCGCATGAATAGTGCAGTGGTTATTTTTTTAGACTGCACGGAGAAAGCTAACCAGCTGGTGGAGAGCGGGCTAGTGATTAAAGGGACGCTGTTACCCGTGCTACCCCGTGTCACTCCAGCTAAAAAAGTCATCATCTCTAATGTACCCCCGTTTCTGAGAAACGAGTTGTTGGAGAGAGAGCTAGCTCGACACGGGCAGCTTGCATCTCCCATTAAGTTGATCCTCCTGGGCTGCAAATCCCCGCACATCAAGCACGTTGTGTCTTTTAGGAGACAGGTGCTTATGGTCCTGAAGAAGGATGAAGGGGAACTTAATCTGGCTCTTAAGTTTAAAATTGATGATTTTGTGTATACTGTCCATGTTACGTCTGACATTTTGAGATGTTATGGTTGTGGAGCGGCAGGACACCTGATCCGCGCGTGCCCGGAGAGTGCGGGTGACGCAACCCGTGGTGTCCGCGCTCGCAGCCGGCCCGACGGTGCCCGCGGCGGAGCCGCTACCGGTTGACTTGTCCACGGCCGGGCCGCCGGTGCTGGACTCCGCGCCCGCGGCGGAGCCGCTGCAGGTCCCTTTGTCCACGGCCGGGCCGCCGGTGCTGTGGTCCGCGCCAGCGGCGGAGCCGCTGCCGGTTGCTTTGTCCACGGCCGGGCCCGCGCCCGCGGCGGAAACGCCGGTGGTGGAACCGCAGGTCAGTCGGTCCGTGGCAGAGCCAACGGTTTCACGCGTAGAAAGCACACAGGCAGCCGGTACACACAGTATCACACATACGGACACTCAGGTCACACAGAAAGCAGATAGTGAGCACACTGCAGCCAGAGTGGCTGAGTCTGTTCTAGAGGAGGTGGTAATGGATGAGGATTTGTTAAGGTTACCTGTTAAAAGGAAAAACGAACAAGTGAGCAAAGGAAGTGTGGCTCAGAAAGGGAAGGTGTCAAAGAAGGAGTCGCTGTGTTCCTCCTCTCAGCCAGAGGGAGTCTCAGAGGACTCAGAGGACAGTGACAGCGAGTCATTATTTGACATCGTTGTGGTAGCAAAGGGAGAGGAGTACTCTTTCCAGAGGATCAGATCCTTTCTGGCGGAAACTAAGGGGTGGAGGGGGGTGAAATTAGATGACTTTTTTGCAGATTTGCAGATCTTTCACAATTCTGCCAGGGCTCTCATGCGGCGCAAAGAAGCCTTTGGGGAACCTTTCTTCAGCGGCCCAGAGAAGGCTCGTTAAATAAGATACTTCAGAGGATTAGAGGGGAAACTGCAAAGAATGATGAATAAGTACATCTTGGTTTTATTTTCTTTATTTTTTTTTTCTTCAGCCAGGTTTTTGATTTTGTTAGGATGCAATTATAATTTCATTATGAGTGACATAAAGCTGGGCTCTTTAAACATTAACAGTGCTCGAGGGGATGCTAAGAGAGCATCTTTATTTACTTGATTAGGAAACAAGAGTTTAAATGTAACGTTTCTCCAGGAAACTCACAGTACTGCTGAGAACGAGAGTGACTGGAGGAGGGGATGGGGGGGAGGGCTTCAGCCATAAGCGCAGCAATAGTGGAGGGGTTGCAATTCTCTTTGCGAGGGGCTTTACACCCTTCTCCTGTACGGTCGATGAGGTCATCAGGACACTTGCTCAAAATAAATGCTGAATTTGAAAAAGTTAAAATATGTTTTATAAATATTTATGCTCCCAGTGTGGGCGCAGAGAGGCTTTTGTTTTTTGAGAAACTGAAACACACTCTTAGTGTAGAGGAAACTTCTGTGTAGCATGCAGTGGAGTCACCGACTCAGGAAGGAGACACGGGAAGAGTCGGAGCTTTGATGTCAAACCACTGTGATTTATTTGGAGTTGGTACCAGAGTATTCACATCACAAATCCAAGAGTCAGAGGTTCTGACTCCACGGTAGAGTTGCCACGTCAATTCTGGAGAGCCTCTCTCTTGCCAGCCCATCTAACTGGTTTCGCAGAGAGTAAACAACATATTTGAGGAGATAGCCTAAACAGTGTGGGAACACAGAGCTACTTGCCTCGGACACTTATGACCTCGAAGATTTTACCTTGGAGTCCACAAATACAGAGAAGGAAGTGTCCCAGTGTACCCACAACACAGACCATCTGTATCCCAGTATTGACCGGTCACAGAATGGGAACAATAACATTATTGGCTAAGCCGCCTGTGTCCTTAAAGAAGGTAAACAGACATCGAGGTTTGTCCTGTATGTTACTAATTGGCGTCTTATGATAATTATTTCCACAACACTTAGCACCTGTGATAGTGGGGAGTATCTGTTCCTGGGGGGTGACTTCAACAGAGAACCCTGTGCTGGATAGGAACCACCAGGAACCGCATGCTGCCTCGAAGAGTGCCTTAATAAGACTAACAGAAAGCTTTGAGCTGTGTGATGTTTGGAGGCACTTCCACCCGGGCCAGCGGCGGTACACGTGGGTGCACTCTAGGGATAACCTGTTGTCTCTGGCTAGGCTGGATCGTGTCTATGTTTTTAACCATCACATTAATGTAAGCAGAAGCTGCTCCATCAGTCCAGTGGGAATCTCTGACCATTCCCTTGTACAAGTCTCACTTTTTATTAATCATGTTAAGTGTAATAGTGCGTATTGGCACTTTAATGCTTCTCTGTTGGCCGACAACCATTTTCAAAATGTTTTTTAATTATTTTGGGAAAACTACCGTTTATCTAAGAGTGAGTACAATTCTCTTCAGCAGTGGTGGGATGTAGGTAAAGTGAAGATCAAGCAACTTTGCCTACAGTACACTTTCAATGTCACAAAGGACATGGCTAGATCTCTGAGAGCTCTGGAGAGAGAAGTGGTGGAGCTGCAGGGATTGGCAGACTCCACAGGAGAGCGAGAACATGTTGAAGTTTTCAAAAGTAAAAACTCAGCTCTGTCTGACCTGCTGGGGTTTTCTGCTCAGGGTGCTCTGGTCAGATCCTGGTTTCAGAACATCGTGAAAATGGAAGCTCCCTCTCACTTGTTCTTTGTTCTCGAGCGTAAGAATGGTTAGAGGAGGCTGATGCACTCCCTGCGATCCAATGCTGGGCAGCTGCTTCAGGAGTCCGCCGACATTCGTCAGTGTGCTGTGGAGTTCTACAAAGAGCTCTACAGAACAGAGTTCCAGGCCGAGCCAGAGGTGGCGCAGTCGTTCTATCAGGGCCTTCCTAACGTCCCTGAGGAGGACCATGCTGAGCTGGAGGCTGAGCTCTCTGCCCAGGAGCTGCAGGAGGCCCTGCAGAGCATGCAGAGTGGGAAGGCTCCTGGCATAGACGGCCTGCCTGCAGACTTCTATAAGGCTCTCTGGCCAGTTATAGGGGACGACCTGCTGAGTGTGCTCAGAGACAGTCTAAGTAACGGGAGGTTGCCTCTGAGTTGCAGGAGAGCTGTGCTCACTCTCCTCCCTAAGAAAGGAGACCTGCAGGAGATTAAGAACTGGCGTCCTGTGTCTCTACTCTGTACCGACTACAAGCTGCTTTCCAAAGTGTTAGCGACGAGGCTGAGGAAAGTGATGGAGCATGTCATTCACGTAGACCAGACATACTGTGTACCCAGCAGGTTGATAACTGACAACGTGACTCTGATTCGAGATGTTTTGGACCTCTCCGGTTCATTGGGCTGTGAGCTTGGTCTGATTTCTCTAGACCAAGAAAAGGCTTTTGACCGAGTTGAACACCAGTACTTGTGGCAGACGCTGGAAGCTTTTGGGTTCAGCTCTGGTCTCATAGCCAAGATCCAGGTCTTGTACAGGGACATGTACTGAAGATAAACGGTAGTTTGTGTGCTCCTTTTGAAGCTCAGAGAGGAGTCCGACAGGGCTGCTCTTTGTCCGGGATGCTCTACTCCCTGGCCATAGAGCCCTTTTTACACCGGTTAAGGTCAAAGTTACAGGGTTTCTCTTTTCCTGGCTGTAGGGATGTTTTTAAATTGTCTGCGTATGCGGATGATATAATGGTCTTTGTTAAAAAAACAAGATGACATCAATGTTTTAACTGAAACTGTGAGCAATTTTTGCAAAATCTCATCTGCTCGAGTCAACTGGGGGAAAAGTGAGGCCTTAGCAGTAGGAGAGGGCAGTATTGATCAACTGGGGGAAAGTGAGGCCTTAGCAGTAGGAGAGGGCAGTATTGATCAACTGGGGGAAAGTGAGGCCTTAGCAGTAGGAGAGGGCAGTATTGATCAACTGGGGGAAAAGTGAGGCCTTAGCAGGAGGAGAGGGCAGTATTGACAGCTTGTTGTTACCTGGGGGCCTTGGTTGGAAAAGGGCAGGGTTAAAGTACCTGGGTATTTATCTTGGTGATGACACATTTTGTTTGAAGAACTGGGACGGGCTTATAGAGAAAGTGGAAGGCCGGTTAAAGAAGTGGAAGTGGATCCTTCCCAAACTTTCTTTTAAAGGGAGAATCCTTATTTTAAACAACCTTGTTTCCTCCATGCTGGCTCACCGGCTGGCGTGCACCGACCCACCCGTAAACCTGCTGTCCAGGGTGCAGGCTCTCATGGTGGACTTCTTCTGGGACCGCATGCACTGGGTCCCTCAGAGCGTCCTGTTCCTGCCAAAGGAGGAGGGGGGACATGGCCTGGTTCACCTGGCAAGCAGAGGGGCGGCCTTCAGGCTCCGGTTCGTCCAGAGGTTCCTGACTGGACCTGCTGACCTGGTCTGGAGACCCGTAGCTCAGGCCTTATTGGAGCGCTGTGGTGGGCTGGGTCTGGCTGAGTCGCTGTTCCTAATGGACCTGAAAGGATTACGCCTGAACAATCTCTCGGGTTTCTATGGAGGTCTCTTCAAGGTGTGGGGACTACTCAAAAAAGAGAGACCAGGGCTCACTGTACTGGCTCCTCAGAGAGCCAGTGGTCCGTGGATCTCGTTTTGTGTGTGGAGTAGGGCCTTCTCTACAACAGAGACTTTGTGAGGAGAGGATCCTCACGCTGGGCCAGATGGTGGGTGTGTGTGGCCCCCGTCTGGACAACGCTGCAGGCCTGGCCTCACGTCTGAGCCTCAGGTCAGTCCGGGTGGTCAGCCTCCTGCTGCAGAGCTGGAAGCAGCAGCTCAGCCAGTCAGATCTGGCGCTGATCGCTGCTCACTGTAACGGACTGAAGTCTCCAAATGACAATGACTCTTTTCCAGAGATGCAATGTTTTCCTGATCTCAGTTGTGAGGGTTTTTTGTTAAAGTTGGACAATGTTACTGATTTTAAGTTTAGCACCATGTCCAACAAAACATTTTATTATTTAGTGACAAAGGTGCTGAATCAGAGCAGACTCCAAGAGCGAGTGGACACCCGGTGGAGAGCCCACCTGGGCCTGACGGAGGCTCAGAGGCCTGAGTGGAGAGCGCTCTACAAGCCTCCGCTGACTAAGAGGGGTGGGGACCTCCAGTGGAGGATTCTCCATGCTGCGGTAGCTGTTAATGCGTTTGTTTCTGTGATCAACCCTACAGTGTCTGACGCCTGTCCTTTCTGTGAACAGAGGGAAACCATTTTTCATTGTTTTACAGAATGTGGTCGACTCCTTTGTCTTTTTCAGTTACTCACTCAGATGTTGATTTTGTTTAATGTGGTTTTTTCTAAGTCAATGTTCATTTTGGGTTGTAGGTACAGCCAGAAGCAAAAGTGCAAAAGTCAGCTTTTGAATTTTTTGTTGGGGCAGGCTAAAATGGCCATTTACCTCAGCAGGAGGAATAAAGTTGCGGGATCATTGGATACCGATGCAGTTTCGATTTTCAAGCGGATGGTTAAAGCAAGACTGAAAATCTCTCTTTCTCTCTCTCTCTCTCTCTCTCTCTCTCTCTCTCTCTCTCTCTCTCTCTCTCTCTCTCTCTCTCTCTCTCTCACACTAAATGCGCTATTTCCACACACACAGAGCCGAGCTTGCATGACACAAGCACACTTTTATTTCCGGTAAAGCACGGTTAATGTATTATATTATTGAGGTAGAATTGTATAATTGTCTGGGGCTACAGAAAAAACATTCGTGGCAGGCCAGGCGACGCCACTGTCGAGCACACACACTACAAAGATGTAAAATATTATTTTACCAACAATGTGGAATAACCGTCAAAATAGTAATTCAGACAGGGGAGCTCCGCACCGCCTGCCTGCCGCTAGGGCAGTGGTTCTCAAACTTTTTCTGTCATTCCCCACTTTGAACAGGTGGGCCTTTTCAAGCCCCACCTGTTCCTCATCGCTCCAATAAAATGATAGGCCAAGCTTAAAATTGTCAAATGTATCGTTCTATATCAGGGGTCTCCAACCTTTTTTAGGATGAGAGCTACTTTCAAAAAATAAAACAAGACGTGAGCTACTTTTACTCCTCTTTTTTTGTTTTTTTGCAGTGTATATATTTAGCACATTTTAACATTATTATATGCTACCTTTAACCTTTGTGTGCTATTTGGGTCTGTGGGACCCGTTTTCAGTGTTTACTAAAATAAAATGTAATCAATTTAATTATTTTAACCTGCTTTATTTGGTGGTGGACGTCACATCCTCTAGGGTCCGGGGGCATGCACCCCCAGGAAGATTTTTTTTTAAATGTTGAAGTTAAATGCATCAATCTGGTGCACTTTGAGCTAGGGCTGCTCAATTAATCGTATTTTAATCGCAATTACGATTTTGGCTGCAACGATTATGAAAACAACATAATCGAAATAAAACGATTTTTTTTTTTTTAAATAGGTTTTTCAGTTGAATTATACTTAAAGTTCAGGGTAATCAACTGTTAAAAACATACTTTTCAAATGATTTTCTTCAATAAATTGATGTTTTCAAAGTAAATGGTTAATCGTTTTTAATAATCGTGATATCAATTATTGACCCAAATAATCAAGATTATGATTTTTGCCATAATCGAGCAGCCCTACTTTGAGCCCAACATGAATTTATGGATACAGCTCTCAACACTCAGATGAAAGGGAGCTGTATACTTTTCAATAATCCAAACATCTTTTGAATACGATCACAACAAATCATTTAAACTTGTTTATTCTTATCTTATGTTACCTAGTTAGCATTTTTTCTTTTTCTTTATGCATATTTGACTAATCCCTCCCCTTTTAAACTTTTTACTGTCCTATAGTACACATTGGAATGATTTCTTACTTTATTTTTTACAACTTTATTAAATAGATAAAGGTGTGCTCTCTCTCTCTCGCTCCACATTGCTTTTTTTCCCGACTGCAACGCTGTTGTGTGTGTCTGTGAGAGCCTTTCACATGTGTGTATGAGAGATTTTTTACCAGTGGCAAGCCTGTCTCTGAGGGCCTAAGATATTCTACAAAATAATATTTAAAAACATTAAAACAAATTATATTTTTCTTTATATATTTTTTTTAAATATGTTTTTAGTAATATTTGTCATTAGTTTTACCAGTAATAACTTGATTAAATTGTATTTAAAATAACATTTCCAAAGAAATAAATCCTTTGAATCTGCCTATTCAGTTTCTGTTTGAATGTGAAGGGTTAAATTAAAGAAGCTCGTCTCTGCGAGGTGAAGACAGGAACTGATTGGACGTCCAGCTGTGAATTCACAGAGGGCCAGCTATAGTAACTGAAGAGAGAGTAATGTCAAATGACAGTACAATTGACCAATCATATCTTCCCTCTAAATGGGTGGGCTTTATTATCGCCGACTTTATGACAAGTTCCGCCCACTGTGAAACGTTTCTTGTTTCCATAGCAACAACAACTGTCAACAGCGTAAACTCGCCTTCAAAATAAAAGCATGCCAAATTACACTTAAGACATACAACTGCAACGAAAGTAACAAACACAATGCAATATCCTTTTCAATTTCAAAGAACACAAATTGGGTTATTTACAGGTGTTGTTTTGTGTGGTAGAGGGTCACTTTCATTGATGCGTTTTGCACCCCGGGCGGGCCGTTGTTTTGATATTCCACCAGTGTGGAAAAAAAAAAAATATATATATTATTTTTTTTAATTCACATCTCTGCGCCCCACACTTTGAGAAACGCTGCGCTAGGGGGTGCTGCAGCGCCCTCAGCACCTCCCTTCCCGCGCCCATGTAAACACGTGTCTTGTCCTGAATTTATGTTGAATTTAAACGTATTCCATTCCCAAACCATCTGTCAATTTCAGTGGTGAGCCATTACTTTTATACCTAGGCCCTCTGACCCCCACCCCTTCCCTGAAAAAAAAAAAAAGAGTTATTACGTCACAGCGTATACTTCAGCGGAATATCAAAACAAAGGCCCGGGGTGCAAAACGTATCACTGAAAGCGACCCTCTACCACACAAAACAACACCTGTAAATAACCCAATGTGTGTTCTTTGAAATTGAAAAGGATATTGTATTGTGTTTGTTACTTTCGTTGCAGTTGTATGTCTTTTTTTTTAATACTTTGTTTTTATTGAAAATAATTGCACTGAATTCCAAACGTACATATTGTCATTTAACTTTGACATTCGAAAATACAATTTCAATTTGCATCTATATGTTGAGGCGCAACTCAAAAATGAAATAAAAATGAAAAATAAAAAGCCCTTGTCGGGAGTTTAAATCTCAATGGTTTCCTGGATTATCTTGTCCAATGTGTTTTTCTTCTTCTCTATATAATGTCCATCCTTTCCACTGGTCTTCCATTTTTGGTAGACTTAGTCTCAACCGATGTGTCAGTTTTTCCATTATGTAGATTTCCTCTACTATCTCCATCCATTGTCCTTGGGTAGGGATATCCACTTGCCCCCATTTCCTTGTGATGGCTTTCTTGCCGGCTATCAACAACACTTTAACCAAGTATCTATCTCTTGGTTGTATATCATTTTCCGTAAAATTACCCAAATAAAGAATCAGAAAACTCTTAGGGAAATCATATCCGATTATCTTTTGTACTACTTTATGCACCATTCCCCAAAACGTTATTACTTTGTGACAATGTCTCCACAGCTGCGATTGGTAGCGTGTAGTTAAGGCCAACTTATGTTCGATAAGGCCAAGAGGATTTCATTATCAGAGTCATTAAGCCGGCAAATACATTTATACATAAGATTTCTTAAAACAGCTTGTAGAGTATTGACTCCTGCAGCCACAAACATTTCACTTGCACTAGACCAGGGGTACTCAAATACAAATCTTAAAGGTCCAAAATAAATGTTTCAATAAGACAAAGGTCCGTTTATTACGGTCATTCAAACTTTTAAACAATTGCAACAAGATTCTTAACACGAGGTTGCAAAAACAAAAATAATCTGTATGCAGCAGTTTTCATTGTTATTGTGTCTGTGCTTGACCCCTCAGAGTCGCAGTGTAAGAGCTGCACAGTTAGGAATAAAGGCAGCTGCACCCTCTTTCATTCAGCATTCCCATTATTGCTTTATAAATGTCTTGCCCCCTTGTGTGTCCACTGAGGTTCGTCAGGCCCAACACATCTTCAACAAACTCCCCCTTTGTCTCATCATAACAACTCACAAACACCAGCAACTGAGCATTGTCAGTGGTGTCAGTGGACTCACCCACAGCTAAGGAAATGCACTGTGCATTTTTTATTCCATCACAAAGCTGATGAATCAAATCACCAGCCAGTATGTATGTTCTTCTGGTTGCTGTGGAATCTGAGAGGGGATTTGCTTGATTTGACCTGTTATTTCCTCTTTTTGTTTGCCTTCAACATGGTCTGCATCACTTCAGTCATGCATTATTTTATACTGCAGTTATTATCCAGTGGAAAGTCCTTACCTACTGGCCTAGTTCAATCAAAGTGGTTACTTTTTTTTGGCTGGGCAGTGTAGTTTTAAACACCGTCTGATTTGACTTTCTCAGGACTTAAAACAGTTTTTTGGGGGCAGACCCCCTCAAAGAAAACAATATATTTACACACGTAAGGTCATCTTAATAGTTTTGTATGCTCATCTGTGAGCAGAGCATCAAGTTGACATGTCTATTACAGCTGAATGCGGCGATTACCATGTTGTTCAGCAAAACGCCTCACAAACGTATTAAGATCAACAGCTTTAGAGCGTTTTGATTCAATGCTGAGTACAGCCAAACTGACAGTCTCTTCTCTGTCAGTGTAGACCGCAAATACCTCATTCCTTCAGTGCTTGGGTCCGAATGCTTCTCGTTTTGCGCCGTCCCGTTCAAATGAAATCGCCGCCAATCATATGTCCACGCTCTCGCCAGGACCGGGGGAGGGGTTACATGCCGTGCATCTTGTGCTGCATTCACTTGCACTCGGACATTAGAGACTTTCTCTCATAAATGTCCGATGATCCACAACTTTTCTTTCAAAACAAAGCTGCCAACTGGGGTGGCAGCTGGGGTGGCAAGGCCTATTTTTAGGGTGTCAGTTGCCACCCCGGTAGGTGAAACTAGGCTACTAGCTACAGTACAGATGGAACTAGATGAGCTGTTAGCTCTCGCTCTGAATTTTTTTAATTTTTTTTATTCTTGCTCTGACTTAGACAGGTTGAAAGAGACACACACATTTTTCCCACACGCATTCCGCGAAGACCCGCCCTACTGTGCCTCTGATTCGCAGATTGTTTGGGGGAAAAAAACGCTGACTGGATGCTGAATGTGATTGGACCAAAGCGTTGACACACACAGGTGGAACACAGTGGAACAGTCAGACATGTAGAGCGCTGTTTGCAGTGGACATAGCGGAGAATTTTGACTCGTTGCGAATGCGTTGTGGCGATGTCTCACATATAATACAGAGAGATAATACATATGAAAAGTATAATTTGCTCAGAGTCCGGAGACAGTGGTGGTTCGGTCCGGATCCGGACCGGAGTCCGTAGTTTGAGGATGCCTGCACTAGACCATCGAGGTCTCTTCAGCAATATTCTCATGGCATCATTATAAGCTACTTGAAGTTTCCGTAAACTTGCTTTTCTGTAGTTTGACCACAGATGTATAGAGTGGTGTGCAATATGCTCTGAACAGAGACATCTTCACTCCATCTGTACACACACTAAACTTAAGTAGGAGAATGTTTGCTTGTGCATACATCATGCGGCATTGCCTATAAATATCTTCATCATCTGTCATTTGTTCTGTAATAAAGTGTCCAAGATATTTTAACTTATTACAGACACTAAGATTAATATCAGACAATTTAAAATCATGTATTGTATTTGATGTCATGTTCCACACCATACACAGAACAAACAGCAAGAAGCTGCTGAAGACCAGCGCTAGATGGACTCGGCACAACAAGATCATCTGCATACATAATATGGTTCACTAGAGCAGTGGTTCCCAAACGGTGTGCCGCGGCACACTGGTGTGCCGTGAGGCAAGTCCGGGTGTGCCGTGGGATTTTGTGACAACCATACGTTATTATTGCAATATACAACTACACAAAAATAATAATTTTTTTATTTACTATAATATCAGTACTTTGTAGGTTTATATGTACGTAATCTGCGCGATGTGCGCGTCCACATCTCCAGTGCAGTGCTGCATAAACATGGCTGAGTCAGCGATAACTTTCGAGGGATATGCCCATTATTTTGAGTTCGTCCGAAGAATAGACAGGAATGTGACGGTGAGGTGCAAACTGTGTCCAGGCCAGAAGCTGTTATCCACTGCTGTTAACACCACGTCAAACCTCAACAAACACCTGCAAAGAACACATGCTAAGGTGAAGCTACCGCACAGCTATTTGTTGTTTGTTTATATCACGTTGTCTGTTCTTCTTCTCTGTCTTCCGGTTGTTGTCTGTTTTGAATGACAAATACACACTACCGCCGCCTGCTGGTAAGGAAAGTTATTGCCACTCAGGCATGCGCAGTTCGTACGTGCTCGGCGAGTAAAGTAACGAGTTACTTTATGTAGATAGTAACGAAGTAGTGTAATATATTACTTTTTTTAAAGTAATATGTAATATATTAAAGATTTTTAGTAACGACCCCATCTCTGGAGTTGGCTTTCTCTACTCTGATTTACATGAAGAACAACAGGAGGTCACGGGACTCACGGCTCTCTGTTGAACAGGACTTGCGAGTGGCCCTCTCTTCAGTGCCACCAAGGATTACAAAATTCTGCGCGCCCCGACAGGCACATGTATCTCACTAATTTGTAAGTCGGCAAAATATTTACAATAGCACATGTTTCAATGCTGATTGCTGAAATGTTAATTGTGTGACATGTCTGGTTTAAAGGAGTGTGTTGCTGCTTTGATGAAACCTAATTTGATAAAGTTTCAAATTAATTTCTGAAATATTTCGTTAATAAATATTTCATGAGTAATATAGTTGTCTTTGTCACATTTTATTTGGCATTAGTAAATAATTATGCACATTTACAGATATTTTACATGATATGAGTGATAACACGTGTTATAAGGGCTATTTTTGCACAATAGGTGTGCCTTGAGATTTTTACTTGTCCTTTGGTGTGCCTTGGGCACAACAAGTTTGGGAACCACTGCACTAGAGTACTACCAATCATGCATCCAGTATTACAGGCAGGCCCGGACTGGCCATCGGGAGGACCGGGAGGTTTTCCGATGGCCTGGCCTGTCAAGTGGCCTGCTGGCTTGAGGATTTTTTTTTTTATGTATGTATTGTGAACGCAACGCTGCGCAAATGTGGGTCTGACTCTGCCTCACAGAGGGTGACTGGCTGTCTATATGATGTGGCCTGCCGACATGGCCACTTTCATACAGATCATACTAATGCCCTCGATTGGTCTGTGTGTCAATCAAGCTCGGGAGGGTGTGTGTTAGTGTATGTGTGGCGCGAGCGAGTGCGATAAAGCGCACGCACCGGTTACGTGTATTGTTGTTGTTAGCATCTGGTGCTAGCTAGCTGCGCTAACGTATATAAGGAGCTTTTTCAACAACAAGGTGGAGGGAGAGTCCTCTCCTGTCAGACTGAGAGACTGATAACTACAGCTCAGGTGAGGTAAAGGACTCTGAGTGTTTAGATAGTTAACTTAGTCTAAGTTATCTCAGTGGGTCTCAAACGGTTTGGTCACCATTTATGTAAACACATATTTCCATTTGAGGGGGGAGTGATTAGTAAAATATGCATGAATAATTTTAAAAAAAAACGTTGAGAGCTAAAACTAGTCTTTGCTGCTGCCTCAAAGAGGAGCAGGAGGGAGACAGGATAGGCTGATTCAGGAGCACAGACACACTCACAACTATAAATGAACCAAAAACAAATACATAAACAAGTTTCAATGTTTTTTCATATTGGATATGGTATTTTATTGGTTATGGCCATGTTTTTATGATTTTATGATTATTTAAAAGTATACAGTTATGTTTCATATGGGTGTAGTCTCTTTATTTCCCCCTCAAAGTGAGTCCAACATTTAAAAAAATATCTTACCGGGGAGCATGCCCCCGGACTCCCCTATAGGATTTGAGGTCCACCCCCACTTAAAATATGTTCACAGAGGTTCCTAAATAAATTTGCACATTTTTAAAAATAGTAACCCATGTCCATATGTTTATTTTTGGGTAGTAGATTTAGAGGGCCATCACTATGGGCAGGAACGCTGTAAAAATTGACAAATAAATCCAGCAAAATGGCACAAAAAACTGGTAGTGGCCTGGCTGGGTGTATAATTCCCGGCCTGACTTATTGTCCCAGTCCGGCCCTGATTACAGGCTCTCAGTCGCTTGGACAGATCATCAATATAAAGGTTAAAAATAACTGGGGACATAATTCCACCTTGTCTGACACCATTGCTAACCCCAAATGGGGCTGAGACCCTATTGCCCCATTTGACTTGCATAGTCTGGTGGCCATACCAGTAGACCAGAATTCTCACAATGTATTTGGGCACCCCTCTTTGACTCAGTTTAACAAATAACTTCCTATGATTAACATGATCAAAGGCTTTAGAAGCGTCAATGAAACACATAAGAACTGATGAGTTATTACCTCTATACACAGGTCAGTGCCATGTTTAGCCTTAAAGCCAAACTGGTTATCTGTTGAGTTAATAAAGTCATCTAATCTGTCCAGCATAATTATTTCTAGGACTTTTGACAGTGTGCTGGCTAATGCTATGGGCCTATAGTTATCTAGGCTTCCCACTTTACCGGCTTTGTCCTTACTAACTGGCACCAACAGAACAGACAACATTGAGTCTGGTAACAAGCCATGACTCATAAAGGCAGTAAAGCAGATAGAAAGAAGAGGAGCTATCTTTACACTGGCATATTTAAGATGTTCAGCAGAAATATGATCTACACCACTTGCTTTGTTGTCCGACAGCTTGTTTATAGCTTGGCACACCTCATGTGGCATTATCACCATTGACTCATTGTTATCAATGTCATCTACCCTATACAGTTAACTTTGGACACAGTTGAATAAGGTACTATAATGCTGTCGCCATAACTCCACAATGTTGTCTGTTCCGGATGTTCCGTCAACAGTGCATGGTAGAGATATTTTGCATTTATTAATAGCCCTCACTTCTTTCCAAAAATCCATAACATTGTTACTTAGCAGCTTCTTAGCCATGGAATCGGCCCTCATGGCTTGCTCATTTTTACAGATGAAGCGAATAGCATACTTGTATCTTGCATTAGTAAGCTTCTTGTACTCAAACACAGACCCTTGTCTGGGTCTGCCTGCCATAGCCCATGATTTGGTGGCTTCACAGGCTTCAGCATGATACTCAGCTACATACTGTACCTATTCCAGCCAGGCCTGATGTTATGTGTCTTATTGTTACTTTTGTAGTAAGGCTTACTGCCTTCATACAGAGCACTTACTATATCACTGTACATGGAACAGATATCACTCCTATGCTTTGCATCCTTACAGTTAACATCACTACACATAATTGCATCTCTAGGTAGATGAATATTAGTTAAGGATGTATCCGTCTGAGCATAATAGGATGGAATGTCTTCCTTTGTGAGGGTTGACCAGTCTAGTTTTTCTGTTTGAGCGCTATTTACATTTCTGGTTAGCCCAGGTAGATGTTCGACATTTATTGACATAGCAACAGGTATATGATCAGTCGTTGCTGTCCCATACAGAATGCTCATACACTCAAGTGAAGCATGCGCATCAGCTGTACTAATACAATGATCAAGCCATAACGTAGTATGCCAGGCCTCGCTAATGTAGGTATAACTATCTGCAGGCAAAAGCACCTTGCTTGACAATATAAAATTGTTATCGTGACAGAACTGAGCCATATGCTTGGCAAATAATGAGTTCCTGTCTGAGATATCTGCATTCATATCCCCAATGACATACACACAAGAAGAAGTATTGCTTTGAATAAAGGAATTAATGAAAGCAAGCCTATTTAGATATTCATCCTCATTCTGATGACATTCATAGGGTGTATACACATTTAGAATAATAAATTCCTTGTCATTGTGAGTAAACTGTATTGCAATGCACCAGTCGGCACAAAGCCTAACCACATTTATTGATGAATCAAGGTTCTTATTCCACAGGATAGCCACACCCCCTGATATCCTTCCTCTGACTATTCCCATGGCAAAGTCAGTAGTAGACTCCCCAGCCCCATGGAAATTATAATTGAAAGAGTTCAGTTTTTCCAAGTCTTGCTTCGCTAAAAATGTCTCTTGCATACATAGTATGTCACAGTTCTCCAGAAGGTGGTCAACTACAATGCGGCAAGCTTTATCCCCTGCGCTCTGGCCCATACGAAGGCCACGACAGTTGTACGACAAGACCCGAATAGTCATTTAGCGAGACAAGTGAGTGCCCATAGCACCAGCAGGCACACTCATTCCCCCCGCTGTAGGTGCAGTGTTTGAGCCAATAACTCCCGCTCTGCGCGGCTCATAATATCGCCGGACAAATGCCCCTTCTGGCCAGATCTCCGGATTGTACATTTCGCTGACCTCATTGCATTCAGCAGATACTTTAAATGAACCGTATCTACCGTGTATAGTGCACATTTGTTGGCAACAGGCAACCTCACGGCCAAGTTTTTCTTTAAGATACACAGACAAAGTTTCAGCATCTAGGTCTGGTGAGAACTTGGAAGCAAAAACACTCACCAGCTTAGTCTTGATCACTTTGATGTTGCCCGCAGCTCCGGTGCCAACAATAGGCACGTTACCGGATTTATTTTTCCGCTCGGGAGCAACAGTGCGCAATCTTGGTTTATCAGCAGCCTTCTCTGAGGCATGACATCGGCCTTTTTTCACAACATGACTCCACTTTGGAGAGCCTGGCAAAAACGTTGATCCACTGGGACTATCCATTGTTGTAGCCCTCTCCACGTTCAGAGCAGAGGCCCCCGCCACAGCCCTCACTCCGAAGCCCAAGTTTGAGGCTCCTGCCTGTGCTGCCCCCAGTGCTGTGCCGTCCAGGCGGGCCCCGTCCACCGCCGCCGCATCTGAGCCATCAAGGCCCCGTGTCAGGTCAGTGGAGCGCTCTTGTGCATACACGCGGCGATCGATCTCCACTGTGATAGCACGAAGATCTTCGCTTCGCCTGTAGCTGCATTGCGTGCTTCATAGAGCAGACCTCAGAACACAGCTGCTCCATTCTCCCAAGTAGGCTTGAGACATCCATGTTAGTAAATGTCACCGGCGGCAGTTCATCCAAGTGCAAGAAGAAACAAATCTGGGAGTGTTTTCTCCACACTCGTTCATTACTTTAAGGCAACTTTTTATATTGTTGATGTCTTTCTTTTCCCCTTTATGGGAAACGTTCCACTGTGTAGTTGGGCAAAGATCAAACAATACTTTCTTCGAGGATTCTATCCACTCAGAATCAAACGTGTTTGCAGCCAACAGGACGATCTCATCCGGGCTTAATGTCTTAATTTTTACAGCAATGTAATTGGTGTGGAGGAAAATTCTGTGTAGCAATGCAGTGGGAGTCACCGAACAAAGATCAATGACTGTGTAATATGTGGAGTCTGGAGGCAAAGAAGCAAGGATTGAATTGGTGTTAGGCACAATGGGTGCTGTTGGAATGACAATGGCATTAATAGCCTGCAAATCTTGGACAAAACGCCACTCATCAGGGCGATTGTGCATCGGGATTGGCAAAATGGGTGTATTGCAGGGGCTGGAGGTGTAAACCAGGACCCCCTGATCGAGCAGTGACTCTATTACCCCCTCAATGCCCAAAATGGCTTTTTGGGGTAAATTGTACTGTCTGATCGCTGGCAATCTGGCATTGGCCTTAAGTGTCACTCTGTGAGGAGGAGCAGAACTTACAAACCCCACATGATTCTTGTGCTTGGCCCATAATGTGGCTGGAACCTCTGAAAAATCTGAAGGGGGGCCATACTCTGTGGGGGGGGGGTGGTTGTAAATGGAGGAATGTGCTTTGGGGGAGAGAAATGGGCATAGAGAGACGCAGCATGTAATGCTCCTCCCCAAGGCTGATCAGATTAGGTGTGTGTGGGAGAGAAACAGCTTCTAGCCGAGCACGGCAGTGGGCTGCCATAGCCCCCACCTCCTCAAGACTACTGCCTGGAGTGACAGCTAGTGTAACGTGAGGGGTAATCTCCACAGCATGAAGGCCCTGCTGTGGGGGTGTGAACAGGCAATGCGCACCCCTGGGGTCCTAAAAATAGAAACTGCTCGCATTCCAACTGATCTGAGCTGTTGCAAAAACTCCTCGCTGACAGTGCATACTCATTTGATGGGTTAAATGCAGCTGTGCAGTGACAATGTAACACGGGCCTCATAGATGACATCATAGAGGCGCATGCTGGGGAAATGCTAGCCATCCATCCATCCATCTTCTTCCGCTTATCCGTGGTCGGGTCGCGGGGGTAGCAGTTCCAGCAGAGAGCCCCAAACTTTCTTTTCCCTGGCGACATCAACCAGCTCTGACTGGGGGATCCCAAGGCGCTCCCAGGCCAGCGAAGAGATATAATCCCTCCACCTGGTCCTAGGTCTACCCCTTGGTCTCTTCCCAGCTAGACGTGCCTGGAACACCTCCCTAGGGAGGCGCCCAGGTGGCATCCTAACTAGGTGCCCGAACCACCTCAACTGGCTCCTTTCGACGCGAAGGAGGAGCGGCTCAACTCCGAGTCCCTCCCTGATGACCGAACTTCTCACCTTATCCCTAAGGGAGACAACAGCCACCCTGCGGAGAAAACCCATCTCGGCCGCTTGTATCCGCGATCTCGTTCTTTCGGTCATGACCCATCCTTCATGACCATAGGTGAGGGTAGGAACGAAAATGGCCCGGTAGACAGAGAGCTTTGCCTTCTGGCTCAGCTCCCTTTTTGTCACAACGGTGCGGTAAAGCGACTGCAGTACCGCTCCCGCTGCTCCGATTCTCCGGCCCATCTCACGCTCCATTGTTCCCTCACTCGAGAACAAGACCCCGAGATACTTGAACTCCTTCACTTGGGGTAAGGACTCATTCCCTACTTGAAGTGGACAGTCCATCGGTTTCCTGCTGAGAACCATGGCCTCAGATTTGGAGGTGCTGATCCTCATCCCAGCCGCTTCACACTCGGTTGCGAACCGATCCAGTGAGTGCTGAAGGTCGCAGACCGATGAAGCCATTAGAACCACATCATCTGCAAAAAGCAGTGGTGCAATCCTTAGTCCACCGAACTGCAGACCCCCTCCCCCATGACTACGCCTCGAAATCCGATCCATGTATATTACAAACAGGATTGGTGACAAAGCGCAGCCCTGGCGGAGGCCAACCCTCACCGGAAATGGGTCCGACTTACTGCCGAGGACCCGGACACAGCTCTCGCTTTGGGAGTACAGAGATTGGATGGCCCTGAGTAGAGACCCCCTCACCCCATACTCCCGCAGCACCTCCCACAGTAACTCCCTGGGAACTCGGTCATACGCCTTCTCCAAGTCTACAAAACACATGTAGACCGGATAAGCGTATTCCCAGGCCCCCTCCAGGATCCTTGCGAGAGTAAAAAGCTGATCCGTCGTTCCACGACCAGGACGGAATCCGCATTGTTCCTCCTCAATCTGAGGTTCGACAATCGGCCTGACCCTCCTTTCGAGTACCTTAGAGTAAACTTTCCCGGGGAGGCTGAGTAGTGTGATGCCTCTGTAATTGGCACACACCCTCTGATCCCCCTTTTTAAAAAGGGGGACCACCACCCCGGTCTGCCACTCCTTCGGTACCGTTTCCGACTTCCACGCAACGTTGATGAGACGTGTCAACCATGACAGTCCCTCAACACCCAGAGCCTTCAGCATTTCCGGGTGGATCTCATCCACCCCCGGGGCTTTGCCACTGTGGAGTTGTTTGACGACCTCAGTGACCTCCCCCCGGGAGATTGGTGTTGATCCCCCGTCATACTCCAGCTCTGCCTCTAACATAGAGGGCGGAGTTGTCGGGTTCAGGAGTTCCTCAAAGTGTTCCTTCCAACGCCCTAACACTCCATCAGTTGAGGTCAACAACGTCCCATCCTTACTGTACACAGCTTGGATGGTTCCCTGCTTCCCCCTCCTGAGGTGTCGGACAGTTTTCCAGAACAACTTTGGTGCCGCCCGAAAGTCCTTCTCCATGTCTTCTCCGAACTTCTCCCACACCCGCTGCTTTGCCTCGGCCACGGATGAGGCTGCTGCCCTTCGGGCCTGTCGGTACCTTGCAACTGCCTCGGGAGTCCCCCGGGATAACAAATCCCTGAAGGCCTCCTTCTTCAGTCGGACGGCTTCCCTGACCACCGGTGTCCACCAGGAGGTTCGAGGGTTACCGCCCCTTGAGGCACCTAGGACCTTGAGACCACAGCTCCCCGCCGCGGCTTCGGCAATAGAGGCTTTGAACACCGACCACTCTGGTTCAATGTCCCCAACCTCCACAGGAATGCCCGAAAAGCTCCGCCGGAGGTGTGAGTTGAAGGCCTCCTGAACTTGGGCCTCCTCCAGACGTTCCCAGTTCACCCGAACTACACGTTTGGGCTTACCAGGTCTATCCAGAGGCTTCCCCCGCCACTCGACCCAACTCACCACCAGATGGTGATCAGTTGACAACTCCGCCCCTCTCTTTACCCGAGTGTCCAAAACATACGGCCTCAGGTCCGATGATACGATAACGAAATCGATCATGGACCTTCTGCCTAGGGTGCTCTGGTACCACGTACACTTATGAGCATCCTTATGTTCAAACATGGTGTTTGTTATGGCCAATCCATGACTAGCACAGAAGTCCAGTAACAAACCACCACTCCGGTTCAGATCAGGGGGGCCGTTCCTCCCAATCACGCCCCTCCAAGTGTCTCCATCATTGCCCACATGTGCGTTGAAGTCTCCCAGCAAGATTAAAGAGTCCCCTTCAGGAGCCCCATACAGGACTCTTTCCAGGGTCTCCAAGAAGGCCGTATACTCTGAACTGCTGTTGGGTGCATAAGCACACACAACAGTCAGAGTTTTCCCCCCCATAACCCGCAGGCGTACCCTCTCGTCCACTGGGGTAAACTCCAACAACGAAGCACCTAACCGGGGACTTGTGAGTATCCCCACACCCGCCCGGCGCCTCACACCTTGAGCAACTCCGGAGAAGAATAGAGTCCAACCCCTATCCAGAAGTAAGGTTCTAGAGCCGACGCTGTGCGTAGAGGTGAGCCCAACCAGATCCAACTGGTAACGCTCCACCTCCCGCACAAGCTCCGGCTCCTTCCCCCCCAGAGAGGTGACGTTCCACGTCCCCAAAGCCAGCTTCTGTCGCCCGGGTCTGGTCCGTCGAGACCCTCCGCTTTCACTGCCACCCTTCTGGCAGCGCACCCGACCCCATCGATGTTTCCCGTAGGTGGTGGGCCCGCGGGACGGAGAAGCGGAGGTGTTGCCCACGTTGCCTTTTCGGGCTGGGCCCGGCCGGGCTCCGTGGCAAGCCCGGCCACCAGACGCTCGCCGACGAGTCCTCCTTCTGGGCCTGGCTCCAGAAGGGGACCCCGGGCTTCCTCCGGGCCGGGTATCCTCACTTCTTAGTTTTTCTTTCATGAGGTCTTTTGAACCAATCTTAGTCTGGCCCCTTGCCTGAGACCAATTTGCCATGGGAGACCCTACCAGGAACACAAGGTTCCAGACAACACAGCCCCCAGGTTCATCAGGGCACACAAACCTCTCTACCACGGTAAGGTGCTGGTTCTTCAGAGAGGGAAATGCTAGCAATGTTTTGAATTCCCTCTGTGGAGAAAATAGAAAGCATTTGGAAATCTGGAAATGACCAACAATAAAGATTGTTTTGAGATGAGTGTATGAATTGAACAGCCTGATATACTCTGCTGTCCGGAATTGTCAGATACAGTCCGTCTGGTGTGAAATGTATGGTTGCTTGTAGCTTACACAGTAGGTCTCTGCCCATTAGGTTAATTGGGCTGCCATCTGAGATAATGAACGAGTGTTGCACCTGTGATCCATCAACTGAAATATTAGTTCTCTCTGAAATAGGCTCTGCCATTGGAACGCCGGAAACGCCTACAGTGGTAACAAAATTGTTAGTTGCTTTACACACTTGCTCCTTTGATCGTACTGCTGATAATGTGGCACCACTGTCAACCAAAATGTCAACAGTTGTGCCATTAACCTCAACCGGCATCATTGGATCTTCGCGGGGGTTATTGGAAAGGCGAATAGTTGCTGCTTGAATGGGGACATTCTGTGTTGCTGATCCTGTTCCTCCATGGCCTCCCTATTTTGGATTATAGCCATCCTGTGCTGCGGCATACTGCCCCTGCTGGGCTTGCCTGTCATAGGGTGGAAACTGGCTGTTGGACAGAGGTGGGGGTGCTTGGGAAGTTGGAGGAGGCAGCAGTGTGGGCAGCGGGGGTGGGGGCAGAGCAGGCAAGTTGTGTGTGTGCTGCTGTGCTCCCCACCTGTTGGGACATCTAGCTGCCCAATTATCTGTGCAACCGCAGACGTGGCAGTGCATTTGTTTTTGGGGGTTTCTGTTTTGCTGCTGTCTGTTTTTGTTTTGATAACCCTGTGACTGTCCTTGGTTCTGATACTGTGGTGTGTGGTTCTGTCCCTGAATCTGCTGTGAGTTATTCTGACCCTGATAAGCCTGTGTGCTGCTCTGAGGAAGTTGTTGCAGCAGCTGGGCAGTTCGGAGGACCAGACAAATCTGGCTTCTGTGTAGGGCCCGCATGGTGGCGACAGTAACTTTCCAGATTTTTATCTGCCAATCAGGGGTGGCTAACATGTACGCGTGAGCTGTCTCTGGGATAAGGTTATGCAATAAGCTCTGTACTGCAAACAAATCATTGATCTCTCTGTTAATGCCTGCACTGTTGTCCCACACTGTTATGAATCTCTGGATACATTCTGGCACTGTTTCTGTAGGGCCCTGGATGCAAGCCATCACTTGGGAACAATCAGTGTGGGTTTTAGCACATGCTTTGATAGCTTTGGCTGCGTCAGTGTCTAGCCACTGAGTGAGGGACTGTGATACGGGCCAATCTCCTGCGTCTGTGCACACTGGAAACGTAAACTCATATTTGCACGTGGGCCATTCTGCCTTGTATGTGAGGACGATCAGCTGTTTAACATCATGCACTAAACAGTTGTACACCATGCACACATTAGTCAGCCATGATAGATACTCATCTGGGTTTTTAGTGGGGTTGGGAGCGTGTCTTGTGAAATCGATAACCTCTGAGGGAGTCCATGGTTTGTAAACCGGGACTTCTCCTATCAGGATTTTCGGTAAAATTAGTGCTTCTTTCTGCGCTGCACTATGTGTGTCTCGCTCTAGCGCTGAATGTGCCGCCTGTCTTGTGATCCTTTTTTCGTTGAGTTCCTCCAACAGAGCAGGGGGGCTTCGTGCTGGAGATGGCTCTCCTGAATAATCAGAATTCTCACCTTCGCTAGTCTCACTGTCGCTCTTTTGATAGGACATGTGTAAAACTGCGTTCTTCTCTGCGTGTGCGTCTAGTATTTATTGTCCCCTTCTCTGTACTTCTACCTGTCTGTGGTTTATGATAGCTGCAGCTGTCATTAGCAAGTCGTTATCTGAGTTTCTGGCAATAGGATTTGGTTCATTTGTGTCTGTGGTGGGGATCACTTTGGGGCAGAGAGTTACAGTGTGCTCTTTGATCATGCTCTGTGTCAGTGGGACCCCTGCGTCTGCCAATATGCTAATCATTTGGGACGGGAGGGGAGCTTTGCCCTGGCGCTTACAGCTTTAGCTATGGCCGCTACATCTTTGCCATGCCTCTCTTTTATTTTGGACATGTTCTCTGCTCTGACGTCAAAAGCAGCTTCTAAGCTAAGCAAGTGACAACCCGCAACACATTTGGAAACATTATCAATCATCGTTCTGAGCTCACTGGAGCCCCACTCGCAGTCACCTCCACTTTCACTCTTTTTTTCATGAAATCCTTTTCTGTCTCCCACAGACATCCACGCTCTCACACATTATTTCATGTACACTGTGTCCCAAGAGGGATTCGGTTCATCCTCCACAATTTGAAACGCCTGCCGCAGCACACTCATGTTAAAAGTGCCATTCAAACAGGGTTGTCCCTCTCTGATTGTTCCGCTGTGAACATTTGCACATCAGCACTGTAAAAGGCATCACATGATTCCAGCCTACAGCTCTGCCGACTATCCCGGACGGCATATTTGGGGAAAACATGTGTGTGTAATTCTGGTTGTCAGTTGTGAATTGTGGGGGGTGCACTGGTCTAGCTTGGGTCTGTCCTTTATTGTGTGTGTGTGTTTTAGCTTTAACAACTGGCTCAGGTGTGGACACATGATTACCCATTTGTATGGTTAGTACAAGAAAATCAACATTGCAATTTGGACAAACAAACATGAACTCGCAATAAATACCAGCGTGACAGCAAAGTTCATTCAGCTCAATTTAGTCCGAATTAGGAGGTTTTCAGAGGGGGTAGGGAATTATAGAAATGGAGCACCTTGACTCGTGCATCCACCCTTGTACAAGTGCTAAGATCGTGCCTGAAGACCATCCAAAAGCGATAACTAGCTTATCCTCTTGCGACAACCACTACTGTATTCTAGTGGCGCTATGAACCCCCGACCAGGAGAACATAGACTTTTTTTCCGCTACCCTTTCTCTCCAAAAACAGCACAGTTAACTGTAGTCCTACACGACCAGCCTATACACCAGCCATGGAGTTCATCACAACGATGAAACACAGTTTTGTTCTACACCTTGCTTGCCACTGCCCACCCGTGATCAATTAGCCTATAATTTTATGTATGCACCCCGGACCGCCACCAGCTGGTCCAGCAACGTAGGGAACGCTTCCAAGCAACGTAGGAAATGTTCATCCAGCAGAGTAGAGAGCTGTGGCGCATCAGGTGATGCACGCACCTCTGTTACGGTTATCTGAGAGAACCCAAACGCAGGACACGGCAGTGTGTTACAAAGGTTTTATTTGGAGGAGATAATCCGGCTGGAGAGTATCCACTGGAGCGTAATCCACTGAAGAGTATCCTCCGGAGTTTTAATCCACTGGAACGTAATCCACTGAAGCGTAATCCTGGAGCACAAGAAGAACAGGTAAGAATATATTCAGGTGTAGCGAAAATAGTCACTATACTTTAAGAAGGCTGAGAAGGCTAAGAGTTTTACCACTGGGGTTTAACAACGATCTGGCGCTGACAGGTTGTGGAGCCTCCGCTGATATACCATCCGTAATGGCTGATGGGAATCAGGTGTGTCACAGAGGAGAGTGCTCAACTGTTTGCAGCTGGTGGAGATTTGAGCCGGGAGCCAGGAGTGACAGGCACCACGCCCACACAGACAGGGAAAGGGAAAACACACACACACAAGGAAGGTGGCTGGAGAATGCAACCACCACAGTACCCCCCCCTTAAGGGACGCCTCCAGGCGGTCTACCAGGTCTACCAGGTCTTCCAGGGTTATCCCGGTGGAAGTCCCGTATCAGAGATGCGCCCACGATGTCTCGCCGGGGAACCCAACACCTCTCCTCTAAACCATAGCCCTCCCAATCCACCAGATATTGGAATCCCCTTCCACGGCGACCTGACGGTGTAGGTTGGATGATTATTGATGATGCGGGGGGGTGGGGGAACACTCACTGGAGGAGACAAAGGACTGCTGGCAACAGGTTTCAACAGAGATACATGAAATGTTGGATGAACCTTCATGTGTGAGGGAAGTTTGAGTTTGACTGCAGATGGATTAATAATGGAGTCGATGATGAAGGGGCCGACATACCGTGGGGTAAGTTTATTTGACTCTGTCTTGAGTGGGAGATCTTTGGACGAAAGCCAAACACTCTGACCTGGTAAGTAGTTGGGGGCCTGGGTCCTGTGGCGGTCTGCGATGAGGCGGTTGTGGGCAGCGGAGCGGAGCAGGGCTGCTCGGGTGTCCCTCCACACCTTACGACAACGACGAAGGTGGGCCTGAACGGAGGGAACAGCAACTTCCTCTTCCTGGGCTGGAAATAGAGGTGGTTGGAAACCCATGGCACAATGAAAAGGTGAAATACCTGTGGCTGCACTTGGCAGGGAGTTGTGGGCATACTCGATCCATGGCAGATGTGGGACCCATGACGAAGGGTTCTTGAAAGCCACACAACGAAGGGCCGACCCCAGATCCTGGTTGGCCCGTTCTGTTTGCCCGTTCGTCTGAGGATGATAGCCAGATGACAGGCTCACCGATGCTCCCAGAGCCTGACAGAAGGCCTTCCAAATGTGGGAAATGAACTGGGGGCCCCGGTCAGAGACGATGTCGGTGGGGATCCCATGAAGTCGAACTACATGGTTGACCAGCAGATCTGCAGTCTCTCGGGCAGTGGGAAGTTTGGAAAGAGCCACAAAGTGTACCATCTTTGAGAATCTGTCCACAATAGTTAGGATGATGGTATTTCCTTGTGAAAGTGGAAGTCCAGTAACAAAATCCAATGCCACATGCGACCAAGGGCGACTAGGTACTGGCAGTGGGCGAAGCAGGCCAGCGGGAGGCTGGTGGGAGGACTTGGCGCGGGCACACACTGTACAGGCAGCAACAAAGGCCCTGGTGTCTTGAGCCATGGAAGGCCACCAGAAGCGTTGTTTGAGAATGAACAGTGTGCGATGGACACCAGGATGACATGAGAAACGAGAGGTGTGTGCCCACTGCAGGACCTTGGAGGGGGTAGGCACAAAAAGACAATTAGCTGGGCTGTTACCTAGGCTAGGCTACGCTCGCTGGGCCTCCCTGACCAATGACTCAATCTCCAAGGTAACAGCCCCCACCACGCAGGAGGCAGGCAGGATAGTGTCTGGACTGGCAGCTGGTCCATCGGAAGCGAACTGGCGAGAGAGGGCGTCAGGCTTGAGGTTCCGTGACCCTGAACGGTAGGTGAGGGTGAATGAGAAGCGGCCGAAATACAGGGCCCATCGAGCCTGACGGGAGTTAAGGCGCTTGGCAGATTGGATGTACGCCAGGTTCTTGTGGTCCGTCCATACAATAAAAGGGAGTTCAGCTCCCTCCAGCCAGTGCCTCCACTCCTCTAGGGCAAGTTTGACAGCCAGCAGCTCTCTGTTACCCACGTCATAGTTCTTCTCAGCTGGGGTGAGGCGGCGAGAGAAAAATGCACAAGGATGCAATTTTTGGTCTCGTTCCGAGCGCTGGGAAATAACTGCTCCTACCCCGGTGTTGGAGGCATCGACCTCCACAACGAACTTGCGAGAGGAATCAGGGTGGATGAGCACAGGGGCAGTGGTGAAGAGTCTCTTTAGCTCTGAAAAGGCTGCATCGCACTCTGGGGTCCAGGAAAAGCCAGTTGTGGGGTAAGTGAGTCTGGTTAAAGGACCCGCCACTCTGCTGTAGTCCCTGATGAAACGCCGATAGAAATTGGCGAAACCAATAAACTGTTGAAGCAGTTTGACTGAGGTTGGTTTGGCCACCCCACCACCGCTTGGATCTTCTCAGGGTCGGACCTAAGCTTTCCTTCCTCAATGATGTAGCCCAGGAATGAGACTGTGTTGACATGGAATTCGCATTTCTCCGCCTTTACAAAGAGTCTGTTCTCCAGGAGTCTCTGCAGCACCTGCCTGACATGGATAATGTGCTCCTCCTTGTTACAAGAGAATATGAGGATGTCATCCAGGTAGACAAAGACTGACCGGTTGAGGAGGTCACGGAGCACATCGTTCACCATTGACTGAAAGACTGCAGGGGCATTCGTCAGTCCAAAAGGCATCACCAGATACTCGAAGTGACCGAGTGGTGTGTTAAAGGCCGTCTTCCACTCGTCCCCTTCTCGGATTCTGACGAGGTGGTAGGCATTGCGGAGGTCCAGTTTGGAAAAAATGGTGGCTTCCTGGAGGGGTTCAAAGGCGGAGTTAATGAGGGGTAGTGGGTATTTGTTTTTTACAGTAATGGCATTGAGACCCCTGTAATCAATGCAGGTCCGCAGTGAGCGGTCCTTCTTGGAGACGAAGAAAAACCCAGCACCGACCGGGGAGGAGGATGGCCGAATGACACCAGCAGCCAGGGAGTCATGGATGTAATTTTCCATGGATTTTCTCTCAGGGCGAGATAGGTTGAACAGACGTGAGGAAGGCAGAGGGGCCCCGGGAAGGAGGTCAATGGGACAGTCTTAGGGTCGATGAGGAGGAAGAGAAAGAGCTCGCTGTTTACTGAACACCTCTCCTAGGTTATGATATTCAGTGGGAACAGATGACAGGTCAGGCGGCTCGATCTTGAGTGGTGGAGAGGCGGCCTCTGCTGGCGGTAGGGCAGACTGCAGGCATGAGGATAAGCAAAAAGAACTCCAACTAATGATTTTGCCAGTTACCCAATCAATCTGGGGGTTGTGAGTTCTTAACCAGGGATGGCCCAACACTATGGGGGCCTGAGGTGAGGAAATTAGGTGAAACTGAATAAACTCACGATGGTTTCCAGACAGAATGAGGTTTACTGGCTTGGTGCGGTGAGTGACTTGGGCCAGGAATTTTCCATTTAGAGCATTAGCACTAAGAGGTGAATCTAACACTTCGCAGGAAATTCCTGCCTGAGCTGCAATGTCAATGTCCAAAAAATTCTCATCCGCCCCCGAGTCCACTAAGGCGAGCAGGGGTAGGGACTGTTGGTTGCAGCAAAGCATGGCTTCTAGCTGTGTTCTGGGTCGGGGGTTGAGAGAGGAGGAAGGGCTCGCCAGAATCCCCACAGCTACTGACGAGCCTGACCTTTTGGCAGACTAGGACAGGAGGAAACGAGATGACTGGTTTGGCTGCAATAAACACATTCCCCAGCATGGATCCTTCTAGCAAGCTCAGATGGTGGGAGGCGGGCCCTTCCCACTTGCATGGGCTCCTCTCCATGGGATGAGGCTGAGTAAGGAGTCGGGAAAGATCGGGGAATAGGGGTAGTGGCAGTTCCAATTTGGGGATCAAGTGAGAAGTCACTGGGATTGGAGTGACGGCTAGTCCTATCCCTACGTCTCTCTCTGAGGCGATTATCAATCTTAATGGCTGTGGCAATTAAATTATCCAAGCTACCTGGATCATCCCTAGCCGCTAGCTCGTCTTTAATTGCTTCGTTCAGCCCCTGAAGAAAAGCATCCTGTAGTGACTCATTATTCCAGCGTGAGTCGGAAGCCACTGTTCTAAACTCCACTGAAAATTCGGCTACACTACGGGAGCCCTGCCGGAGAGAAAGAAGGCGCCTAGCAGCATCCCTCCCCCGTACCGGGTGATCAAAAACTTTTTTCATTTCGGAAATGAAAGTATCATATGACCAGCAAATGTGTGGCTGGCTCTCCCTAACAGCTGTAGCCCAATCTAAAGCCCTCCCCCTCAACAGGCTCATTACATATGCTACCCTAGCCCCATCTGTGTGATAAGTACTAGGCTGCTGCTCAAAAACTAACGTACACTGGAACAAAAAGGCTCTACAATTACCCAAATCTCCAGCGTATCGTTCAGGTGTGGGAATGACAGCCTCTCGTAGCTGATGGAGGAGTGCGGCAGGAGGGGGGGGGAGGGGCTGTCTGCTGTGCAGCGTGCTGCGGAGGAAAAGCCTGTGAAGTGAGCAGTTCTACCTGCGTGCCGATCCTTTGCACATTAACGGAGAGGTTCCGGAGAGTCTCCAATGCCTCACGGAGAACTGCATCATGATGCCCCACGAGAGTGCCTTGACTGGCCAGGGCTTGGCAGAGTTCGTCCGTAGTTTTGGCCTGGTAGCCGGTGTCCGCTGGGTCCATACTGGCCAGATCGTTCTGTTACGGTTATCTGAGAGAACCCAAATGCAGGACACGGCAGTGTGTTACAAAGGTTTTATTTGGAGGAGATAATCCGGCTGGACAGTATCCACTGGAGCGTAATCCACTGAAGAGTATCCTCCGGAGTTTTAATCCACTGGAACGTAATCCACTGAAGCGTAATCCTGGAGCACAAGAAGAACAGGTAAGAATATATTCAGGTGTAGCGAAAATAGTCACTATACTTTAAGAAGGCTGAGAAGGCTAAGAGTTTTACCACTGGGGTTTAACAACGATCTGGCGCTGACAGGTTGTGGAGCTTCCGCTGATATACCATCCGTAATGGCTGATGGGAATCAGGTGTGTCGCAGAGGAGAGTGCTCAACTGTTTGCAGCTGGTGGAGATTTGAGCCGGGAGCCAGGAGTGACAGGCACCACGCCCACACAGACAGGGAAAGGGAACACACACACACACAAGGAAGGTGGCTGGAGAATGCAACCACCACAACCTCGCGCTGCCCCAGCCTTACCAGCAATGCAGAAGATGGTCACAGACAACGAGTGTTTTTAGACCATCTCGTTTTTAATAGAGATGGCGGTGGTGTGAGTTAAAGCTTATAGACAAAAAGGCTGTGACTTTCTTCCTCTCAGCTGCACGGCTGCAGCCACCCAAACACGGGCAGGGCTGCTTCTGCAGCCCTGCTCGCAGAGGCAATGGAGGGAAATATCTCCGGCTGCTTATTTTTAACTGCTGTGTTGGCCGCTGAAACCCCCAGAATTCGGCGATTTGTTCAATACAAATCTTTACATTGCTTTTAAACAGAAGTTCCACTTTACTGATACCTTTCTTGAAGGTCACTCTGAACATGAGCTGTGCGTGCTTGTATGGCACTTCCGTCCCGAGCAGCACACACAGAGGAAATCAGCCAGGACTGAGTCCCCAGACACTGATTCCCTGGGTTTATTGATCCCCAAATGTTCATTAACCAAAACGAAATACAGCCACTCAGCTTCACAGATAATTTTAGGATACCGTCAATCACAGATTCTGGTAAGGCAATGTCCAAATGTGGATTTGAAATTACACTTACCAGTCTCTGAAGATATGTTGGTATCCTGCCGACAACGCCAATTTGTGGAGGAAACTTCTGTGTAGCAATGCATTGGGAGTCACCGACTCATGAAGGAGACACGGGACGAGCAGGAGTTCTGATGTCAAACACTGGGATTTAATACAAGCATCGGCCGGAGAAATTCACATCACAAGTCACACAGTCAAAGGTTCTGACTGCACGGGTGGTTTGCCATGTCAAATCTGGTCAGCCTCGCATCTTGGTAGACCATTTAACCAGTTTACAGAGAGTCAACCCACATATTGGGGGAAGGTATCTGTGAACACCTGGAGGCACTGAATCACTTTATCTGACTCTATGGCTCTTGTGCCCGAGAGTTGACCGGTCATAAAACTGATAATGGCAGCAATAGCTGACACTTCCCATTCCTTAAGACAGATAACAGACTTCGGCTTTGTCGTAAATGTCAACAGGCCGAAAGGTCAAATATCTTAAGTAAAGACAAAATTAATCCCTCACAATTGGTACATTGCCAATGTAGCAAATGTAAAAAAGGGATAAAAAAACGTATGCTCACAACTTGGCTTTATACCAGATACCCATGTCATTGTCAAAATATGCATGTATTGAATTGATCCGATCAGATGAAAAATGAAAAAAGTCCGTTTTTGCCCTCTTGACTTTAGTAATTTGCTAACTTTTCTAACCTCCTGCACTGATTCACTTAAGATGGACAGAGTGGTTTTTCCTTCTCTGAAGGGATCCGCCTGAAAAACCTCCCAGAAAGGGCCATTGGCTATTACCAACGATGTGGGACACTAGGGCAAAACTAAGGCAACATATGCTTACCAACATCCCAATACCATCTTGGTGTGCCGGGTCCTTAACTCTTCTCTAGTCCTTCCATATTTCTAAGCTCAAGACAGTTTTCTCCCAGGAAGTGTCTACAAAACACTTCTATACTTAGACTGTGCCCTTTGGTATATCTGCCCTGTAGAGCAAGACTTTGCCTTTAGCCTTCAGTATCTTTGTTCTTTATTTGCACTCCTTTCCTTCCTATTTTTCTCTGTCTGTCTGTGCAGGTGACCTCTATTCTCTTTTGTCAAAGCTGCTAGGCCAGAGCAAGGGGGTAGTTCACAGTCATAAGTATAACCCCAGCAAGATGGAAAGACCCCAGCCTGACTCTGTGGCTCAGTTTAATAACTTATTGCAAATAGCCTTCCACACCAGGGAGGATCCTGTTTTGGTGAGGGACAGAGTCCACAAATTGCATCAGCTTGAGGCCATGGCCAAGCCACAAAGAAGCAAGCTTCTAGCTGAAGGTGGGTTCTCAATATTATGTAATAGTTGTCAATGATGCTTAGATCATACCCCTTTATTTCTGTGTTCGGTTCAGTATCCTTAAAGCATAATACACACAAAGTACACTTTTTCAGTTTTTCCTTCGGATAAATACTTCATTATTTGTAAATGTATTTTCCTAAAGCAAGACATATTTGCATGTGCATCCAACATATAGTTGTGAACCCTCTTTTTTTACATGTGCAATCTCTTAACTTGTTGTATCTTAAGAGTGTGATTTGCTTAACCCAATACCTGTACGATCCTAAACTGCCAACCTTTTTTTGTCAAAGAAACCTTTTGCCATGGTGGGGAAGACATGATTACAGTAGCTTTACATGAAATGTACAATGTGTCATCTACACTTAATAAACAGCAGCATAATGTATAAGTTGTACATTATCTTTAGCCGGAAAGTTGACACAGGAAGTGATATTTAACTCCTTGAGGCAATGTCAGATATTTATGAACGTGAAAGTTGTGTTTGCCGACCTTTATTAACACCACTAAAGCTGGAAATCCTGCAAAATGACGTGCAGGTTCATGTTTTATTTTAAATGTATCATGTTGCTGTGCCCTACATAAATCATGTCAACAAATGGTCTCCTGTCCTTGCATCTATAAACCTGTTCATTGTATGATACAATGTGTATGCATGGTATCAGTGAGACAAGGTGCCTGTGAAGAGCAAGAGAGAAGGATACTAACAAACAGGTCCCACTACAGGTAAAGTCTTGGGACCCTGTTTACTTCTGGTCGGACCACCAGACTACAGTACAGCTAACTTCCTCCGGCTGAGAGTCAGCCACTCCTCCTCCACACTCCATATGTTATAGCTAATGTGCATTAACAAGGCAGAAATATTAATTCAGGGTTTTGTTAGCAAATTGAACTAACTGTGACAAGTTTTGCCTGCATATCATTTCAGCAGCCTTATCCTAACTGTATAAGTACCCTCACTTCCTGATATCACATCTGGAGCTTTCCAGATGTGAAAGCTGATAAAACAACCCAATGCTTTTTAGGAAGATATTTTATCACAGCTACTTTAAAAGACTGTAGTACATACAGTAGTACTTGGTCTGTGAAAAGTTGCATTGTGTCTTGCTGTGTTCTGAAGGTGATTTTAAAAGTGTTTAAAAACAGATTACATACAAATCTGCAGGATCATTTTTTTGTTCCAAACTGGAGGTATATCAGGCAGACAGGTTTGAAAGAGATGTGTGTGTGTGTGTGTGTGTGTGTGTGTGTGTGTGTGTGTGTGTGTGTGTGTGTGTGTGTGTGTGTGTGTGTGTGTGTGTGTGTGTGGTGTGTGTGTGTGTGTGTGTGTGTGTGTGTGTTGTGTGTGTGTGTGTGTGTTGTGTGTGTGTGTGTGTGTGCGTGTGCATGTGCATGCGTGCGTTATAGACTACCACTTGGAGCAGGTGGGAGGCTGGCCCCTGGATTCTCTGCAGGTGGGTCAGGTGTCAGGACTGGCCCTCGACTCAGATTCTAACCTGGTGATTTTCCACAGAGGAGACCATCACTGGGGGGCAGAGTAAGTCACTTTCATTTTTTGATATACATATTTTTCTGTTCATAGATGACTTTTGTCAGTCCTAAACCTCATACCTCAATGTTTATAATTAGAGAGAGAGAGCTCACTACCACCACCATGTTCAGCTTTCCATCAATGGACATCACAGGCAGACAGATCTGCTTTGTATTATATCCCACATTTCCCCCATGTTAAGGCCTGTAGCCAATGTAGGGCAAAGGTACCTCAAAATGTGCTTTTAGAGAGTGACTGCCAGTCTTGCCAGGACCTATACTGTAGACAAAAATTACCATAAGAAGATCTTAAAGGTTACCTATTATGCTATATTTGAGCAATATATTATAGGGCCATATCTATACAAAACATGTCTCTGAAGTGTTTTTCTCAAAATACCAAACAGATCACCCATTGTAGCATCCCTCATAACCCTCCATTTAAGCCCTGTTACTAAAGTGCTGATTCTGGGTCTGGCCCTTTAAATGTAACCAAGCTGCTGCTGGCCACGCCCCTTTGGAGCATCCACATGCAAGCAGTGAGCTCTGTGAGGAGAAGGCTGTCTACCAGCAGAAACTCAGCTAAACGCTGCCCTGATTAAACGGCATATTATGTTCCAAACCAAATCAAGCATTATTTCTGCTGTATGAGGCAATGTAAAGCCAGCCCACGTTTTAGTAATGATGTCAAGTTCTCAACAAATATGGATCAGCTCCGTTGTAACCCCGTTTTAAGAGATTTAGGTAAGGAGGAAAAGAGAGAGGGTTTTATTTTCTGACATTTTGTGAGTCTCCTTACACACCAGGGACACATATTTATGTATAAAAGACATCAAAAAGTGCATTTTGCATAATAGGTGACCTTTAATGTTGAATAACACACTGTCATAGCAATTATACATTAATTGGTTCACAAATTGCCTTTGCTACTGGTCTGCTTAGAAACACAAAACCGTTTGTTCCAGCTCTTTTAACAGCCAGGCTAGATACCAGCAGAGGTCCGTGGGTCCTATTCAGCAGTCCACTATCTTGGTTGTGGACCCAATCAAAGGCACCATCTTGAAGGCTTCTGGCAGAGACATGTGAGTCATTGTTTTCTCTATGATGACGAATGAAGGCAAGTGATGAGTATGAACAGGCAACCATGTACAGTATATTTGGTACTTCCTGCATTAAACCTGAGTCAGAACTTGCATTGATTCACATCTCTGATGTTGCAGGTTCTACTTGCCTCACGGAATAACTACAGACAAGAATAATAACTACTGGGTCACAGATGTGGCTCTTCATCAGGTAATATGCAAGATTTATTTGAGCCCAACTTACTAAGTTCCATTCGTAAATCATTTATGATTTGTATTGATAATTGGATGTAAAATAAAATAAAAAATAACGTATCTATGCCACAATTTTAGATGCAGATTTGTTTAAACTAATACGTTTGCGCTGTGGACCAACACTATAAATTGACGGGGAAGGGGGTAGCAATAAAGATAACACCATTAAACAGTTACACAACATAACAGAAATAATATTGATAGCAGCGTCCCTAGCAACCACCTTGGTAACAACAGAACAGACGATTGGGGTTGCTGGAGCCAGACTGAATGAGTTGTGAGTAGTAATTAGACCGGGCTGCTTTGAGTGCGTTACTGTACTGCTGGAGATAGTCTTTGTAGATTTGTAGATGGACTGTTAGTGTGGTTTTCTTGTGTTGGCGTTCCAGTTGACGTTTCCTTGATTTCATTTGGCGGAGTTCGGGGGTATACCAGTATGTTTTTGTGGGGGCCAGTTCATTGAGACAGAAGGAGAGGGTGATGTTATAATAGTCAACAAATTCAGATGGGTTTTCAGAAAGTGGGGGGGGGGGGACAGACCTCTTGCAGGTAATGGAGGCAGTGATTGCTGAAGGTCAGATGGATTTGAGATTTCTGTAGGTTATTGTGCGTTTTTGCTTTTGGGCGGGGATGGGGATGTTGATGTCCATGATGTCGGCCAGGTGATCAGAGATGTGGAGATTGAGGCTGGACAGATGATGGATGGTGAGACCAGTGTAGCAGACCAAGTCCAGGATGTGACCAGGGCTGTGTGTTGGGAAGTTAATGTGTTGAGAGAAGTTGCAGCAGTGAAGGGTTTCCATAAATTCAGAGGCATATTTGCAGGTCGGGTCGTCAACATGAATGTTAAAATCACCTAGGAGGAGAACAGATGGGGATATGGCAGAAAGCTGAGTGAGAATGTCAGAGAGGTCAGAGAGAAAGGAGGGGTTTGGCTTCGGTGGACGGTGAATGATGGCTGTGACCAGAGAGTTTGAATATCAGGTGTTCAAATGAAGAAACATTGGGGATGGGGATTATGGTAGTTTGTATGTTCTTTCTGATAATAGCAGCTATACCACCACCCCGCCCTTCTGGGCAAGGTTTGTCAATGTATGTGAATCCTGCTGGGGTGATTTGATTTAAAGAAAAATAGTCCAGGGGTTTTTGCCACGTTTCGGTCAGACACAGAAAGTCCAGGTTATTGTCTTTAATGAATTCATTCAGAATGTGGCTTTTATTGTGGATGGAGCGTGTGTTGAGCAGGGCTGCTCTGAGGTGACATTGCATTGGGAGGGGTTGTGTGAACCAGGGGAGTGGAAGGAGATTGGTCAGATTCACGTGTTCTTTGTTGTGATGGCGTAGTGTGGGCGTGCGACAAAGAGCACTGATCTAGGTTTACTGTAACCGTCACAGTCTGTTCACAGTTTTTGTTCCAATAGCTAGTCCTTAAACACTGCTGTTCCTGTTAGTGTTTACTTCATGGACCTTTCCCATTTATCTAATTTCCCCTCCTCGAGGTTCAAGTGCTTCATTTTAGCTTTTGAGAACCACAAGAGCTTTGCCTTTCCAACATTTAAAACAAGTTTCAAATCACATAGGTTAGATTGTACAATGTTAAAAGCAGTCTAGATCTGACAAAGAGCCTGATTCGGTGTGGACGCAGAACAGTAAATTACTGTATTATCAGCATATAAAGGAACATTTGCAAGACTGTTTATATACATAATAAATAACAATGGTCCTAAAACCGATCCCTGTGGCACACCCTTGGATACATGAAGAGATGTAGAAGTTAAGCCTTCTGCCCGCACACACTGATCTGCATGAACAGACTGCCGATCTGAAAGACCGATACTAAGGAGTCTTTGTGACAGTATGGCATGATCCACTGTATTAAAAGCCTTTGACAAGTCAATAAAAAGTGCTTCACAGTGCTATCTATTTTCTAAGAAATGTATAAAATAATGTACTACTTTTAAGGTGGCTGTTGTTTGAACTGAGTCCTCCTTGACAATACAATGTGGAAGCTTAATAACATTTTTGTTTCCGGCTAATGATTTGATTTGATTGTTGTCCAGAATTTAAGGGGATTATTTCAATTGTTTGAAGTTTCAGTTAGGAGATGATCAGCTTTGGCTTTTCTGATTTTGACAGTACATGCATTTCTCAGCTGCCTGAGGAGCAGCCAATCTGACCCAAGACCTGTACTCCTGCTTTTTGACCATGCCACATTGCGCTAGTGTAGTAAATCAGAAAGATCTGATGTGAACCATGCCTTATATCTGCCTTTGATTTCAGAATCAAACAAGTATCAGAGCGCTCACATGATAACGTAACGCTATCAGTGATTGGATATCATTCCCTCTCCTCTCTCTGGTCGCTTCAATGGGGACATTCAATTACAGGCCAAACACAGACCTACACAATGCAGTGTTTCCCCTAGGTTTACTGCTTTGGGGGAGGGGGGATGGCATTGTGATATATATTTTGTAAATCCTCCGGAGCAGAGAGGAGCTCTGGATTATTGTTATTGATTAATGCATCAGTGTTTCTTAGGGTCAAAAACACTAAACTCACAACTTAAAATGAAAGCGTTAGTTTATTTAATAAAATAGCACATGTTCAATGTGAAAAGTGACAGTAGATATAGATTAGTTGCTATTTGGTGCTATATATATATATATATATTAAAAAATAAATAAATACAACTTTTTTTTTGTTGAAACACCTTGAATTTTAGGGGGGGCGCGGGGCTCCGTTGGCGGGGCTCCGTTGGCGGGGCGCAGCGCCCCTCCAAGACAATGGTAGGGGATACACTGCAATGTGCAACACACACCTACACACTCTTCAACACACCCCTACTGCTCCTACAGCATATAATATATATCAGGCTACAGCTGTTGTGTATTTTATTATGTGAAGCACTATAGAGTTTTATGAAAACGATCTACTCTTTATTTGTAGTTTTCTACTAAAGCCTACAAATAAAGAGTGTTATTTAGGCCCGTTATATATATACTGAGTGATATATATTATACACACTGCTCTGCTTTCTGCACTGACCTCAGCAGCTATTCTCACTGTAAACATTACATTGCATTTAGCTGACGCTTGTATCCAAAGCGACTTACAATAAGTGCATTGGACCAAGAATATACAAACTTGAAGAAAACAGAATCATATAGGTACATCAGGTTTCATAGAGCCAAAACATTTCAAGTGCTACTCAACTGACTATAGATAAGCCAGTCCTTTATTAGTATATAAGTGCTTTGTTAGTAATTCTTTGTTAGTAATTCTATCGCTCGAAGTCGAAAGAGATGAGTTTTCAGTCTGCGCCGGAAGATGTGTAGGCTTTTTGCTGTCCTGATTTCAATGGGGAGCGCATTCCACCATTTTGGAGCCAGGATAGCAAACCGATGTGTTTTAGCTGATGGGAACTTGGATCCCCCTCGCAGTGCGGGTGCAGCGAGCCGTTTGGCTGATGCAGAGCAGAGTGCACGTGCTGGGGTGTACAGTTTAACCATGTCCTGGATGTAGGAAGGGCCAGATCCATTTGCAGCATGGTACGCAAATAACATTGTCTTGAAGTGGATTCTAGCAGTTACTGGAAGCCAGTGAAGTGAGCGGAGGAACGGCGTGGTGTGGGAAAATGTAGGAAGGTTGAAGACCAGACGAGCCGCTGCATTCTGGATGAGCTGCAGAGGTCGGATGGCACATGCAGGTAGACCAGCCAGGAGGGAGTTGCAGTAGTCTAGGTGTGAGATGACGAGAACCTGGACCAGAAGTTGTGTCGCTTTCTGGGTCAGGAGGGGACGTATCCTCCTGATGTTGTAAAGACTGTATCTGCAGCAGCGGGTTGTAGCAGCGATGTTTGCAGTGAAGGACAGGTTGTTATCTAGGGTCACACCCAGATACCTTGCAGTCTGAGTCGGGGAAACAATAGAGGTGCCGATGTTGATTGTTAGGTCAAGAGTGGGACAATCTTTTCCCGGAAGGAAAAGCAGTTCAGTCTTGTCAAGGTTGAGCTTGAGGTGGTGAGCAGACATCCACTGAGAGATGTCAGCTAGACAAGCAGAGATGCGTGCGACGACCTGGGTCTCTGAGCGGGGAAAGGACAGAATGAATTGGGTGTCGTCAGCGTAGCAGTGGTATAAAAAACCATGCGGGCTAATGACTGATCCGAGCAAGTTTGTGTACAGGGAGAAGAGGAGGGGACCGAGAACAGAGCCCTGAGGGACCCCTGTAGTTAATTGACAAGGGTCAGACTCGGACCCTCTCCAAGTTACCCTGTAGGTGCGGTCTTCGAAGTATGAGGTGAGGAGGGAAAGTGCATAGCCTGAAACTCCAAGTTCTTGGAGAGTGTGAGGGAGGATCTGATGATTCACCGTGTCGAATGCAGCAGACAGGTCCAACAGGATTATGACAGAGGAGAGGGAGGCTGCGTTAGCCGTGTGCAGTTCCTCAGAGACAGCGAGGAGGGCAGTTTCTGTTGAGTGACCTGCCTTGAAACCAGGCTGGTGCGGATCCAGAAGGTTGTTCTGATGGAGATAACAGGAGAGTTGTTTAAAGACAGCGCGTTCAAGTGTTTTAGACAAGAATGGGAGGAGAGAGACAGGCCTGTAGTTTATAACATTGGACGGGTTGAGAGTGAGTTTCTTTAGGAGAGGGTTTACTCTTGCCTCCTTGAGACTGTTTGGAAAGTGACCAGAAGTTAGAGAAGTGTTGATGAAATGGGTGAGAAACAGTAGAATATCAGGAGCGATAGTCTGAAGGAGGTTTGAGGGGATAGGGTCCAGAGGACAAGTGGTAGGACGGGCAGAGGTAATGAGGGTAAGAACCTCACTTGGAGAGAGAGGGGAAAAGGAGGTCAGTGTGTGGGTGAAAGGTGGGTCTGGTGACCCAGCGGTGAGTATAGGTGAGTCAGAAAAAGAAGAGTGAATGTCATCAACCTTTTTTTCAAAGTAGTTAACAAAGTCGCTTGACAGAAGGGAGGAGGGGGAAGGGGCTTTGGGGGGTTCTAAGAGGGTGGAAAATATGTAAAATTGTTTTTTGGAATAAGAAGATTGGATCTTATCTTGAAAGAAAGTGCTTTTTGCCTGAGAGATCAAAGCAGAGAAAGAGGAGTGCCTGATAGGTTAGGAGGCCGTCATGGTGTTTGGATTTCCAAACGAGCCTACCGAACTGACGAGCCTACCGAAATGTGATAGGACAGAGAGAGTCCAGAAAGGATGAGAGAGTAGAGAGGAGAGTTTCTGCAGCAGAATTTGGAGGCAGGAGTTGGAACGAGTTAGACGAAGGGAGGGCTGAGAGCACCGATGAGGTCAGAGTAGAGGGTAGGGTTGGGAACCGAAACTCAGTTCCAGATGAGAACCGATAAGAAAATGCCGGGTACCGGGTACCCATACAAAATACACAATTTCGGTTCTGCTTAACGGTTCCTAAACGCGGTAGACCCTGTATTCCAGCAGGTCCGTCTGCACCGCGGTGACCCGGTGGAATACAGGGCGGACCTGGAGAATCACAGAACGGCCGGTCGTCAGCGGGCCGTTGACGGCCGGCTCTGTACGCTGACGGCCGGCACAACCCTTAATTTTTTTAAACGGCATCATGTAAGTTGCGCTGACAGGCGACAGACGCCCTCCCGTAGACATTTCACAAGCTCAGTCACTTCATAACACCAAAGATGGGTCGCGGTAAACGCTCTGAAGTGAGGCTCCACTACACTAAGAAAGAAAAAGACAAGGCACAGTGTAATGCCTGTTAATAGCTTGCCACAGGCATAGCTCAGTTAAAATAAAGCACAGCTATTGTGCAATACATTTGTATTGCATGTATATTTTTTATTTGTAACAATTTCAGTTAAAGCTTAAAATAATAAAGATATTTTTGTTATCTAAACGTTTGACCTCTTTCTTTTACAATTTTGGAATCGAAACGGGGTATCGATAAGAACCGGAATCGATAAGCAGAACCGGAATCGGAATCGATACATTTCAAACGATACTAAAGCTGAACGATTAATCGATTTTAAATAAACTTACAATGGGTCGCTTAAAAACAAATATCGCAATTCAAATTGCAATATTTGTCAGAAAAATCGCAATTAGATTTTTTCCCAAAATCGTGCAGCCCGAAACGATACCCATCCCTAGTAGAGGGGAAGAGGGAACAAAAGTTACGGCGGACAGGTGCAGAATGAGAAGAGATTAGTTTGTTATGTTTGGAAAGGGGTAGAGAGAATGAAATAAAGAAGTGATCCGAGGTGTGGAGCGGGTTTACAGAGAGGTTAGAAGTAGAGCAGTTCCTTGAGAATATGAGATCAAGGACATTGCCAGCTTTATGAGTCGGTGGGGAAGGAGAAAGTGAGAAAGCAAAGGCGGTTAACAGAGATGTTAGTTCGTCTATCTTCCCCGTCTGGAGGTTGAAGTCTCCGAGAAGTACAGCGGGAGGGCCAGTTTCAGGGATGTGTGAGAGGAGATGATCTAATTCCTCCAAGAAGTCCCCCAAGGCGCCTGGTGGACGGTAGAGAACAACAAGGGTTAATTGTATAGGATGGGTTACTGTGACGGCATGGAATTCAAAGGTGGAAAGAGTGAAGTTAGGTAGCTTGAAGAGGGAAAAGCTCCATTTGGGAGAGAGCAGGAGACCAGTGCCACCTCCTCTGCCAGTGGGTCTGGGTGTATGGGAGAAGGAATATGCTGTGGAGAGAGCTGCTGGGGTGGATGTGTTGAATGGAGTAATCCAGGTCTCAGTGAGAGCAAGGAAATCCAGAGACTGCAGGGAAGCGTAGACAAACATTGCGTCACCATTAAAGCAGTTCATAAAATAAAGAAAGTAGCCTAATATCCAGGAGAGATGTGATTAGTGAGTAAACAAACGGTAAAGGGCATAACACTTGAAGCACATTTGATCATCTTAAATAACTTATAATCACAACGGGAACAGTTTGCAGAGCTGTCATTGGATGAGATCAGTCCAGCCGTGCGTCACGCCTCTTTTAAACATCACTGTTGCCGGAAATACATCCCCGGAGGATACATCAGTGTATCCTCAGTTATAGCTCCTCCAGAGAGCCTCCTCTCTCCTCTCCTCTACATCAGTGTATCCTTGGTTATAGCTCCTCCAGAGAGCCTCCTCCTGCATCTAGTCCCTTATTCAAAGTAATTTTAGCAGGGGAAAGGCAGAATAAAACACAATCAAGTATTCAACTACCATACACTAAGAGTCATTCGTAAGCAGAAGGTCTATATTCAGAATAGATTGAACACACAGATTGAATCTATGCATACATAATGAACCTGGAACCCTTCTGTACACTCACCAGGTGGTAAAGGTGAGCAGCGATGGCAGAGATAGAACAGTGCTGGCATTAGGAGAGGCTTTCACACCAGGCAGTGACAGCAGCCACTTCTGCCAGCCCACCGACGTGGCTGTGGACGGAGACACTGGAAACATCTTTGTGTCTGATGGCTACTGCAACGCCAGGATCCTCAAGTTCTCTGCTGATGGCCGATACTTGTCTGAGTGGGGTGCAGGTAGGAAACTGGCTCAATATTGTAGACAGTTCAAACATAGCAAAACAGTTGAACTTGTGGATGCATCACAGGGACACAGCACAGGGAATCACACTCTCAAGTTGTATCCGCCCATACACATAGCACAGAGGCACAGCAGCCGCTTCTCCTTCCTATTCACCCAGCCCACAATACATTTGAAAAATTAGAACATCTGAGCCTCCTTCCATCCACAGATCATTTTCACAGCTAGACACAACAGCTCATTTGATTCGATAGAAACATTTGTTCCTTCAACATTAAGACACAACAGAGTACAACAGCCCAAATAGCTGGCTATAATTACAAAACAAAACAAAAAAAGTTTTCAATAAAGAAGGCTCATTTACTGACATTTACCTGAGCAAAATTCACCATGTTTAAAACAAGACATTTAGAGTAAGACATTTGGGCTCCTACTAGGGCTGTAGCAATTCACTAATCTCACGATACGATACGATACACGATATTCAGCTCACAATACGATATATATCACGATATTCAGCCAACGATACGATTCGATACGATTCGATATAATTCGATACACTTATATAATTTTCTGAAAGATTTTAAAGGGACAGTGTGATTTTGGTGACATCTTGTGAGTGTTCCATTGACTTGGATTGAATACATTCAACTGAAAACTGAAAGCATCAATTATACAATATATGGCTCTGACAGAGAGTCTACAGCTTGCAAATGCTGGACAAAATGAATCAAAAGATGTGGTGAGAAAATTAGTTTCATTTATTGAAACAGTGCAAACTGTAGCTTACAAGCCTTTGAAACGTAAGTACATAAAGTGCAGTATCACAATGGACAATGGAGAATTAAAAGGTGCAGCAGGTGGCGGAACACGGGGGATTTGAATGGGACTTGTTAGAAATTAAAATCAATGTTTTGATGGCATAAAGTACCTTAAACATACCGTCAGTTTAAATGCTGTTTTATACTGAAAAACCAGAAGTTCTTGTGCACAACCAGTTGTTAAGCTTTTATTCTGAAAATCCTTCATCCCCGGTTAGCATTTAGCATGTGGCTAATATACCATTTACTATAGAGGTGAATTTAGTAGCGATATGACACGAAGTGTTGCACACCGAAACCTACTGATTTCAACACTACAACTATAGACGTCGAGATATTATTATTGCTGAATATTAAATGAAGGTAGTTTATTTGAATACGTTTGTTTACAGACGTGGGTAGCATGAGACAACATCCAGAACTACCGGAAATTATACCAGCCGTGAGGTATTTTTGGAGTATTGATTACAGCGTTTAAAATGTATTAACTAAAAACTCATGAAAGAGATAAGGAGGAGAAAAGGCGTGTTTAGTTATATATTTAATGTACAATGTCTGAATCCTCTGTAATGCGCAACAACGAACATTGGAGACGTGGAGGGCCGGCCCCCAGCAGCGCCAACCGGCCCACAGGGAGGAGCCAGCAGAGGATATTTAACAGCTGGAAAGGTGGAGCTCGCTCTCTTCCCTTCGCTCACGAGAGCCAGAACACAGTTTGTTTTTCTGACTGAACCATCTTCTGCTTGTAACATTACCGCGCTTTTTATTAATTAAAGTATACATTTGAACCTTCTCAGAGACTCAATTAGTCTCCTTTTTAAAGCTTCTCTCCTGGACGCGAGAATAACGAACACAGTTATCAGACTTAATGTATCAATCATTGATTGATTGATACCCGCGGCTGAAATATCGATACTTCTCGGAAAACTAAATATCGATATATATCGCAGGATCGATTAAATTGCACAGCACTAGCTCCTACACACATATTCACCCATAGTGCTAAATATTTTAAAGCAGGGTTCTCATTCATAACATTCGTTTCGATGTCTCACTATGGGATGTGCCTCCCCGCGTATGCCTCAGAAGCATCAATCTCATTACGCCAATCCTGATTGGCTGGTGATCTTGACGACTACGTCAGGGAATCCACCCACCCTTTAAGTAGCTTACGCTACGACGCAGCATCATTCAAACACCTCTTCTCGCTTCGGAGCACATCTCTAAATTATCAGTAGCCTGGCTAGCTTAACTGTCCATAGACTGAACTACTCTAAGCTAACTTTCGGTCGCCGGACGCTTGCCGGCTACACTTGCATAGATTTGAATATTAACACACCAGTTAATACTCGATTCTTCCCCGCCGTTTTTTAACGGTAAGGTTTTTGATTATTGAACAGTACCAGTACCAATACCAGTTATTGTTCCGTCCCTCCAAGTCGGCACTCTATCGAGGATGGACCCTTCTCTCCCTCACACCAGAGGAGACGGAGGCTCTGAGGCTCGACTTTGCGGCTGCGGGTATTAGGGGTGTAACGGTTCACAGAATTCACGGTTCGGTATGTACCTCGGTTTGGGGGTCACGGTTCGGTACGGGTTCGGTACAACAAGAAAAAGCAAAAAAAATCCCAAATGAATAATTCCAGGTTTGTTTTTTATTTATTTTGAACAGTAGTGCAAGTTTCATTATACAAATAAGGAACTATAATTTTTGAATAATTAACTGTATTACACAGTTAAAAACAAACCACAAGCAGTGCCACACACACTCAGATGGCCATATTATCTATAATGGCTGATGGGTTCAATAAGCTGTAAAACAAAACTAAATGTCTTGAAAATATTACAAAATAAATAATAAATGTGTTCGTTTTGTTGTGTTCTTCTTCATTTGTTGTTTAAGGGCGGCTGGCAAGCAGCTTTTAGGCGCAATACCGCCCCCCTGGATTATATATAGTCTAGTGGATACTGCCCTGAATGACAGACTTTTTTCCCACTCGTAAAAAAAAGGCTACCGTTACACCCCTAGCGGGTATAAAATATCGAGCATGGACTCACACCAGGTCTGCTCGTCCTGCCTTGGGCTGGAACATGCCCGGAAAGCTATCAACGCCCCCGGTTCGTGCGGACACTGTGCCCGCTTCACCGTCAAGAGCCTCCGCCGACGGCTAGCACGCCAAGGTAGCCTGTCGGGACGAGACCCTTTCATGTCTAGCGATATGCCGGCCGGCACCCGATACATGGGGCCAAGGACGAACTGGCCAAGGAAGTCCCCGGCCCCGACAGCAGGTGCACAGCTGGCCCAGACTTTCGGTCATCAAGTGAGGAAGAAGAAGAGAGTGGCCTGACAGCCTTCCCTCCTCTCCTCGGTGGAAGAGCTGGAAGTTTCCTGTTCTCCAGCCCCACCTGTTCTGCGTTGGAATGTGCTTCTGGAGGCCACCCATGCCCCCGACTCTCCGTCATTTCGTGTGATGTCCAAATAACATCCCCAGGTTCGCGCCATGAGGAAGGTGGACTTTATGTTGGAGACAGCAGATTCTGCTGCCGTTTAAGTCACACAAGCACATGTCCACGTTCTTTAATAAAGCATATTTCACTGTCGTTTTCAGGCTTGAAGCCAAGGATGCATTCGAAAATAATGGCAAGAAAAATAATAAGCAGTCAGGTGACCGTGCCCCTTCTGAGGGGGGCTGTCGCCTCCCTCAGCAAGCGGACGGTAACCGAGTCTGTCAATGCACCTCGTGCATGCGCAGTGTCGGCCGAGGTTGTCAGTCAGGGGTGCAATCGTCTTCCTGGGTTTATGCCTAAATTCAGTGTCCTTCACAGCCCGCCTGTCAGCGGAGAGAGTGAAAGCCTTCAGGGCTTGCCTCGCTCATTTCCGGCCACGCAAATATGTTCTCTTCAGATCATGTCTGTGGTTGCTGGGGCTCATGGTGTCAGCCATCCTGGTGCTACGACTAGGGACACATGAGGGATTTTCAGCGCTGGGTAGCTGCCCTCAGACTGGACCCCGCCCGTCATGGCGCACGGAGAGTGATGGTCACTGTTGAATGCGTAATGGCACTGAGCCACTGGCTGCACCCGGATTTCCTGGTACGGGGCGTGCCTATGGGTGCTGTCCTATGACGGAAAGTTGTCACCACAGACGCATTTCTCTCGGGCTGGGGGGGTATAAACGAAGGTCGACCTGTGAGGGGTCTCTGGAACAGAGATCTCCAGCGGTTACATATAAACTATCTGGAGCTTTTAGCGGTGTTTCTCACCCTAAAACGCTTTCTGCCTTTTCTCAAAGGACATCATGTCCTCGTGAGGACAGACAACACGACCACAGTATCGTATATAAACCGTCAAGGGGGTTTGCGTTCTCTTCAGTTACACATGCTGGCACACAAACTGATACTATGGAGCTGTGGCCGTCTCCTTTCTCTGAGAGCAACGCACGCAACAGAATCTCACTCCCTAAACGTCCAGCTTGGTCAGGGTCCCGTGGCGTGCAGTTGGGACGCGCCGTGGCTCCTTCAGCTTCATAAACGGACGCAAAGAGCTTTCAACTGATTGCAATGTATTTCCATCGGCGGCGGTATTTGACGCTCATGGAAGCACCGCATCTGTTTATGTCGGCGGCTGTTAAAGGCAATGTGCGTCCATTCCCATTGGATAACGGAAAATTGTACACCTGGAAGTAAGTATTCTCCTTACTGTCGATTGATTTGACAGTGATATCTCCACTACTCATCAACTCAAAAACACCAGATTATCTTTGTTAATTAAACGACATTGATAGGTTTAAATTGTGTACAATGTTTTTGTGTTTTTCCCCTTCAATTCTGAGAAACGTATTTTCTCCCACGTTACGTTTGTGTTGAACGTATCTCAAATATGTTTATTTTCTACATATCTTCTAGAAACATATTTTCTCCCATGTTACGTTTGTTATGAATGTATCTTAAATACGTTTATTTTCTACATATCTTTGCCATTTATTGTCTTGCTTATAATAATGATAGTCATTTATAAATATCATTTTCAGTGTTTCCCCTAGGTTTACTGCCTTGGCAGGGTGCTGCTCGGGTACCCCCCCAACGTGGGGGTGCCCCGAAAAAAAAATTCGGTACAAAAGTAAAAAAGTAATTACTTGTATTACTTTTATTCAAACTGTATTCCCTTCTTATCATGTAGCCTACACTTCTTCCTTTTATTGATACATTTAAATCACCTGACTACAGCATATAACATACCTGCTGCAACCCTATGCTGCTGCTGCTGCTCTCTGCCTCATCCTCTATTGCTGGAGGCAGCTCCACTATGGGATTAGTTTTGTATCATAAAGATAAAGCAACACTTTCTCAGAATAAAGCAAAACTATGAGTTTAAAAGAAAAAAAACTAAGTCAAGCAAAATATAATACATTTCTAAAATAAAACTATAAGTTGCAAACAAATCATTTGTGTAATCATGTAAACTATAAGTCTTTTTTCTTTGTTTTAACATAGGTTTTTGTTTGCAGTTCTTGTCTATTCTTTCTCAATGATCAGACTTTTGCTCTCGCTGCAGCTTTCTCGTTTGCGCTCCCTCATTTTTTGTTTGAGATTTTGACACAAACATCCCAGGTGGGCGGGACTTTCAGGGGTGTGTCCCCATTGGCTACTAAGTTATTTTTACATTTATTCGAGAAACTTTTACACAGGTTAGTTTACAGTAATATTGACATTAATCAGTCTGTTTATATTCACTGCTATGTAACTGTAACCTGAGAACCACTGAAGCTGCAACAGTCCAACTTTTAAATAACAGTTATTGTTGAGAAAAACAAGCATATCTGCCTTCTCAGGCATACCTGGAAGAAATGTTTGAACATTTTAAAGTAAAATGCTTCAATCTGGTGCACTTTAAGCAGAATTACTAGAGACTAGATCTAGGGGGTACAACTCTAAACACCCATATGAAAAAGATCAGTTTACATTTTAATAATTAAATAAGTATGTGAACATAACCAATAACCTACCATAGCCAATAACAAATACATGTAACGTATTTTATTTTTGTTGTTCATTCATATCTTATTTTACTATTTTATTTATGCATATTTTTTTATCTCTCCAGTTTAAAATGATATGTCTGGTTTACTGTCCTATAGTATACATTGGAATGATTTCAAACCTGTTTTATCCCAATAATTATAAAGGAGTGCCTTGGAAATATGTGCTTACATAAATTGTGACCAAACCGTTTGAGACCCACTGAGATAACTTAGACTAAAGTTAACTATCTAAACACTCAGTCCTTTACCTCACTGAGCTGTAGTTATCACCCTCTCAGTCTGACTGGAGATGACTCTCCTCTCCCTCCACATCGTTGTAGAAACATCTTCTTATTCCGTTAGAGCAGCTAGCACCAGATGCTAATAACAACAGCGCTGGTACCGGTGCACCCTCCCTTTCTCCCTCGCTCGCTCCCACGCTCACTCGCACTTTGGCTGTGAGCTGCGGGTGCCAGATAAGCCAACATCCCCCATTTTCATCACTTACAGCGCCCATCGTACAGGGCAAATGAAAAGTGTAACCGGGATGAAAAGGGTGTTACATTTACTTAATATGAATGTTGTTACATCAAGGCCGAAAATTAGGATGAGCCCCAACGGTCAAAACCTTTTTTTTTTCTCCCAGAGCTGTCAGCGCAGCGCCTCCACAGATCTGGCGCCCTAGGCGAACATGGTTACGCTGTAGGAAGTGTAGGTACAACGCTACATTTCCCGCCCCGCCGCAGTCATACAGTAGGCTACGGAGAGCGGCGAGAAACATTTCCTCAGGCATCAAAAAGCGGAACCGAAATTCACATTTCTAAATGATGCCGTTGGAATCGAAATGTTGGAACCGGTTCTCTGTACCCAACCCTAGTTATGATCATATTGAGCATTTGGTGTGAGTCTAAAAGCAGTCTGCTTGTCATATATTGCTGACGATACATTTTAAGAGGCAATTTGTTGAGTCACTGCCGCTAAATGCCGGTAGCATCAAGCTAGCAAATCCTGCATTAGCCTCACATCAACAGGTGTAGACAGAACATCCATCCTGAGCTAATTTACTGAATAAACCAACTCACATCTCCTGTCTTTTTTTCACCCAACTCATTAGACTATTCTTCTGCTGGCGTTTCATTGTTGTTTTCTGTCGAATTCAATACTGTAGTTCAAAACCGCGGTACCTGCTCACCATCTATGTGCTATTTCTAGAATGCGCACGCTACGTTCGTTGTCGCGTTCGCGCGCGTCCACCTGGGCAGGCTGTGTGTGTCCTTCTCCCGTGACGATAACGGCTTGCGGTTAAAAAATAATAATAAACGAATTTGAAACTGGGGGGGGACACAAACGGGCAGACAGCAGAGCTCGGGGCAATAATGCAGATTTGAAGCCCCGCGCTTCAGAAACAGAGCGGAGGGAGAATGTGAATACGCAAAGCAGTGGACACTGAAACATGCACATACATTGGATAAATAACATAGGCCTTTAGTTTATTTAATAAAAGAGCACATGTTCAATGTGAAAAGTGACCGTAGATAGATTACTTCAGTTGCAATTTGGTGCTATATATATATATATATTATATTTAATATATATATTTTTTAAAACACCTTGAATTTTAGGCAGGGCGCGGGGCTCCGTTGGCAGGGCGCAAGACAATGGTAGGGGAAACACTGATTTTAATCATTTGAAATCGAGAATTGGGCTCGATATATGGTTAAATTAAAATCAGTAGGCGAGGCTGTAATTTCGCCAGCTGTTACTCTCATGAGCGAAGCAGAAAATAATAGTTTTAACATGCCAAAAAGCTGAATGAACATGCCGAATACGTGACATGGATCATAAATATAACAACAATTAAATAACATCTTACATTTCTCTTCACACAATACGTCTCCTTGCAGTATCAATAGTAATTCGTCTGACTTTTATATTTGATCCAATTGGTAGATTAGATAGGTTATATTTACACCATAACGGTGCACAGCTGATAGAAAAGGACTTGTAATTTTTAAAGATATTACTGATTTCCTTTGAATATAAGAATGCAAATACTGAGTTGAGAGAATAGTCAGGGGATTTGGGTGATGGGAGACACATCTATGGAATCACCATTTCAATAGCTTACCATTAAATGACGGATATACCTTTCTGTCTGTGATGTTTGATGAAAAAAATATTAAGAGTACTTACTTTCATAGGGGGAAAGTAGAAGGTCAATGATAGAAATATAGAATATAAAAGAAGATACTGTAAAACAGTTTAGTGCAGGATGTACAAAGATATTAATAGGAGGATGTGCAAAACAGACAAACTAATTAACCTTTATTTAAACATTAAAGAATACTTTAGGTTAAGGTCTTCTTTCAAATAAGAAAAAAGCTTTGGGGGTATCTATCTACAGATAAATATGAAGCCTGACAAAGTACTTAACGTCTAATATATTGCTTTCCTGCCATGTTAACTATGTTGAAGCACTTACAGTTGCAAGAAAAAGTATGTGAACCCTTTGGATTCTCCAGACATAGCGTTGTATGTTCCTTCCAAACAACTCAACTTTGGTTTCATCTGTCCACAGAATATTTTGGAACATCCAGGTGCTCTTTTGCAAACTTCAAACGTGCAGCAATGTTTTTTCTGGACAGCAGTGGCTTCCTCCGTGGTGTCCTCCCATGAACTCCATTCTTGTTCAGTGTTTTACGTATCGTAGATTCGTCAACAGAGATGTTGGCATGTGCCAGAGATTTCTTTAAGTCTCTAGCTGACACTCTAGGATTCTTCTTCACCTCATTGAGCATTCTGCGCTGTGCTCTTGCAGTCATCTTTACAGGACGGCCACTCCTAGGGAGAGTAGCAACAGTGCTGAACTTTCTCCATTTATAGACAATTTGTCTTACCGTGGACTGATGAACATCAAGGCTTTCAGAGATACTTTTGTAACCCTTTCCAGCTTTATGCAAGTCAACAATTCTTAATCGTAGGTCTTCTGAGAGCTCTTTTGTGCGAGGCATGGTTCACATCTGGCAATGCTTCTTAAGAATAGCAAATTCAAAACTGGTGTGTATTTTTTATAGGGCAGGGCAGCTTTAACCAACAACTCCAATCTCGTCTCATTGATTGGACTCCAGGCTGGCTGACTCCTGACTCCAATTAGCTCTTGAAGAAGTCTTTAGCCTAGGGGTTCACATACTTTTTTCACCCTGCACTGTGAATGTTTACATGGTGTGTTCAATAAAAACATGAAAAGATATAATTGTTTGTGTGGTATTAGTTTAAGCAGACTGTGTTTGTCTATTGTTGTGACTTAGATGAAGATCAGAACACATTTTATGACCAACTTATGCAGAAATCCAGGTAATTCTAAAGGGTTCACATACTTTTTCTTGCAACTGTATTTTAACTGATATTATACACATTAATTATACTCTTATGTATGTAGATAGTATAAGAAATGTGCAGAATTTGACAGTTTAATGGTGGAGGTATACACACATATTGATAGATGTCTTGTAATGCAGGGGTTCCCAACCCCTGGTCCGCGGACCGGTACCGGGCCGCGGAGGTGTTACTGCCGGGCCGCGAAATAGCTGTGAGTTTATCGTAATATTTGCAGAATTCTAAATATATAAAAAAAAATTATCATAATATTTGTTTTATATTCATATTATTTCATCCAGTAGCCTAGTTAATCTTCCACCAGAAAACCATTGAAAATGGCTATTATGATGTTCCGAGGGATTCGGCTTCTCAGCAGGTCTCAGCCTCTTGTGCGCACGAGAAAGTTACCGGTGCGCCAAGTAGGAAGAGGAGCGCACAGGAGACAACCGTTTAATGTTAATGCCTGTTATGTTTATGTGGGGAAATGGCAGTGCATACATTATTTGAGATATATTTCAAACTCGGACTTCATACATGTCGGCCAGGGGTGTAGAGCTATTTGTTTAAGCACCGGATTGGCAAAACAGGAGAGTCTGTAAACCAGTCTGCCTTGATCTATGAATTCATGTCCGGGACCTCACGGTATCTGCTGCCCGCAGCTGTTTTATAGAAGGAAAGCCTCCTTCACTTCATGAAATGGCTGCAGCATCAGGAGGCAGCGGGACGTATACTCCGCCTCTGAGAAGTGCAGCACCAGCGGGTAAAGATGTGCCTTTTTACGCACCGCCTTCGCTCTGTTTACCTTCATCAGAACAGCGATTGACTGCAGGCTGCTATGTGTTAACCACACACACCTCTCTACACACATCTCTACACACATCGAACTGCCCGATTACTTTTATTAGTTGTATTACATTACATTACATTACATTACATTGCATTTAGCTGACGCTTTTATCCAAAGCGACTTACAATAAGTACATTCGACCAGGAAGACACAACCTTGAAGAAAACAGAATCATATAAGTACATCAGGTTTCATAGAGCCAAACATTTCAAGTGCTACTCAACTAGCTTTAGGTAAGCCAGTCCTTTATTAGTATAAAAGTGCTTCGTTAATAGTTCTAACGCTCGAAGTGGAGTCGAAAGAGATGAGTTTTCAGTTTGCGCCGGAAGATGTGCAAGCTATCTGCCGTCCTGATGTCAATGGGGAGCTCATTCCACCATCTTGGAGCCAGGACAGCAAACCCACGTGTTTTCGCCGATGGGAACTTGGGTCCCCCTCGCAGCGAGGGCGCAACGAGTCGTTTGGCTGATGCAGAGCGTAGTGCACGCGCTGGGGTGTACGGTTTAACCATGTCCTGGATGTAGGAAGGGCCAGATCCATTCGCAGCATGGTAAGCAAGTACCAGTGTCTTGAAGTGGATTCTAGCAGTTACCGGAAGCCAGTGAAGGGAGCGGAGGAGCGGAGTGGTGTGGGAGAATTTAGGAAGGTTGAAGACCAGACGAGCCGCTGCATTCTGGATGAGCTGCAGAGGTCGGATGGCACATGCAGGTAGACCAGCCAGGAGGGAGTTGCAGTAGTCTAGGCGTGAGATGACGAGAGCCTGGACCAGAACCTGAGTCGCTTTCTGAGTCAGCTGGGGACGTATCTTCCTGATGTTGTAAAGCGTGTATCTGCAGCAACGGGTTGTAGCAGCGATGTTTGCAGTGAAGGACAGGTTGTTATCTAGGGTCACACCCAGATTCCTTGCAGTCTGAGTCGGGGAAACAACTGAGGTGCCGATGTTGATTGTTAGGTCAAGAGTGGGACAATCTTTTCCCGGGAGGAAGAGCAGCTCAGTCTTGTCAAGGTTGAGCTTGAGGTGGTGAGCAGACATCCACTGAGAGATGTCAGCTAGACAAGCAGAGATGCGTGCAACGACCTGGGTCTCTGAGCGGGGAAAGGACAGAATTAATTGGGTGTCGTCAGCGTAGCAGTGGTAAGAAAAACCATGCGGGCTAATGACTGATCCGAGCGAGTTTGTGTACAGGGAGAAGAGGAGGGGTCCAAGAACAGAGCCCTGAGGGACCCCCGTAGTTAATTGACAAGGGTCGGACTCAGACCCTCTCCAAGTCACCCTGTAGGTACGGTCTTTCAGGTATGAGGTGAGGAGGGAAAGTGCAGAGCCAGAAACTCCAAGTTTTTGGAGAGTGCGAAGGAGGATCTGATGATTCACCGTGTCGAATGCAGCAGACAGGTCCAATAGGATGATGACAGAGGAGAGGGATGCAGTTTTGGCAGTGTGCAGTTCCTCCGTGACAGCAATGAGAGCAGTTTCTGTGGAGTGACCTGCCTTGAAACCAGACTGGTGCGGATCCAGAAGGTTGTTCTGATTGAGATAACAGGAGAGTTGTTTAAAGACAGCGCGTTCAAGTGATTTAGACAGGAACGGGAGGAGAGAGACAGGCCTGTAGTTTATAACATCAGACGGGTTGAGTGGGTTTCTTTAGGAGAGGGTTTACTCTTGCCTCCTTGAGACTGTTTGGAAAGTGACCAGAAGTTAGAGAAGTGTTGATGAAATGGGAGAGAAACGGTAGAATATCAGGAGCGATAGTCTGAAGGAGGTTTGAAGGGATAGGGTCCAGAGGACAGGTGGTAGGGTGGGCAGAGGTAATGAGGGTAAGAACCTCACTTGGAGAGAGAGGGGAAAAGGAGGTTAATGTGTGGGTGGAAGGAGGGTCTGGTAACCCAGCGGTGAGTAAAGGTGAGTCAGAAAAAGAAGAGCGAATATCATCAACCTTTTTTTCAAAGTGGGTAACAAAGTCGCTTGACAGAAGTGAGGAGGGGGGAGGAGCTTTTGGAGGGTCCAAGAGGGTGGAGAAGATGGAAAATAGTTTTTTAGGATTGGAATAGGAAGATTGGATCTTATCTTGAAAGAAAGTGCTTTTTGCCTGAGAGATCGAAGCAGAGAAAGAGGAGAGGAGAGCTTGATAGGTTAGGAGGTCGTCACGGTGTTTGGATTTCCACCATTTCCGCTCTGCTGCCCTAAGGACGGTTCTATTAGCACGCAGTGCATCATTTAGCCAGGGAGCAGGAGGGGACTGACGAGCCTGCCGAGATGTGAGAGGACAGAGAGAGTCCAGAGTGGATGAGAGAGTAGAGAGGAGAGTTTATGAAGGTGATGTCCAGTCACCAAGGCGCATGGTGTGTGTGTGTGTGTGTGTGTGTGTGTGTGTGTGTGTGTGTGTGTGTGTGTGTGTGTGTGTGTGTGTGTGTGTGTGTGTGTGTGTGTGTGTGTGTGTGTGTGTGTGTGTGTGTGTGTCCTAGCATTACTATACTTGTGGGGACCAACATCTGTTTACACAGTCACGTGTGGGGACTCGCCTCTCTTATGGGGACAAATTGGAGGTCCCCATGAGGGGAATCATTAATTTTAGGGTGAAGACTTGGTTAGGTTTAGGATTAGGGTAAGGGTTAGGGTTAGGCATGTGTTGGTTATGGTTAAGGTTAGGATAAGTCTCTAGGAAATACATGTAAGTCAATGTAATGTCTCCTGAAGTGATGTATACATGGTATGTGTGTGTGTGTGTTCTGCTCAGCGTGTTCGGTGTGTTTGTGTCTGTCCGATACCGGCATTTGTTTTCAAATGACCATGAACAGTAATTTACACACATCTGGCGAACTCCATAGGTGCAGTGTGGCAAAAAAGTATTTAGTCAGCCACCAATTGTGCAAGTTCTCCCACTTAAAAAGATGAGAGGCCTGTAATTTTCATCCTAGGTATACCTCAACTATGAGAGACAAAATGAGAAAGAAAATCACATTGTCTGATTTTTAAAGAATTTATTTGCAAATTATGGTGAGGTCAATAAGTATTTGGTCAATAACTAAAGTTAATCTCAATACTTTGTTATATACCCTTTGTTGGCAATGACAGAGGTCAAACGTTTTCTGTAAGTCTTCACAAGGTTTTCACACACTGTTGCTGGTATTTTGGCCCATTCCTCCATGCAGATCTCCTCTAGAGCAGTGATGTTTGGGGCTGTCGCTGGGCAACACGGACTTTCAACTCCCTCCAAAGATTTTCTATGGGGTTGAGATCTGGAGACTGGCTAGGCCACTCCAGGACCTTGAAATGCTTCTTACGAAGCCACTCCTTCGTTGCCCGGGCGGTGTGTTTGGGATCATTGTCATGCTGAAAGACCCAGCCACGTTTCATCTTCAATGCCCTTGCTGATGGAAGGAGGTTGTCACTCAAAATCTCACGATACATGGCCCCATTTATTCTTTCCTTTACACGGAGCAGTCGTCCTGGTCCCTTTGCAGAAAAACAGCCCCAAAGCATGATGTTTCCACCCCCATGTTTCACAGTAGGTATGGTGTTCTTTGGATACAAGTCAGCATTCTTTCTCCTCCAAACACGTCTAGTTGAGTTTTTACCAAAAAGTTCTATTTTGGTTTCATCTGACCATATGACATTCTCCCAATCCTCTTCTGGATCATCTAAATGCTCTCTAGCAAACTTCAGACGGGCCTGGACATGTACTGGCTTAAGCAGAGGGACACGTCTGGCACTGCAGGATTTGAGTCCCTGGCGGCGTAGTGTGTTACTGATGGTAGCCTTTGTTACTTTGGTCCCAGCTCTCTGCAGGTCATTGACAGGTCCCCCCGTGTGGTTCTGGGATTTTTGCTCACCGTTCTTGTGATCATTTTGACCCCACGGGGTGAGATCTTGCATGGAGCCCCAGATCGAGGGAGATTATCAGTGGTCTTGTATGTCTTCCATTTTCTAATAATTGCTCCCACAGTTGATTTCTTCACACCAAGCTGCTTACCTATTGCAGATTCAGTCTTCCCAGCCTGGTGCAGGTCTACAATTTTGTTTCTGGTGTCCTTTGACAGCTCTTTGGTCTTGGCCATAGTGGAGTTTGGAGTGTGACTGTTTGAGGTTGTGGACAGGTGTCTTTTATACTGATAACGAGTTCAAACAAGTGCCATTAATACAGTTAACAAGTGGAGGACAGAGGAGGCTCTTAAAGAAGAAGTTACAGGTCTGTGAGAGCCAGAAATCTTGTTTGTTTGTCGGTGACCAAATACTTATTTTACAGAGGAATTTACCAATTCATTCATTAAAAATCCTACAATGTGATTTCCTGGATTATTTCCCCCCATTCTGTCTCTCATAGTTGAAGTGTACCTAGGATGAAAATTACAGGCCTCTCTCATCTTTTTAAGTGGGCGAACTTGCACAATTGGTGGCTGACTAAATACTTTTTTGCCCCACTGTATATGCGGGTGTTCCCATAAGAAGTTAGTTTAATCTTAATCTCGATGTAGTGCTAAATGCTGTCGGAGTGCACCGGAATGAACGACACAATCATAATAATCTTGTTTGAAACGAGCTGCGGCTCGCCGCGAAAGTAGACGAGAATAGCCGATCGCAGCCGGGGGAGGTCTCAAAAAGCTCGCCTGAAGTCGGACAGCTCGGAGTCGGCTTCTTCGTCTTCTTCTTCTCTTGGTTTTTTGGCGGATTGCAAACAACTTTAAGGTGCATACCGCCACTTCCGGAGTCAGCTTGACTCGCTTTGCATTTATAAGGAATGCACAAATGTGTATAATCGTTAATGTCAGATATGTACTAAGTAAATACATTTGTTCTGCTCAAGATTAGATTCAACTTTATTGTTATTGCACAGATTACAGGTACTGAGACAACAAAATGAAGTTTAACTTCTAACCAGGAGTGCAAAAAGCAGTAAAGTGAAAAGTAATGTACACAATATACAGAATAAAATATAGAATAAATTGAATGATGAAAAAACAGTGAGGGGTATGAATACACTAGATATACACAGCAGTATGTGAGCAGTATGAACAGTGTGTATGAATATGCTAAAATACACTGAACAAAAATATAAATGCAACACTTTTGTTTTTGCTCCCATTGTTCATGAGATGAACTCAAAGATCTAAAACATTTTCTATATACACAAAATAACCATTTCTCTCAAATATTGTTCACAAATCTGAAAAAATCTGTGATAGTGAGCACTTCTCCTTTGCCGAGATAATCCATCCCACCTCACAGGTGTGGCATATCAAGATGCGGATTAGACAGCATGATTATTGCACAGGTGTGCCTTAGGCTGGCCACAATAAAAGGCCACTCTGAAACGTGTTTATATATAAATATACACTATAACTATAACTTTTTTGACACTGTTTGAGTGCTTTCCAACACGTGCAGTGTAAACCTAGAACCCTCAGAGAGTTAAAATGTACTCTTAGTCAGTCTTTTAGTGTCACTGTGCAGAGCTGATTATTCAACACTTTGAGAGAGAAAATGTACTCCATCATTTTTCACACTGTTTCAGTGCTGTTTAGCTGATGTACACCAAACAAACAATTTTGGGGTGAATCATTAACACTTCAGGAAATAAAGTACACATCCGATTCTTGAAAACAGGCGTTTATTTAAAGAAATGTGATTTTGATGTGTTTTAAATATAACGTCTAATCAGTAGCAACATCAAACAACCCACAAAATACATTGGTCATAGGTGGAAATGTGTGTACATTTGCTCATTAGGCCTCTTTAGGCTGGGGAAACACTTTAGAGGTCATCATTCCAAAACCCTGTTACAACAAATGGACAACGTGGAATACCATACACTAGTGCTAATGTGCAAAGGAAACTGACAAAAATAGTGTTTTGAAAGACTAACAATCACCGAGCAGGATGACCAACATCTAAAAGTGTACATGGCAACCAGTTTACATCAATGTTGTAGATGTTGGTCTGCAAAAATGTGTACATGCCGTTTAAGGCCTGGTCATAGGAGATCCCAAACACATAATGTGCTTTAAAAAGTTCATCAAAACTGACAGGGAAGACTTGACTTGCAGGGAAGGAGCTCACCATCCAACGCAATGTAGTACTCATGGAGCTGTTTCTTGTGGTCCCAACTGCTAGGATGTAGGGTTGCCTCCACTGGACCAGAGTACTCCTGAAGGCTGGAGATGACTGTAAGATAACTGTGACGGGGCTCTATTTGTCCGTTCACAAACACTGGCCTAGTCGGTTGGGTTACGCTCCAAAAAACTTTATTCTTAACAGCAACAAAAAATATACGAACCAGCATACCTTAAACAAACAAAATAAAAGACAAAAACAGGCCGTCCATCACTCATTCAGAGTAAACGTGTTCTGGCTGTTGCCTTCTCTGCAACAAACCCCCGAACACGTCCCAGCTGTTGCCTTCACTTCAACATTCTTCAGAGTGCCACAGTCCAAAAAAAAACGTCCCTTATGAGCCCATAGCCCCTCCCACAGGCTTACCGTCAACAGGTGACACAATTAGCTCAAAACCACATTTCAACATAAAAATCCGACCCAAACATAAAACAGGTTAACCACCTCTTAATACAATCATTCCCCATAATTAACAAAAGTAAAAATAAATAAGAAATTGCATGGTTCATTTGACGGAAGAGAGCAGGAAATGTTTGGTGTGTCGGCTGTCAGTGGCGGAGTCAGTCACTCTGTGACCCGCTCCGTCACATTATCCTCTCCCTCCCCAAGGTTGGCGATGTGCGGAAACCTGGAAAGGCAAACAGCCACCTCCACGCTTTGGCAATGCGTCCCAAACCGCAACAAACAGTTTGCATGTCCTCACCGCACTGGCACTGTGGAATCTCCGCACCGCACAGTGCCTCCACCCAGGCGCCGGCTGATCAGGCCGGCCATCGGAGTCCGACCGAAGATACGGATCACCAACCGAAACAGAAGTCCGTAGGTCCCGAAGCTCCGCCAACAGGAACCCCTCTCGCCCTGTTCCACTGGCCGACCCCGAGGCCGCAGGAGCCGCTGGGCCCACCCAGGACCCGTCCTCATCCTCGTCCTCCGTCTCCCATGCCCGCTCCGACCCGGCAGCCGCGCTCTCCTCCTGCTGCTGATCGTAGTCCCGTTCGCCGCTCCGCAACGCCGCCCAGCTTCCTCCGACTAGCCATCCCACTTCTGACACCATATGTGACGGGGCTCTATTTGTCCGTTCACAAACACTGGCCTAGTCGGTTGGGTTACGCTCCAAAAAACTTTATTCTTAACAGCAACAAAAAATATACGAACCAGCATACCTTAAACAAACAAAATAAAAGACAAAAACAGGCCGTCCATCACTCATTCAGAGTAAACGTGTTCTGGCTGTTGCCTTCTCTGCAACAAACCCCCGAACACGTCCCAGCTGTTGCCTTCACTGCAACATTCTTCAGAGTGCCACAGTCCAAAAAAAAACGTCCCTTATGAGCCCATAGCCCCTCCCACAGGCTTACCGTCAACAGGTGACACAATTAGCTCAAAACCACATTTCAACATAAAAATCCGACCCAAACATAAAACAGGTTAACCACCTCTTAATACAATCATTCCCCATAATTAACAAAAGTAAAAATAAATAAGAAATTGCATGGTTCATTTGACGGAAGAGAGCAGGAAATGTTTGGTGTGTCGGCTGTCAGTGGCGGAGTCACTCCGTCACAATAACAATAAACACAAATATAACTACACTGTACATGATATTTTGATGGATGGGTCAGACACTGACAAAAACCTTTGATAGCAAATCAGATCAGCTCGGCCATTACCATGAACAGAAGTCAAATGCAACATACACATTAATGCAGCAGTAATATAAAACCTAAAAGCATCCCAAAAATAGTAAAACACTGACAGGAACAATTTCACTGCACAATGAGTGCTTTTACTGATACTTAAGGTACATTTAGCTGATTATACTCGCATACTTTTACTTAAGTCAGGTTTTAAGTGCAGGCCTTTTACTTATAGTATATTCACAGGGTGGTATTTGTACTTTTACTTAACTTAAATCATATGAAACTTCCTCCACGACTGGAATGTATCTATTGCACATGTACAGTACCAAATGTAGTGTGAAGAGTTACGGCCCGTCCACACAGCGGCGTGCGTTGAAGCTTCCAACCCTTCTGCCCATTCACTTTGAATGGGGTGACGTCACTTTTAGCCGAACTGCATTTTGGGAAGCGACGTGGAGCGTTGCTGGCGTTGCTCGCTTCAAAAGTTGAGCAATGTTCAACTTTTGGCGCCTCGGCAGAAGCGTCAGCCAATGGAATCCCGTTTATGCAAATCTGCCAGTACAAGCGCAAGCCAATCAAACCGCGTGTATGCTGGGAGAGACTACGCAGGTCATTTCCTCATATTCCAAAAAATGGAGGGAAAATTCATTATAGCGGTAGTGAATCACCCGGTGCTGAATGATCAGTCTCTGTTCATCTACCGGGATACAAACTGGAGGAGCGAGGCATGGAGGGAGGTGGCAGAGACAGTGGATGAAACTGGTAGGTTTTCGCCTGTTTGGGGATTTTATATCCAGTTTACTTTGTTTTAACATTGCTATTGCTTTGTATGTCGGGGGCGGGAGATTCATGTGATTGGATGTTGGTCGCGTTGCTCGCAAAAAATCCCCAAGCTTCAGACACGCCAAGCGTCAACGCACGCTGCTGTGTGGACGCTCCGTTAGACTTAACTGTTAACAGCATTATATCAGGCGGGAGGCGAGAGCTTCGAAATCATTCAATCTACATGAGTAATGTAAATTGGCGGTAGCTAAACTAACAGCTGCTAACGTTAACGGTCTCATTATTTCAAACGGTGCCTGCAGACTAGAGTTGATTATCGATTAAAAAAACATTTATTCAAGGCCGCTGCGGCACTTCCGTAACGTTACCCCCTGTCGAATGATTGGAAAGAGGAGCGGTTTCCCCCTGAGTCAGTGTGAATGAAGCCTAACAATTAACACGGGAGCGGCAGCTAAAATAGCAAAGAAACACATATTTCGTTGTCAGAATAACGTTAATCTGATTGACTACGGCTAACGTTACCGCTGCAATAATGTCACAAATATTCTACTTGCTAACGTTATTGTTTTTAGTTGTTTAGTTATACAAATTAAAACAAGAAGACAAATATGAATATTCAGAATTATTCACTTGGTGTCTACTTACCTAGCGTCACAGTCCTGCGGAGAAATGTTGCCGTGTTCGATCCATGGATGTATAACTCTTGCATCAATCTGTAACGGTCACGGTCGCGCTTTTCCAGGAGAATATTTTCAAAAAGCCGAGGGTCACGAGGCTGCGTTAAACCAATGAGAAGGCGCGGCCTTTCTGATGACGAATCGAAACCTAAGATCGATGCGGAACGGACAGACTTAATGCAAAGATATACTCTGAGGGAGTACATCATCCCAGAATAAACACTACACAAGTCAACACCAACACCACACACAGAATCAACACCAAAGAGAGGTTCTGGTGCACTCTGAGAAGTGTACTTTATGTCCATTCTACTCCAAAGTGTAACAATTTCTACTCTGGTCATCAGTACTCTGGGATTTTAACACTTTGGTATTTGCTGTGTACCTGTTGAGTACTGGTGATTTTCGGGATAAGCATGTCTAGCAATACCGGAGTCTCAATATCCCATATTGAGACATCAAAACGAAAGTTATGAATGAGAACTATAGGTTACTAGCGTAACCCCGGTTCTCAGAGTAACATGAGTGAGATGTCTCACCAGACAGCCCTTCTTGCTGAGGCGAAGCGAGAAGAGGTGCTTATCGTGAATGATGCTGCGTCGTAGCGCAAGCTACTTAAAGGGTGGGTGGATTCCCTGACGTAGTCGTCAAGATCACCAGCCAATCAGGATTGGCGTAATGAGATTGATGCTTCTGAGGCATATGTGGGGAGGCGCATCCCATAGTGAGACATCTCTCTCATGTTACTCTGAGAACCGAGGATACGCTAGTAACCTATAGTTTTGATAGATGAAGCTTGTTAACAAAATGAAATACAATTTAAACAAACATTTAGAGTTTCTCTTTAAGTAAGCTAATACATGACATTTATTACAAGGCTTATTTCAGCGTGTAATGGGTTCGTATGTAACATATATACAAATGTAAGACAACTATTGCATCAAGCATCACCAACAACACACACCATTCTAAATCATAGCTGGCAGGAAAGCTTCCAAATGCAAACCCAGTTTTTTTGTTCTAATGAATTGCAGTCCTTTGACGAGAATCGAGGGACAGATGAGATGTCCAATGAATAAGTGAAGCTGTTGATCATAAGCATAAACATGCTGTAAAACTCAAGAAGACAATAAACAAATCTCGTACAGTACTCTTAAAACGCCTGCTGCTTCAGAAATTTTCTAAATTCCAAAGTTTTAATAACTTCAGAAGATTCTATGTTTACTTGAGGACCGATCTAAAGGAGTCAAGAGTTCAACAGTTTGGTGATTGAGTTTGAACTTTACAGTGATGCAAATTTGTCGCTTTTCGGTGCCTCCCACGTTTTCGTTTTGGGGGGGGGAGTCCGTCCGACTGATGGACAACTTCTCACTTCAAAAAAGAAGAAATCTAGATCGCAAAATAATTAAACAAGCGAGTGCCTGTTTTTACTGGCCAAAGACAGGTTCCTTGAACACAACACGAGCGTAACGTGTCTTCACGTGGTTATGTCTCGTCTGAAAGCACTAGAGTGCTGACTGAGAGCACCGCAACGCCGTTCCAGCTCTTCAAATATTGCAGTACCCATAAGGAGCCGTACACATGCCTCAGTGTTTGCGTGGCTGTGTCTTTAGTTGTAAGTAGGGATCGACCGATATGGCTTTTCAAAGGCCGATACCGATTATTAGTAATCAAGGAGACCGATAACCGATATTTGGAACCGATATACATTTGCAGTAAAATCAGAAAATCTTGGTGTCAAAATGTAGAATAACACAAACTCCAACACAACTCAACACAACTTCTTTGAAATGCATTTAAGCATATATTATGTTTAATGAACTTTTAAACATCTTACAACTGGTTTCCTCTCTGTGCCCTTTTCTTTAGTGCAGTCATCTGCAATGAGTTAGAGAGAGAGACAAGAAGTGGGGCTGCAGGCTGACATGCTTAACTAACAATAATGCTTAATTTATTATATCTGTCTATCTAGCATAACATCCCAATAAGCTGCTAGCAACTGCAAAACACTAGTGCTAGCTAATGTTTTGAAAACTATTAAAAGTGAGGCTATTACAGTAGACCTAACGTTAGTCTAGGAGCCTCACTTCTAATATTTTGCTAAACATTTGCTAGATACATGTTGGCTAGCTAATGAGCTTCACATATCAACCTGAAAAACTGCGAGGCTCCACTCGCAGCCCCTCCCCTCCGTACCACAGTTACTCCGCTGCGAGACGCTGCACGCACCCCCAACTCTGACTGACTTCCCGCGTCCCTGTGTAACTGGGAAACTGATTGAATTGGATCATAAGATCGTGGTGTTTTTGCAACTTCAGCATAGGGGATTGTGATGTGTATTGAACTTCGGTTTAACACATGTATGGCTCTGCCGCTCAGCGCTGCTGCTTGCTTCAGTCTGTGTCTGCGTTCTTTCGCACCTGCCTGTAATCTGAGAAGGTCCCGCCTCTCTGGCTGGCTCCCGCCCGGAAAATCTTCAGTAATAGCCTATCAGATAGCGCTGTGGGCGGGTCATTGCTCGTGTACACAGAGTGGTGACTGCAGCCAGAGAAACGGCCGCATCAGAGCCAAAGTTGTATCGGCAATTTGATTAAAAAAAGGCCGATACCGATAATCGGTCAAATGCGGAATATCGGCCCCGATAATCGGCCAAGCCGACCCCTAGTTGTAAGCACAGTGGCGATCTGTTGTTATTAGCATCTGGTTAGCTAGCTATGCTAACGAATTTAAAGAGCTTTTCTACAACCAGGTGGAAGAGAGCTCTCTCCTGAGAGGCTCAAATAACCTCAGCTCAGTGAGGTTAAGGCACACCTTGATATGATCATTATAGTTATTAATGAGACGTTAGAGCAGACCCAGCGCCAGAACAAATCTAAAGGGAGGGCATATGATTTTCATGGGAGGGCACACAACACCGTCACGTGCTGCGGGCCTGCGGCACAATATATCAAACAGCAAGGCCAACAGCATTGCGCAAAGACGCACACTTATCGCAAACACATACACAAATAAAGAGCAACATAGAAACCACTTTTGAAACATTGTGTGCGTGGCAACACAGACACTGGTAAATTACGAGCAAGGCACACTGGTTAAGGATGGCAGCTTCCTCATCGCTGCACTCGGAGAGAAATAGACGGAGACAATGAACTGCTGTTAGCTCTATTATGGCATTGTGCATGTCGTGAGAGGTGTATGTTGCTGTGTGGGGAATGCTTTCCATTATTTTGGCCAACTCTGCATCTTTGTACTGCAGCGTATACTCAAACAGCGATAGGAAGAGCCCACTGCCTGACTCGGACATGCTGTGGAGTGAACCGTGGTCACCTCTGAGAGGTAGTTGGTTGACAGCTAAAAAAGCTATAATATCAATGACAGCTGACACGTAATGACGGCTCCGTGCCAGCTGATCTGCACCAAAGTACTAATTTCCTTATTTGTTTCCTCGCGTATCTCTCTCTCCACAAACTCTCACATGAAATGTGTTCTTTTGATGCGGCATGCTTAGCAGTCCTTTATCAGTCTGTAATGCGTGTTTCCAGTCGCAAAAACCTTTGACAGTAAAAGCCGCATCAGATGAAGATGCATTGACTTTAAACTGTCTACAGGGGAAACAAAAGGCTGCGTCTGCTTTTAACGAATCTTCAAGCCATGGTCTGTTGTTGTACCATGCAGCGGCAAAAGTGCACTTCTTTCCTGAAAACAATCTCCCTGGTAACGATCCAGTTTCACCTGGTTGGATTTATTAACCCCAAGATCATCTGGGGCTGTTGATCTTTGAGCGGTTGCTGGCCCAATAGTACCTGTTGATGTGCTGCGAGGTAGCGTCTGTAGTGGAGGCACCGGCACGGAGCAGGAGGAGGATGCTGGCGGGTGTGGTACAGGGTGGCAATGCAGGTGGTGATGGCAGGGGCACAAGGAGCTGTGCCTCGGAGGAAAGCTTTGGTGGCGGCCGCCTTGATGAGTCAAGGCTTGGGCTCGCTAACTCAGCCCCGGGGTTTGCCGAGGTCAAGCTTGTGACATTAAGGCGTGCTGCTGCAACGGCAGGTGCAGGGTCGCCAGCAGCTGCATCGGCTGCAGTTCTTTCATCGCTATTTTGTTTGAATCCTTAGACCTTTTGAGCCAATTTCTGATGTCCATTGTGTAATTCAAACAGAAATGGGAGTCTACTGAATGCACAATAAACAAATCCAGAATAGGCGGCAGAGTGTGACGCTGTGATTGGTCTAAATGTGGACGAATCACAAATCACAACAGACACATGAATTTATTTGACATAGCCTGCGATTTTTTTTTTTTAGTTACTATCTGACATCACATACATCGTAGCATAAAAGTTCCCAGTTTATTTATAACAAATATAAATATATATATTTTTTTTTATAAATAATAAAAATCGTGTTTATTGGGGAAGGGCAAGAATGTCAAATGGGAGGGCCTGGCCCTCCCACGGCGCCGGGCATGCATTAGAGACTAAATGAAAAACAGATATAAAATACTATATGACAGTAACAAAAAAGTTGTTAAAAATAACAAGAATAGAGTTTAAAAGGGGAGTGATTTGTAAAATATCCAAAAAGAAAAATCTGCTTCCAGTTCTGTTTCATCTGGGTGTTGAGAGATGTATCCATAGATCTCTTCATTTTGCTCTGAAAGTGCACCAGACTGATGCTTTTAACTTCAATATTTAAAAAAAAATCTTAGGTCCCCCCCACTTAAATCATGTTCACATGGATACTAAATACATTTGCACACATCTTGTGTCCATATCTTTCTGTGTTGGTGGTCATGCCACAACCGTGCACATGCATGCGTGTGTGCGTGAGTCATGGTAAAATATCTGGATTAAGAGGTTGCTTTTTCTTTGCACAGCATGAAATAAATGCCAAATGAATGGGCTGGGATTTTAGTTTTTTTTTAATCATTTGTACGACCCTCGGAGGAAAAACGTTCCCCACCCCTGCTGTAAATAATAATAAAAACCCTTGATTTTTAACTTAACATCTCCTATTGATCTGAGTATATTATAAAGAATAGCAGTTAACTGAAGCATTATAGCACAGGCCTTTGTCAGATGGTTTATTACGCTGTTTTTTTTTCTGCTTTGAATAGTTCTCTCTTTTTTCACCATACCTGTGTTTGCATCACTGACTTTAAGAGTACAGGCTCCATCAGTCCGTATGGTGTTTGCTTGGGCAAGAAACTGAACCCAAAATTACTCCGGAAGCCATAGACATGCATGTTAGTTTGTGTGAATGTGTGTTAGTTGATGATGAGCCATTTGGCACCTTGTTTGGTTTTGTGTCTCTCGAAGCAATGTGTGACAGGGTCAACAAATCATGGACTACTGTGGTCCCCAAAAATGTGACCACTGACCACTACTTAACCGAGCTTTGTGAAACGTGACCTCACTCCACTGTTTTCAACCGGTTCCCCCTGTGAATCAGTTTATGAGAATTGTAAGAACAAACCTCACTGAAGAAAGTAAGAGAAGTGTAAGGTATGGATACATTTCTTTGTTTGTTTTTTTGCTAAAGGCTCATCAGACAGGAGGAGGCGCATACCATTCCGGATCCCCCACAGCCTGGTATTCCTCCCCGACAGACAGGAAGTCTGTGTGGCTGACAGGGAGAACGGACGCATCCAGTGCTTCATAGCCCAAACTGGAGAGTTTGTTAAGGAAATCAAGAAAGAGGAGTTTGGGGGGGAGGTGTTCGCCATCACGTATAGCCCTGCTGGCGGTGAGATCATGAACACCCATCACACCTTTATTTCCTGTTGCTCAGTTGTAATGCCCAAACTGTGGCCTGCCCTGTACTAGAAGCCATATTTGGGGTAAGCGAGGTAACTTCATGCTTAAATCTGGGTTCAGAACACTGATTCACTTCCTACCTGGGTACATCGCCATGGTAACTTATGCTGACTCTAACATGCTCAAGAGCAGGTTATGTTTGAGATAAAGGAAAAACTGACCAATCAGAGCTTGGTGCACAGTGAACTAGGGCACTATGAAGACATATTCCAGGCTACAGGAAACACAATAAAAGGCTGACCGTGAAAGTGTGTAAATTAATAAAATATCACAGCCCATCAACAATCTGACTATACATTTGCCTTACATAAATATCTTATAATGACCCACAACATAAGTAACTTTTGGTCAATTGTCCCTTCATGTGGACACGCTTATATCCAGACTGAGACACTCTGTGTTGGCTTAGCGAGTTGATAACCAGAGTGGTGGTACAGGAGCATGATGCCATCTGTTAGGGTAGTAGTTCCAGATAACACAAAGATATCCGGGGTATTTTGAACCGGCTTGGTAGTTCAGCCTCTAGGTTACAGAACTGTTTAAACGTTTTATACTCTCAATAGGTCAGTTGTGGCTTGCTGTGTTCTGAAGATGATTTTACAAGTCTTGTGAAAAAACAGATTACATAACAATCTGCATGGTTATTTTGTTTTACAAACGTGAGGTAAATCAGGCAGACAGGTTCATAAGATAATATTGAGCTGCATGATGAAATTCATTAGTAAATGCTAGAATATTCCTTTATGAATTGTTGGTAATTTAAGTATTCACTCTTGTGTGTGTGTGTGTGTGTGTGTGTGTGTGTGTGTGTGTGTGTGTGTGTGTGTGTGTGTGTGTGTGTGTGTGTGTGTGTGTGTGTGTGTGTGTGTGTGTGTGGTGTGTGTGTGTGTGTGTGTGTGTGTGTGTGTGTGTGTGTGTGTGTGTGTGTGTGTGTGTGTGTGTGTGTGTGTGTGTGTGTGTGTGTGTGTGTGTGTGTGTGTGTGTGTGTGTGTGTGTGTGTGAAGATGGCTTGATTTTCGCAGTAAATGGGGAATCTCCGTTTGGCTCAGCTCCACTTCGAGGTTTTGTAATTGATTATTCCACCCTGGATATTTTGGATATCTTCAAACCAGAGGAAAAGGTAATGATACACACAGTTACACAGTGTACTGAACCTAAAGGTTTGGGATGTGATGCATCATTTTTGTTGCTCTAACTTTTGCATTAATCTGTATTTTCTTTCATTAACAGGAGTTTAAAATGCCTCACGACATGGTTGAAAGAGGAGATGGCTGCGTGTTTGTCGGGGATGCAGGCAGTAAATCAGTCTTCAAGTTCACCACTGAGAGTAAGCACAGCCTTATTAAGACAATGATAAACTGGCACTATTACAACTTCTAATGTGAACAATCCATCTAATCTCGTTTGCAGAAATCATTTTGATTTTTTTAAATAAGTATCTATAAGATCATTTTTTATGAAAACCTTATCATATGAAATAGGGATGTTACGATTCACGATTTTAAGTTCACGATACGATTTTCTCACGATTTATTTATTTTTTTAACAGAATGAGCTGCGCACAAATATTTCTGTATTTATATAAACTGTACAAAACAACGTACATGTTCTCATCAAAAGTGCAACTAAAACTGTAAACTGTGCAACTGTATTTTATCTTAACCTGTTAAACCCCATGCCCGCGTAAAACTGTGTCTCAGGGCTTCTTAACATTTAACAACCTATTAATGTGTCCGATCCACTTAACGGGAAGAAACTCAGCTAACTGACGATATGAACAATTTGTACCTAAACAAAACACAACTCTAACGCAGAGCGTCTGAATTAGCACTAAGAGTAGCAATCTTTTATACCTCATTGGATCTGCACAAATTAGATATCATATGAAAGCTGAGATTCCACAGATTCCAATGGAATACGTATCATCACTGTGCGTCAAAAACTCACGGCAGTGAAGGCAAGCAAAGACTTAGCTTTGCTGTTTTCTGATCAAAAGTTGTGTTCAATGGCATTAAAACACATATAAACGCTGCTGAAGGTTAACCCTTTGGAGTCCAGGGCTAATTTGGCCGTTTTCGCATACTTTTGATTTGATTTGAATTGTCCCCATTAAGAAATGTTTGGCATGTCAATGTTTGGTATCTTTTTTTTAAGGACAACCTCACCTATATAACCTGATAGTTATTTATGTCATTTTGAGATACTATATGAACATTTTGGACCCAAAATCACAAAAAAACGTAAAAACAGATTTTGAAAATGATATTATTTTTCATATAGGTAACACAAACATACACAACAAAACCATTTGAAAGCTGGAAATATATACATGGCATGTCACTATGATAATGTGAAAGTTTGATTGAGGTAGCATGAACCTATATACAAATTGTATGAACAAATAACAGGTGTATCCATAGGCTTTTCCCCTCATTTCTCAAGTTCTGTCAACAGTGACACAGTAGGCACAACAAAATATTTAAAAGCTTAAATAATGTACATGTGATTTCATTCTGATATGGCAAAAGTGTTATTATAAATATAATACAAATATATATATATACACATTATGTACAAAAATCAGTTTTTTCTGTCTTTATCTGTGCCACGCTTCAAAGCAGTTTCTGTCAACTACGACACAGAGGGCAACATCACAGGCTCCTCCTCCTTTTTAAATGTAGAGACCAACTTTCACTGTGTGTGCTGTATGCATGTGTGTGTTAAAGAGGGATTCATCCTCCAATTATATGTTCTATGTTATTAAACTGTGCAATCTTATTCCACTACTGGATTTAACAAATACCTACATTTTTTTCCATCTTCATTTTTCAGAGTTACATCGGTCTGTCAAGAAAGCTGGAATCGAGGTTCAAGAACTTGAAGGTGTGTATTTTTAAATGTTACAGTTTTAATGCTGTAATGATAATAAGAGGGCCTGAAATCAGGCATCAATGAAACCCTGTTATTAACATACTTTCTCTCTAAATAGAAATGGAGACGTTTGTCCAAACTAAACTGAGGCCGGAGCACAATATGTCGAAGGCAGCAGCCGTCCAAGAGAAGCAAACTGTGGCTCGGCATGAAGCCTACACAGAAGCAGCAGAGAAGAAGAAGAGTGCAGCTCAGCCCAGCAGGGGGCAGGCTGTTCTGCCAGCCATCATCACCACCCTGCTGCTCGTCCCTCTGCTGCTGCTGCTCTCCACCGGACTCTTCATCTGCTGGAGAAAAAACAGTGGGTGTTTCTCAATCTCGAGTAAAGCTGTTCCAGAGCCACTATTTCAAGCATACTACGTCATCGAGTGCCGCCGAAGTACTGTTCCAATGTCCAGCATACTTGGAATTCTACCAACCCGGCGTACTTAGTTTGGAGAAATGTCGAGGCTGCACATGTGTAGACTCCGCGGTCTTAAAATCCCCACAATGCTTTGCGCACGGACCAATTTCCCCAAATCTGTGGCGGAAAATGTAAGGCGGGGCCTCTCATATGACGCACACCTGCTCTCCTGTTCTGCTCTTCGTTTTCCGAATGCCAGGAAGTATTCTTGCCTCGCTTCTGAAACCAGATGCTCGGCAAACATACAAGCAAGTGTACTCGAGATTGAGAAACACCCAGTATGTATAAGCCCAAAGCTTTGAAGTTGAATCGACCAAAAAAAGGAAGAATTACATTACATTTACATTGAGCCTGACAGGAGGCTTTTGTAGGATGTCTGCACTTTGAGGACGGAGACTGAAGGAGTTTTATCGCCTTAGCAGAGCAGTGAAAAGTTGGCTTTGAAAAAAATGATGTCTAAGATCGTGGGTATACATTTATAGATTGTGTTTGCTCCTGATTAGATCACACTTTTTCATAAGAAGATAACGTTACCATTTCAGCACCACTGTGGGTGTGGTCTGTAGCAGGTCAGGATTTAAGTTCAGATCGTCATGAAAGACAGTGCTTCTTCAGGCTGCTATGCTTGGTTGTTGAATCCGTTTTTTTATTCAGACCACGATCCGTTGTCGTTTTTGGCCAAACCCCAGTGTTGTAAATGTGTGACCTTTAGGTCAAGCACATGTCAGTTTGAGCAGAGTATGCCTACTGAGAGGACAAAAAAAGCACACATCTTGACTGGGTCTTTGAATCTCATGTTAAAGTCATTGTTGGAAAAGTTTACAAAGATAAAACGTTATAATAATACCATTTTAAAACAGGACACATTGCTCTGTTGTCTTTGGTGCTCTTAATATTCAATTCCGCTCAATATCATAGAATACAATATTTTTTGTCTGCAGACCGATGTGAGGTGAAATCCGAACCCAGCTCTGTGGGAGGAATCTGGGGGAAAATAAGAGGTAAGTCATTAATGATAACTAAAATAGAACCTTTTACACACTTAATATTGTATTTGACCTGGGCAGGATTCCCATTTTAAAATTATATTCAGAATATTTCAATTCAGAAATACTGAATACTACATTTATTTTCTTTCTTTTTTTTTAACTGTTTGTTTTAATTTGTATATCACAAGACATCGTGACATAGAACTTTCCATTCAGATAACCCACAGTGTTACGTTCCCTATTGGGCTAGGGGGACCAAAGGGACACGACACGACCAGTTTGGAATTGGTAATTGTTACCTGTGGTTTATTTGTAACCAAAAACAATGAACACAATAATACACGAACAGCCTGGACCAACAAAGGACCAAACTGGTATGATTTAACAAAAGAGGACTCCAAAAGAGAGTTGCACAGTATGCTACAAAAGAAAGAACGTACCTCACTTTGAAAGTGGAACGAAACACTAAACAAAAGGAGGCTGTGTGGGAACACAGCTGTTGCTGATCAACCGGTGCTAATCACCGGGGTCTAAGCAATACTTTCACCAATGCTGATCTACAGGCGCTAAGCTAACCTGGGTCTAAGCTGTTTCACAAGGTCAATAATCTAAATGTGGTTCTACAGGAGCTAAGCAACCTGGATCTACGCACTACACACACACAAACCCTATACTAGACACAGAATACTACGACACACTGCTAATCAGTGTGCTCGCACAGAACCCTACTGAACACACTTCTAGGCAGTCTAAGGAATCACAGAAAATGGCCTTGTCACAATGAGAGGGTTGAGGCGTCTGTCACACAATACAGAGCCTCCCGAATGGTGTCCGTGCCCGGTCTTTATACTCCTCCCCCGGATGACGTGGCAGAAGCTGGCGGGGATTGGGTGACGTCCGTCCAATCACCGCGGATGTTGCGAGGTCGGGACGGCCAATGACAGTAGAGGAACTGCACAGCTCATTTACATATGCACACACAAACAGAGTTAAGGGCATAACGAAAGTAGCGGCTGTAACACACAGTTACATGAAAAAACAAAGTACAGCAAATCATTTTATAATGTAAATGAAATACAAAGGAATATAAAGAAATACATAAATACAGAGAGACAAAATAAATACTAATAATAATACAAAATAATGTATATTTGTACAAAGACCAGACAGTTCCCATATTATTAATCTTTAACACAGTTTAGTTCGAACTATCCTTATCAGCTAGTGAGACAACCAGGTATCTTTCAACACCATTCCAACTTTGGGTAAAGGAGTCCATTTTTATTTGTAGACTTGCAGTCATCTTTTCCATTGTGTAAACCTGTTTAAGTCTGCTTTCACTGAATTATTGTCGGAGGTTTTGCGTCTTTCCAGTTCACAGTTATCATCTTCTTGGCGATCAAGAAGAGTATCCGTAAGTTGTACATCTGGTCTATATTGTATGTCTCTGTACATCTAGCTCCAAGTAAGAACAACATAGGATCTACTGGGACAGGCGCTTCAAGTATAATTTAAATGTCCTCTTTAACCGATTTCCAAAATCTTTCAATTGCTGGGCAGTCCCAAATAATATGTATAGTGTCCCCTATTTTTCCAAATTTCATCCAGCATAACGCAACCAATGGTCCTTGTTCATACTTAGAAATTATGAAATGAGTGTTAAATTCCTGATCTTCAGCTTCCAATCAAATTATTTCCATTACTGTCAAGTCCTTCAGGTTTTTGGCCTGTACCAGTGATTTAGCCTGACTTGATAGGCTAGAGGGCAACAGAGGACGCTTTGGACAACTCAAATTCGTTCTTTTTGTCTTTATTTATTCAAGACAGCTCCAAGAATTGATCAGGTTGAAAACCTTCAAAACACAAAGGACAAACAAAAGTTAGCTCACATGCTACACAAATTACAAACATTTTTCAGGTCTCACTGCATTCTCAATAATAATAATAATAGCACCACAAACTATGTTTTAATTAAAAAGGATACATTTTTACTTTAAAACCACATCATTAACTTAAATGAATTAATAGGAGTGTTTATCTCCACTTGGAAACAAGCACCAGAGAAAACCTCATCTGAACACCTGCGCTGTCTAAATTACACAGAAAACAAACGGAGCACAGGCAGACCGCGCTGCGTAAAAAAAATAGTTGCACAACAGCACTCTCGCAAAGTGCGGCAACAGATCAAGTACATAAACACAATAAACATACCAACGGCGTCTCCGGAGCCTCACACACACTGTCGCCTGGTTCTCTCTCCGTGGCTTTGAGAACAAGAGACCGGCCATCACAAACTACACCCCTTTTGTAGCCGTGTTGCCGGAAGCGGCATTCATATTTTTTCTACAGCTCGCTTATGAAAAGTAGCCTACGCTATCCAAAATAAAACAAATACCCTCTCCTGGTATTGAACAATACTATAATAATAATAATACTCTAAATGAAAACACATAATTATGTATTAGTCCGTTTTTCACAGATATTATTACATATTGACTTTCGTCTCGACAATTACTGACTATTAATTCCTTTATGGCTGCCAACACACAAGTCTTCCCACACATCACCCTAGATTGTAAAATGTAGTTGTATTTCCCATTTCTCGTTAACGTTCCAGGTATATTGGGAGGCTTCCGCCATGATTCTCTTATGAGATAGATGCTTTTTAGTTGTGACGCATTTTTCTGCAATCCTGATTAAGTATTCCTCTACAGGTACATCTCAATATATGAGAATATCTTTGATTCATTTTTAGTATTTCTATTTAAAAAGTGAAACTTCATTTCACACAAAGTGAATTATTTCAAGTATTTATTTGTTTTAATCTTGATGATGATGGCTTACAGCTCAGGAAAACCCAAAATTCAGTTTCTCAGAACATTTCAATATTCCATATTGTAGACTCAGCTAATCAACTCAAAACACCTTCAAAGGTTTCCTGAGCCTTCAAATGGTATCTCATCTGGTTCAGTAGGCTACACAATCACAGGAAAGACTGCAGACCTGACAGTTTTCCAGAAGACTGTCATAGTGCACAAGCATCAACATGGACTCCAGGATACTCTGCAACTTCTACAGGTGCACCAGTGAGAGCATCACGGCCTGGTACGGCAGCTGCCCGGCCTCAATCGTAAGACTCTACAGAGGGTGGTGAAAACTGCACAGCACCAGGACCAGGACGGAGCATGGAGGACCTCTACTCCCAGCGGCTCAGGAAGAAAGCGGCTCAGGAAGAAAGCCCTCAGGATTACAAAAGACCCCCATCACCCCAGCCACGAACTGTTCTGTCTGCTGCCGTCTGGCAGGCGGTACCGCAGCATCAGGTCTAAAACCACCAGACTCAGGGACAGTTTCATCCCACAGGCCATAAGACTATTAAACACCTGAACTTTTGAAACAACATCCATAACATTCATCTGGCTGCAACTTACAAATTATTTATCTAATATATCATATTCTAATCACTTGTATATATACTCTTATTGCACTATTTTACTATTTTCTTTTTTGTATTTACTTGCACTATTTTTTTCTGTTTTATTGTGGTGCGCTGCTGTGCTGGAGAAGCCTGTGACCTAAGGTTTTCATCGTCATAACTACACTGTAGCTATGTACGTATGACTAATAAAAGCCTTGAACCGTAGACTTGGGAGGATTGTCAAGCAAAAGCCATTAAAAAATCTGGGAGAGCTTCACAAGGAGTGGTCTGAGGCTGGAGTCAGTGCATCAAGAGCCTCCACGCACAGACGTCTCCAGGGCTACAAGTGTCGCATTCCTCGTGTCCAGTCACTCCTGAACCAGAGACATTTTCAGAAGCGTCTTACCTGGGCTAAGGACAAATGGAACTGGTCTGTTGCTCAGTGGTCCAAAAGCAAGGCAAGGCAAGTTTATTTATATAGCACCTTTCAACACAAGGCAATTCAAGGTGCTTTACAAAAAGGAAAGACATTCAGACAAAGGCATTTAAAAACAGTAAAAGATAATAAAAGAAACATTAAAAGAAAAAATACATGAATAAAAAGTACATGAATAAAAAGTTACAGTGCAGTTTAAGTTATGAATAGTTCACACAGAAGTTCCACTTTACTGATGAACACAACGGCTCAGTTTCAATTAAAAGCAGCAACAAAAAGATAAGTCTTCAGCCTGGATTTAAAAGTAGTCAGAGTTGCAGCGGACCTGCAGGTTTCTGGGAGTTTCTTCCAGATATTTGGAGCATAATAACTGAACGCTGCTTTATCATGTTTAGTTCTGACTCTGGGGACAGAAAGCTGACCAGTCCCTGAAGACCTGAGAGATCTGGATGGTTCATAATTTAGCAGGAGGTCAGAAATGTATTTTGGGCCTAAACCATTCAGTGCTTTATAAACCAGCAGCAGTATTTTGAAATATATTCTTTGACACACAGGAAGCCAGTGTAAAGACTTCAGAACAGGAGTGATGTGATCCACTTTCTTAGTGTTAGTGAGGACTCGAGCAGCGGCGTTCTGAATCAGCTGCAGGTTCCTAATAGATTTGTTAGTGAGACCTGTGAAGACACCATTGCAGTAGTCGAGTCTACTGAAGATAAAAGCATGGACAAGTTTTTCCAAATCCTGCTGTGACATTAGTCTTTTAATCCTAGATATGTTCTTTAGGTGATAGTAGGCTGATTTAGTAACTGTTTTAATGTGACTGTTGAAACTCAGGTCAGAGTCCATGACTACACCTAGATTTCTGGCTTTATCTGTTGTTTTGAACATTGCACACTGAAGCTCAGCGCTAACTTTTATACGTTCTGCCTTCGCTCCAAAAACCATTACCTCAGTTTTATCTTTGTTTAATTGGAGAAAGTTCTGACACATCCAGTCATTGATTTGTTCAATGCACTTACTCAGTGTTTTAACTGGAGAATAGTCTCCTGGTGAAATGGTTATGTTAATGTGTGTGTGGCATCTGCATAGCTATGGTAACTTATTTTGTTGTTCTTCATTATCTGAGCCAGTGGTAGCATGTAGAAGTTAAAGAGAAAAGCCCCCAAGATGGAGCCTTGAGGAACCCCACATGTCATATTTGTCAACTCAGATTTGTATTTACCTATAGAAACAAAGTTGTTTCTGTCCTTTAAGTAGGATTCAAACCAATTTAGAACTGTTTGCGAAAGTCCCACCCAGTTCTCCAGTCGGTCTAGTAATATGCTGTGGTCAACAGTGTCAAACGCAGCACTGAGATCTAATAATACTAACACTGAAGTTCTGCCACTGTCTGTGTTTAAGTGGATGTCATTGAAGACCTTTACAAGAGCAGTCTCAGTGCTGTGGTTTGGACGAAAGCCTGACTGGAACACATCGAAACAGTTATTTAAATGCAAGAAATTACTCAACTGTTGAAAAACAACTTTTTCAATGATTTTACCTAGAAATGGGAGGTTTGATATGGGCCTGTAATTGTTCATTACTGAAGCATCTAGATTATTCTTTTTTAAGAGCGGTTTAATGACTGCAGTTTTCAGGGCCTGTGGAAAAATACCTGAGTGAAGAGATTTGTTTACTATATGAAGTAAATCTGAGGCCATGCAAGGCAAAACATCTTTGAAAAATCCTGTTGGAATAATATCAAGGCAGCAGGAGGAGGATTTCAGAAGTTGTATAATGTCCTCTAGGTTTTTATCATTAATCTGATGAAATTGTGTCATGGTTGATTTTAAGTGGACACAGAGACAAAACATTTGCTGTTCCTGATGCAGAGGCACTGACTGCTTGTCTGATTTTCTGAATTTTGTCAGTGAAGAAGGAGGCAAATTCATTGCACGCCCTGGTGGATAGAAATTCAGAGGCTACTGACACTGGGGGGTTAGTTAGCAGGGTTCGTGCGGGTGCTTGAAATCCTTGAAAATGCTTGAAAATTGACGTGGTGTTTTCAAGGTTGGGAAAGTGCTTGAATTTTGGGAATGGTGCTTGAAATTGAGATAAAGTGCTTGAAAATGTAAATGCTTTACTTTTACAATAAATTGCTGTCTGACTGAATAGTTCGCTTTTTCGATTAAAAGAAAATAATTGCTTCGCTTCTACATAAAACAGCTCCGCTGCGGCCTTCCCGCGTTATGCGCGCGACCTGCAAGTGTTTGTGTTACGTGTGACCTGGGCATTCTGATGAGAGTGATAGATGACTGTGTGCCAGGAGGTTGCCGTTTCAACAAGCGTTGGCTAGCAGAAGACAAATACAAGCCATGGCTAAGACGAGGGTCAAGCCCACGAGTAGCCTCCTGCAAGTTTGCAAAAATAACGATGCGAGAGTCTGCGCTGACGAGCCACATGAAAGGTACGCCGTTTTACGCACGCATTTTAGATTAGGCTAACGTTGCATGTTACGTTTGTTTAAGCTAACGTTAGCAAGCTGAATAGGGAACTCGATTGAGGGATAATAATAATTGCAGGGGACTATCATTTCAGAAGAGCGTACCTATGTTAATATGTGCCTTACAGTCGCCATCGTGTGGTGTTCAGAGGATGAAGCACTCACGGCATTTTGTGTTATAGTCACGAAATATAATCTATTGATTCGACACAGAGCGATTTTGAAAGCAATGTATTTCTACTGGTAGTATGTTTCGTGCCTAAACCAAATGTGACTTGATCTATCGAAATCAGTCACATTGACCCGAAGACACATTTTCGTTTGTATTACTGGTCTGCGAGTGTGTTTGTGTATTTTTGCGTTTGTGTACCGGGGAAACACTCACAAGAAACACCGGCTGTTGTTATGCTTGCTGTGAAGTCAAGTTACTCCGTTCTCTGCTTGTAATTATGCCGAAGCTTCAAAGTTGTATTTATCATCTGAATTTGCCGAAACAAGTTTAATATTCTGAAAGCCAAGACTTTGTTTATTTGAAAACAGATGAAAACAAACTGTCTTTTATATAAAATTGAAGTATTATACAAGTAAAACTACATGTTGCTTTAATCCCATGTAATTGTACAATGAACACAGTCTTCCTTTGAAGATGTATAAGTCAGGTGTCTTGAGTAGTCAGAAGTACCTACAAATCATTGTACACATTTGTAAATATTATGTTCCACTTGTTACCATTGTGAGTCTATTTTTATGCAGCTCTGCGTGATTTTGTGGCTACAATTCAGGCTAATACGCTACCAGAGGTGGAATAAGTACTCAGATGTTGTACTTGAGTAAAAATAGAAGTACTCAGATCTTGTACTTGAGTAAAAGTAGAAGTACTCAGATCTTGTACTTGAGTAAAAGTAGAAGTACTCAGATATTGTACTTGAGTAAAAGTAGAAGTACTCAGATCTTGTGCTTGAGTAAAAGTAGAAGTACTCAGATCTTGTACTTGAGTAAAAGTAGAAGTACTCAGATCTGGTACTTGAGTAAAAGTAGAAGTACTCAGATCTTGTACTTGAGTAAAAGTAGAAGTACTCAGATATTGTACTTGAGTTAAAGTAGAAGTACTCAGATCTTGTGCTTGAGTAAAAGTAGAAGTACTCAGATCTTGTACTTGAGTAAAAGTAGAAGTACTCAGATCTTGTACTTGAGTAAAAGTAGAAGTACTCAGATCTGGTACTTGAGTAAAAGTAGAAGTACTCAGATCTTGTACTTGAGTAAAAGTAGAAGTACTCAGATCTTGTGCTTGAGTAAAAGTAGAAGTACTCAGATCTTGTGCTTGAGTAAAAGTAGAAGTACTCTGATCTTGTGCTTGAGTAAAAGTAGAAGTACTCAGATCTTGTGCTTGAGTAAAAGTAGAAGTACTCAGATATTGTACTTGAGTAAAAGTAGAAGTACTCAGATATTGTACTTGAATAAAAGTAGAAGTACTCAGATCTTGTACTTGAGTAAAAGTACAAGTACTCAGATCTGGTACTTGAGTAAAAGTACAAGTACTCAGATCTTGTACTTGAGTAAAAGTACAAGTACTCAGGTCTTGTAGTGAAATTATAAGTACTCAGATGTTGTACTTGAGTAAAAGTAGAAGTACTCAGATCTTGTACTTAGTAAAAGTAGAAGTACTCAGATCTTGTACTTGAGTAAAAGTAGAAGTACTCAGATCTTGTACTTAGTAAAAGTAGAAGTACTCAGATATTGTACTTGAATAAAAGTAGAAGTACTCAGATCTTGTACTTGAGTAAAAGTACAAGTACTCAGATCTGGTACTTGAGTAAAAGTACAAGTACTCAGATCTTGTACTTGAGTAAAAGTACAAGTACTCAGGTCTTGTAGTGAAATTATAAGTACTCAGATGTGGTACTTAAGTAAAAGTAGAAGTACTCAGATCTTGTACTTAGTAAAAGTAGAAGTACTCAGATCTTGTACTTGAGTAAAAGTAGAAGTACTCAGATCTTGTACTTGAGTAAAAGTAGAAGTACTCAGATCTGGTACTTGAGTAAAAGTAGAAGTACTCAGATCTTGTACTTGAGTAAAAGTAGAAGTACTCAGATCTTGTACTTGAGTAAAAGTAGAAGTAACTCTCCTGTTATCTCAATCAGAACAACCTTCTGGATCCGCACCAGTCTGGTTTCAAGGCAGGTCACTCCACAGAAACTGCTCTCATTGCTGTCACTGAGGAACTGCACACTGCCAAAACTGCATCCCTCTCCTCTGTCATCATCCTGTTGGACCTGTCTGCTGCATTCGACACGGTGAATCATCAGATCCTCCTTCGCACTCTCCAAAAACTTGGAGTTTCAGGCTCTGCACTTTCCCTCCTCACCTCATACCTGAAAGACCGTACCTACAGGGTGACTTGGAGAGGGTCTGAGTCCGACCCTTGTCAATTAACTACAGGGGTCCCTCAGGGCTCTGTTCTTGGTCCCCTCCTCTTCTCCCTGTACACAAACTCGCTCGGATCAGTCATTAGCCCGCATGGTTTTTTATACCACTGCTACGCTGACGACACCCAATTAATTCTGTCCTTTCCCCGCTCAGAGACCCAGGTCGGCGCACGCATCTCTGCTTGTCTAGCTGACATCTCTCAGTGGATGTCTGCTCATCACCTCAAGCTCAACCTTGACAAGACTGAGCTGCTCTTCCTTCCGGGAAAAGATTGTCCCACTCTTGACCTAACAATCAACATCGGCACCTCAGTTGTTTCCCCGACTCAGACTGAAAGGAATCTGGGTGTGACCCTAGATAACAACCTGTCCTTCACTGCAAACATCGCTGCTACAACCCGTTGCTGCAGATACACGCTTTACAACATCAGGAAGATACGTCCCCAGCTGACTCAGAAAGCGACTCAGGTTCTGGTCCAGGCTCTCGTCATCTCACGCCTAGACTACTGCAACTCCCTCCTGGCTGGTCTACCTGCATGTGCCATCCGACCTCTGCAGCTCATCCAGAATGCAGCGGCTCGTCTGGTCTTCAACCTTCCTAAATGTTCCCACACCACTCCGCTCCTCCGCTCCCTTCACTGGCTTCCGGTAACTGCTAGAATCCACTTCAAGACACTGGTACTTGCTTACCATGCTGCGAATGGATCTGGCCCTTCGTACATCCAGGACATGGTTAAACCGTACACCCCAGCGCGTGCACTACGCTCTGCATCAGCCAAACGACTCGCTGCACCCTCGCTGCGAGGGGGACCCAAGTTCCCATCGGCGAAAACACGTGGGTTTGCTGTCCTGGCTCCAGGATGGTGGAATGAGCTCCCCATTGACATCAGGACGGCAGATAGCTTGCACATCTTCCGGCGCAAACTGAAAACTCATCTCTTTCAACTCCACTTCGAGCGATACAACTATTAACGAAGCACTTTTATACTAATAAAGGACTGGCTTATCTAAAGCCAGTTGAGTAGCACTTGAAATGTTTGGCTCTATGAAACCTGATGTACTTATATGATTCTGTTTTCTTCAAGGTTGTGTCTTCCTGGTCGAATGTACTTATTGTAAGTCGCTTTGGATAAAAGCGTCAGCTAAATGCAATGTAATGTAATGTACTTAGATCTTGTAGTAAAAGTAGAAGTACTCAGGTCTTGTACTTGAGTAAAAGTAGAAGTACTCAGATCTTGTACTTAGTAAAAGTAGAAGTACTCAGATCTTGTACTTGAGTAAAAGTAAAAGTACTCAGATCTTGTACTTGAGTAAAAGTACAAGTACTCAGGTCTTGTAGTGAAATTATAAGTACTCAGATGTTGTACTTGAGTAAAAGTAGAAGTACTCAGATGTTGTACTTGAGTAAAAGTAGAAGTACTCAGATATTGTACTTGAGTAAAAGTAGAAGTACTCAGATCTTGTACTTAGTAAAAGTAGAAGTACCAGAGTGTAGGAATACTCTGTTACAGTAAAAGTCCTGAATTCAAAATGTTCCTCAAGTAAAAGTATCATCATCAAAATATAGTGAAAGTAGCGACAGTAAAAGTAGTCATTGTGCAGATTGGTCCATTTCAGAATAATATATATGATATGTTTTATAATGATTGATCATGAAAGTGTTCTCAAAGCTGGTAAAGGTGCAGCTAGTTTGAATTACTTTGTATACTGCAGGGTAGCTTGTGGATTTACTCCAGGTGGAACTAAAGTCTGATTCAACACTTGATTAGATTTACCATCATTCATCCACATCTGTGAAGTAACTAAAGGGATTAAATACTTGTAGTGAAGGAAAAGTACACCATCTACCTCTGACTTATGTTCACTGCCAACCTAAAAGTACCTCAACAATAGTAATCAATAATGTATTGAAAAGTTATTTGGCTGATTGTTTTATATTGGCTCAGCCAGGTTATATGGGAGGCCTACTCTACGTACAGATCACTAATTTTGAAATATTAAACGTAGTTTTCTTTTCTTTAATTGTTCATCTTCGTGTAGAATGCTATCACGAAACACACATTTGGTTGTTTTTAGCATAAAGAACATCTGATTTAATGTGAGGTAGGGAAATAATCAGTTGAGTATGTGTATATAAATATGTAATTTACAACAGCTGTAAGATGCTTGAAAAGCTTGAAAATGCACCTTGAAAATGCTTGAAAAGTGCTTGAATTTGACTTTGGAAAAGGTGTAAGAACCCTGAGTTAGTCTGTCGACGGTAGCAAACAAGACACATGCATTGTTTTTGTTTTTGGCAATGATGTCAGAGAAGAAAGACTGTCGGGCAAATTTCAATTCCAAATTATAAAGGCCAAGTCTCTCTTTATAGATTTCAAAGTGAACCTGGAGATTTGTTTTTCGCCACCTGCGTTCAGCTTTTCGACACTCTTTTTTTTCTGTTTTCACGGTCATGGCCTTTCTCCATGGAGATATTTTCTTCCCAGTCACTTCCTTTACCTTAGTTGGAGCAATGGCATCTATAACATTTTTAATTTTTGAATTAAAATGATCTACTAGCTCATTTACTGAGATGTTAGCAGGGGCAAGTGTGGAAGAAAAATTCTGAGTAAACATTTCCCTAGGGTTTTCAGTTAAATATCGCTTTGTGGTTACCTCTTTTTGAACATTTTTGTGAACAGAAATAGAGCTCTCAAAGAAAACACAGAAATGGTCAGAGAGTGCAATATCAGTCACCACAACCTTAGAGATATTCAGACCCTTTGAGATAATTAAGTCCAGAGTGTGCCCCTTATTGTGCGTGGGCTCCGTCACATGCTGAGTCAGTCCATAGCTATCAAGAACACAAAACAGTTCTTTAGCCCCTCTGTCCTGGGGGTTGTCAACATGGATGTTAAAATCACCAACAATGACTAGACGGTCAAAGTCAATACACACTATAGACAGCAGTTCAGTAAAGTCATCAAAAAAGCTTGCACAGTATTTGGGTGGTCTATAGATATTTAGGAACAGAGCTCGAGAGGAGCATTTCAGCTGAAGGGCCACATATTCAAAAGAAGCAACGTTTCCATAAGATGTCTTCCTGCATTGAAGGGAATCATTGAACAGAATAGCAACTCCACCCCCTTTCTTATGCATTCTTTCCTGACTCATAAAACTAACGTTGGGAGGGGTTGATTCGATAAGAACAGCTGCACTGTTATTTTGTTCAATCCATGTTTCTGTTAAGAACATAAAATCGAGATTGTGCTCAGTGATAAAATCATTGATTACAAATGTTTTCCAGCCAAAGACCTGACATTTAATAAAGCTAGTTTAAGTTCGTTAAACACACTATTAGTCAGGTTTTTTGTAACAAGCTGTGGCTGACATGGAATCGCTTCTAAATTTGATAAACTCACACAAACATTTGAGCGCTTCCTGTATCTAAGATGATTCACCGCTCTTAATCTATTACCTATCAACACAGATATCGGCAAAGCTACAGGCAGGCAGGGCCCCGGCATGTCCTGGAAAGAGTTGAGAGTGCCATACGCCCTTGAGCCTGGACCCAGCATATATCAGTCAGTGTTTGCGTTTTTTACACACACATCCTTATCAGGCTTCGGAGACAGCAGTCTTGAAGGGGGGGAAGGACGTTTTGGTCCGGATGATTGTGGTAGGCATGGTGACGGGGGAGATGGTGCGCGTCTCTGTTTCGGTGATTTTGATGGGCGTCGTTGAGGAGCGGGGTAAAGGACATGCTGCCAGCCCTGCGTAGCGCCTTAGTTTGGTTATTGAACTCCAGGAAGGAATCGGTGCCAACCCTCTGTATCTCCTTCATGTGTTCAGCGATCTCCAGGAGGGTGGGCGAGGGTGAAAGGGTGAACGGAGAGTAGAGAGAGCTGTGGGGTGAAGGAAGAGTATCCTCAGAGGTGATAGGAGGGGTGAAGGGCGGTGGAGACTCCTCCATTTGTCTCCCATAATCAAGACATTGATTAGCAGTGATAGATTTTCAAGGTTTTCTGCGCGATGTGTTGTGTCTTTCTCTTGTTTTGATTCCTCTTGTTGCTTGTCCTTGGCAGAGGGAACAGATTGATGAAGGCAGGCAGTTGAATATGTTAGAGATAAACAATTTCACTCCTGACTTGTTCAGACAAACTCCATTTGCCTTAAAAAGATGTCTGCGGTCCCAGAAAAAGTTAAAGTTGTCAATAAAATGGACAGAATGGTCAGTACAGGCAGTTGAAAGCCACGTGTTCAGTGCAAACAATCTTCTGAATCTCTCCACTCCTCTTCTGACTGGCAGTAGAGGGCCACTGATGAACACCTCTGCAAAGTCCTCTTTTCAGATGAAAGTACATTTTGCAGTTCATTTGGAAACTAGAACATTCAGATCTTTAGATTACCACTGGATTTAGTTAACAACCAAATGATGTACGAAGAGTGAAAATTGTGGCCAGTTGGAAAAAAATCTCTTGAGATTTTACAGCTCCTCTCCCCTCTAGCCGTGATGTCACCCACTCTAAGTCTTAACAAGCTCTCCCATACACACCCATTATAAAATGTGAAACAGTGTGAAATGTTCACAAAACGTAAGCTGCGACTACGTCAGAACCGTACTAGCTATCAAAAAATATCCAAGTAGTCTAATAAAGTCCATAGTCTCGAGACCCGTTTAAACTTGTAATTTTTGTTCTTCGTTAAAGAATGCGGAATCTGTATGGGGTCAAAGTGGGGTGTGTTTGAGCTCTGTTCAAATGGATTTCCCATTCAGTCCTATAGGGCAAATGATTGCAGTTTTTCTGTGATTTGCATGAAAACGGCTTGGCGAATCTCTTATAAAAGACAAAGCAACCCGATCCCGGTCATTCCGCATTTTTTGATGTGTTTTTTGTGTGTTTCCTGTCAACGCTGCCGGGCGACTAGCATGACAACATTTGTGGCGGAAGAAGGAAAATAAGATCAGATAAGTATGTGAATACTATACTGTGTGTGGCTTCGCCAGTCACACAGAATAACGGCCCCTACACCCGGCGGCGTGCGTTGTCGCTTACCGGCGGGAGGGGGCTGAAACTCGACCAACAACCAATCACATGAATCTCCCACCCCAGACACACAAGCACGCGGTTTGATTGGCTAGAGCTTGTACTGGCATATGATTAGATTGGCTGACGCATCCATTGAGGCGTCAAAAGTAGAACATTGCTCTACTTTTGCAGCGAGCACCGCGAGAGAAGCTACGCTTTGCTCCCACAATGCAGTTCGGCAAATCGTGACGTCACCCCATTCAAAGTGAATGGGCAGAAGCGTTGAAGTAGCAACGCACGCCGCCATGTGTAATAATAATAATAATAATAGCTTCGATTTCTATAGCGCCTTTCAGGGGACCCAAGGTCGCTTCACAAGTAATAGTGCAAAGACAAACATAACAAAACAAAAGACAGACAAACAGAACAACAGATCGATTTAGGGGCCGAAAGCCTTGGCAAACAGATGGGACTTGAGGGCCCTTTTGAAGGCTTCAAGTGTGGGGATGTTGCGTATCTCCGCAGGGAGAGCGTTCCAGAGGGTGGGGGCTGCCACACTGAAGTGTAGGGGCCACTGTGTAGGGGCCATAAAGGTCTCAGAGTCTGTGGAGTGGAGAAGCACATAATCCAAGATGCTTGAAGTTCACTGTGAAGTTTCCACAATTTGGGGAGCCATGTCATCTGCTGGTGTTGATCCACTGGGTTTTATTAAGTTCAAAGTCAACACAGCCGTCTGCCAGGAAATGTTAGATCACTTCATGCTTCCTTCTTCTGACAAGCTTTATGGAGATGCTGATTTCATTTTCCAGCAGGACTTGGCACCTGCCCACATTGCCAAAAGTACCAACACCTGGTTTAATGACCTTGGAGTTACTGGTCTTCATTGGCCAGAAACCTCCCATGACCTGAACCCTATAGAGAATCTATGGACTATTGTCAAGAGGAAGATGAGAGACACGAGACCCAACAATGCAGACGAGCTGAAGGCTGCTATTGAAGCAACCTGGGCCTCTATCACACCTCAGTAGAGCCACAGGCTGATCACCCACATGTCACACCGCATGGATGCACTCATTTGTGCAAAACCAACCAAGTGCTGAGAGCAGAAACATGAACATACTTTTCAGAAGGCCGACATTTCTGTTCAATTATTGGCATCATGTAATATTCAAATGTTCTGAAAAATTGAATTTTGGGTATTCATTAGCTGTAAGCCGTAATCATCAAGATTAAAACAAATAAACAATTTAAATAATTAACTGTGTGTGAAATGAATTCAGATGATAGATGAGTTTCACTTTAAATAGAAATACTTAAATGAATAAACTTTTCAATGATAATCAAATGTATTGAGATGTACCTGTATATTGTTTGGATCTTTGCTGTCTGCCTCTCTCTTTGTGGCTCATAATATAGTGTCTTATGTAGAGGTACCTGTACATATCATTTGATGGAAGCCCAAATTACTCCTGAAATTGGGAAACATCTGTTGACATCTGTTCTACTAAATATTTGATTCATTGTGATAAGACATCTATCGGCCCATCCTTTAAATCCTCAATCCCTTGTCAAAGGAGGGAACCCTATATTGCCTACAATCAGCATGGCTCATGACATTATCCACAACTAGAGTATGCCTTATCCATACATTTGCATCCTGTTAATATATTTAATATCAATAAAAGGCTAAGCTGATAATGTCACACCCTTGGTTGCATTTTGCTCTATCTGTGCCCATCCTGTTTCTTGTATTTTCTAATCCAGGCCACTATTACAGTTAACTGAGCAGCCCATTTAAAAATGTTTTAAATGTGGCAAGCCCAAGCCTCCCTTATCATTAGGTAGGAAAAAAGAGTTTAAGTCTTACTCTGGGTCAATTATTCTACCAGATAAATGTAGAAATTAACTTATTTAACATGTTGAAGATGGAGGTTGGAATTCCCACAGGAAGAGATTGAAATAGGAGGAGTAATCATGAAAGCAGGTTCATTCTTATCGTCTCCACCCTTCCAAATAATATGAGGGGAGTGAGTGTTTTATAAAAAGCTAAATGTCATCCGCAAAAAGGCTAATTTGGAATATTAACCCTCCCATATCCACTCTTCCTTGAATCTTTATATTTAGGCGTATAGCCTCTGCTAAGGGTTCAATACTGAGTGCGAAAACAAGCTGTGACATTAATTTGCCCTGCCTCACACCCCTCTACATTAAACAAATCAGAACAATGACCATTAACTCTTATTATTGATTTATGATTTGTATAAAACAAATTGATGCAAATCAACTCTATCAAATGCCTTCTAAGCATCTAGGCCAGGGGTGAAAACATACGAAGGGCTGGGCCCCTCACTAGAGGTTAGGTATATTGAAGTTAGCAAAATCAATCAAATGTAGGTACATTTTGCTTAATCAGCCTACATCAAAGTTCTCCGTAGGGTTTCAATTATTTTGGTTTACTGAAACTTCCATGAACCAGTCTTACTGTGTCCCTTTGGTGTTAACCTCCTGTCCGTCTTCTGTCTATTTCCTCTAGAAATAATAAGACTTTCTTTAGTTTTCAAAAGAGTGCCTTTTTTCCCATCAGCTGTAAATAATAGTTTAGAACCTGAACATCATCCCTAATACTCCACGAGAAGGAATCATTTGTATTTGTGAAACTGTTCATCATTTGGTGGTTGGTGATTTTGTTTGCCCGTGTGTTCAGGTAAAGCTGTGGGCAGTCTGAACCTGGGGAACTTCTTTGCGTCGCATAAGGGTTACAGTCGCCAGGGCTTCGACCAGCTGAGCACTGAGGGCAGCGACCAGGACAGACACGATGTTGACAGCAGCGACTCGGAGAACGAGGAGTACTCCGCTCTGCCGCCGCCTCACCCCCCCTCTTAGACTCTTTGGCCAGTCACCAAGCTCCTGCTTACAGTGCTGAGTGTATGCTTTCATCACGTGTCTAACCGTTGTAAAGCTGCCAATCTTATTATTTATATATTTAAAAATGTGCTGTATATAAAAATAATTTAAACATTAATGTAATTTAATCGTGGTCTTGATAAAGCATGGTCTTGGTAATTCATTGCACACATTTCACTATGAAAGATTGTTTTCCCCAAATCAAACTTGCATTGAGTAAAACCATTAGCACAGCTCTAATGATTTGGCCTTAGATCCAGCCTTAAAACAAGACCAAATCTCCAAATGGCTTAAGCCAGTGTTTTTCAACATTTATTTGAGCCAGGGCACATTTTTTACATTAATGAAATCTTGAGTCCCCCCACCAACCAAAAGTGTAACAAAATGACACATTTACAATGAATAGTCTCTCAATTTATTTATACTCACTCAGTGTGAAACCTGGGAGTGTTTAGATGAACACAAAGCTGATATCCTGGCAGGAACTGAAGAAAAGCTCACACAAAGCTCTTCCTCAACAGCTCGCAGTCTCTCTCTGTTTTTAGTTTTTATAGCAGTCATGCTTGAAAAGCTCGCTTGGGACCATGACACTGTTGTTAAGCTTTTCCCGAGACACCAAGCATAACGGAGTCGGTGCATCAGGATCCCCGGTGAAAGTAAATCCAAACTAAAGATAACTTTTGCTGTATTTTCTTGAGCTCACCATTTTTGCTTTCTTTTGACCACCACTCATATTACTCTCTTCATCTCCGTTAGAATTTTGTCCCGGGTCCAGTTCGGAGTGTTGAATGTTCTGCCTTCTTTGTATGTGCCATTACAAAATGCATTATGGGATTAAAACAGCTGCTGCTTTTTGAGCTTGTATTATATTGATGTCGCTTTCATCTGTGTGTGTGTGTGTGTGTGTGTGTGTGTGTGTGTGTGTGTGTGTGTGTGTGTGTGTGTGTGTGTGTGTGTGTGTGTGTGTGTGTGTGTGTGTGTGTGTGTGTGTGTGTGTGTGTGTGTGTGTGTGTGTGTGTGTGTGTGTGTGTGTGTGTGTGTGTGGCTACAAACATGGAACCACATCAGCTGTTTGTTTTTTTTTGTTAAATTTGTAGAAATAAAGGTTTTAAGCATCGTCATTTGCTAAATGGTAAGCCGTGATTGAAATTATATGATGTGTTGCAAACGGGCTAAAACATGAAAGTGTTTGTATGGTGGATGTTAATCTGGATATGAATTGCTCTTTGTCAGCTGTGTGATTTTTTGTTTATTGTGAACCTTTTTGCAGGGGTCCGTTGAAAGGCACGCTTCAGACTGCAATAGTTTCTCAACATTTTTATATCATAGTTACCGTGAAATAAACAATTATGAATTGATCACGTTTCAAAATGTATGGACATGAATAGAACACCAAGAAGATGGCAAAATACATGTTATTTCAAACGTAATGGCAACATTCAAAGTACTTTTTTTTATGAATCAAGTGCTTGAGTCGCAATGCAAAAATGAATTAATAAAACAAGTTCACAGTGCACACCTCAAAACAAAAGAGAAAACACAAATATGATGGGATATGATCACACTGTTCAGTTTAATTCTGTTTCCTATAGTTTTACTACATTCGATCTTTCATTGCCTATTGTTAAAATGCATCTAGTATACTTAGACCCTGATGAAATATTTCCATTTCTATCCATATCTATTATATTTGTATATTGTTTGAATTGCATATCCTAGAAATTGCAATTCCGATGTTGCAGTTACGTGTGAGCAATCGGATTTTAATTTTGACACCCTACTTTTTGCTGCAAGAGTAATATTTTGATTATATATGTTATTTGTGTAATAAAGTATCTGCAAAGCATCACAGTTTCACAGAGCTTCTTGGATCAGACCATGAATGATTTTTGACCAGTCATGTGTATTTTTTTACTCTCAGACATGTAATTCAAGCATTCAAGATGCTACTTTAGAAGTCTTCTCAGGTTTTTATTTTATTTTTCACAACATTATCTTGGTCACCTTTCACATAACATGCAACCCCCGACGCGTAGTTTGTGTCAGTTCACAGCATGGGGGAAAAGAGTCCATCGAACAGCCTGCTCAGTAGTATTGTCCTTCATTGTATGTACCTAAACAGTGTTTGAAACGAGTTAGAACTGTCTGTTTAAGGCGTCTAGTGGCTTAATGGAAAGACAAGTGCCTTTCATGGGACCTACACTTTGGTAATAGTAACTACCTGACTCTTCATTCTGTCCCATGTGTTCTTCAACCCAAGAAGTTGTGAAATAAAAATGTTCGGCCTTAGGTGGAGAGAGATGGAGTGTAATAGTTTATATTATTACTGTTACTGTATATGCATAAAATGATCAGGAATTAAAAATGGGAATACATTTAGTCAAACTGTTCATTTCTGTTCACGATGTTGGATACATTTTGCAAGCATCGTTGGCCATTGACACTGACAATTGTGCATTATTAACACTTTATAAAGCCCCCGTTTATTGAACTGTTTGTTGTTGATTATTTATAAGGGGCCAAGCACCAACAAAGTCAGAGCAAAGGACCTATTTGCTGTATATAAGTTATTTGGACCCGCTCACAGGGCTTTACTTTTCTGAGGTTACACCTAAACGTTACACAGTAACCTTACTTTGTTGTAATCAGCGGTTCCCAACCTGTGGAAGGCATTGCAAGTGTGCCGCCAAATCATTTGCAAAACATGATTTGTGTGGAAACATTTTCATTATTAAGATTTTTTTGTATTGGAACCTCCTTTCCTTTCTCTTTCTTGATCCTCCTTAGCAACGGTCATTACAGTCCATGACAGCGGTCTGTACTTCTGGATTTACAACGTGTCTGACCAATCAGAACTTTATTTAGCCTCCGTATTGTTTATGGTTGAATGTGGGCCGCGAACATTTTTTAGATTCTTAAGTGGGCCCTGAGTTGAAAAAGGTTGGGAATGCTGCTCTAGAGCCATCACTTTGTAATCGTTTTTTTACTTGCGGCCATTATAACCTTGAAAACGTGCTTATCACTTTTATTATGGCCAAGGTACAGAAATGTAAAGGACAGGTCAGATTTCAGGAGTAGAATATTTGAGATTAAATGGTTAAAAGTAGGGCTGTCAAGTTAACGCGTTAAATGTTAAGGCTGGGTCAAAAGTTCAGGACCTACAATGGCAGAGACCAGATGGATTCAGTCTTTTAACAAAGTTTAATAAAGGAAAAAAGGAGCAACTAAAAAACAATCCACAAAATGAAGGTGGATCTAGTTCACGCTGGTGGCGGTGGCAGGACTCAGGCTGGTTCGAGCAGCCACTGGAAAAACAGAGGAAAAAACAAGGTTACTCTTCAACAAAAACAGCAAGAGAAAATCACACTAAGCTAGGATACTACGATGTTTAGCTCTACCGAGTGAGACGGAATTATCTGGCACTGGAGTGTGAACATGACCAGGGTATTAAAAACTTGAAAAATATTCCTCTAAGGTACATTTAGAACAGATAAAAAATGTGCGATTAATTTGCGATTAATCGCGATTAACTATGGACATCCCAGCGACAGTTCTTCACGATTAAATATTTTAATCGACTGACAGCCCTAGTTAAAAGGCTTTACATGTGTACAGGCCCAGAAAACATGTGTATGGTCTGCTGAAGCCGAACCAAACTCCCTCCATCAAGGTTGCTGAGACCCACAACATTTAGATTTTTGGTTGGGGGTGATAAAGAAACGGGTAAGATTTTTCCAGCAGTAGTCTCTCCAGAAGTTAGTGGAAGTGGACTGAGTTTCCCCTGCATTTAGCCACATTTCTTCTGATATCACTATGTTAGTTTCCTTTTCCCACCCACTGCGTTACGCTAGTTGGGTTGTTATTCATTGAAAGGAAGCCCTTGTATAATTTGCCAATAATACCTTCAGTGATTTTTGAATTGTAACACCTCGTTTGGACCAAAGTCTGTACCTATGGTCTTGTATTGCAGGAAGGAAGTCTGGATCATATGCCGGCCATCTAAGCAGTTTGTTCTCCTTGTGGAGCTGAAAAGTCTTTACCAGTTCCCACCATATTCTTCTTGAGAAAACAACCCATTGATTATGAAGCTGGAGCATCTAATTAACTCTGCCTGGGCAGCCCAACAGCGACTGTATAGGTGTGTCCATTAGAGATAACTCCATGTCCTTCCATCTGGCTTCATAGGTTGAGTCGCACCAACACACAAGGGGGCCTGAGCTGAGCCGACATGTAGTAGTCCTGAAGACAAGGCAGGGCCATGCCTCGAACGTCGGAGCTTCCACAGTACTACGGTCTTTAATAATTTAGCCCCGGGGCCCATTTAATACCGGGGCTCGGTACCCATCCCTAGTCCTAGCCTTGCTTGTGCTTGCCGTATCTAAATCATAATTTAGTACCACATTGAAGTCCCGCCCCGCAAATCAGGATTCCTTCCATTTGCACAGCTACGATATCAAAGCGTTCCTTAAAAAAAGTCTAATCGCTGTCCGGTGGGGTGAAAACATTAACTTGTTAAGCCCGAGAGACCCCGGTAACGGGGGCCTCCTGCAATATCTTGCAGAAAACAGTGTCTGAGGGCATGTTCGTTTAATAAACTATGAATGTTTTATATCCATGCACCGAAATTCACTCTCAAAACCTTATTATTTATCTTTGCTGCACATCTCAACCCATCGTTTCACATCGTGAGGGGACACAGAATCTATGGGTACCCTCATTATCACTCAATTATGCGAACGAATCAAAACATATGGAGCTAGTTAGCTAAAAACGCTAACATGGCTCACCTGTGTGGTAGTCTGGTCAAAAATGGTCTTCAATGGCATTAAAACGATAGAAACGCTGCTGAAGTTAATCCATATGTTAATCCAATGTGTCTGTGTCACTTTGAATGATTTCTGATAATCCATGAGATATAAATCAGCTTTTCGGTTTTGAAATGTCAGACCTAGAGACAGCTTCACTCTGGAGCAAAACTGTGGGCGCGAAGCCCCCACCTTTTCATTTTACCATGTGTGTGTGTGTGTGTGTGTGTGAGGAGATTCCCCTTCGATTATATTGGCTCTAATGGTCAGAAAGAGATGTCACATGTCAAAATTGAACAAGGGGGGCCAGAGATAAGGAAAATCCACCCAAATGGCCCCAGAAGAGGTTTTTTTTGCTAAATCTGTCTAAAAAGGTAAAATATCACTTGTTGTTTTGCATCAATCTTGATACAGGGTACTTATTATATGTTTTACTTTGGATTCCTAAAGCTTTTAGTCTACTAACCCATCATCCAAGGTTAGTTTTCACTATAAGTACAACATATCTTTTGGACGGACACTATAATTTACAGTTTTTTACCATGTTCAATCTGAATTTCCTTTAAAATAAAAAATATCTATATTGATTCTGACTTTTCTACATCCAACTCACAGGTTTATCATTGCTTTGAGAAAAAAGATTATTAATTTAACCCTTTTAGAAGGGAAGATATGGTCATTTGTTCTGGGAATGTCATTTTCGAGCCTGAGACCTGATAAACAGGCTTAGGGCTAAACTGGTTAATAATCAATTTTCCCCTTGCCACATACCTCCCCTCTCTGTCATATATTTCTTTGTTTATTTCAAATTGTACTGAGTTCCCAATTAGTATAACAACCCCTCTCCTATGACCTTGCTTAAATGAACTACAAAATGTGTTGCTATATCCATATCTTTTCAGTTTTTCATGTTATTGTGCTGATATGGGTAACTTTTTGAGAGAATCAAGCGTACATCTGTTAAATGTTCAAAGCGGCATTGTGTCACTGAAATAGCGTCAAAATCACAAAGTGCCATTAAGAGTCACATTCTTAACGAAATCTACTAAAACAAAATACTTCATTTTCTAATTTCAGCTTTTATACACAAAAGTGTATATTTCAGTAACCTTTTGAGAAAATTAAGCATTAATGTGTCAAATGTTCAAAACGGCATTGTTTTACTGAAATAGCATCAACATCACAAAGTACCATTAAGAGTCACATTATTAACGAAATCTACTAACATAAAGTACTTAATTTTCTAGTTTTCATCTTTTATACACAAAAATGTATCCTTCAGTAACTTTCTGAGAGAATTAAGCATTAATCAGTCAAATGTTCAAAACGGCATTGTTTCCCTGAAATAGCCTCAAAATCACAAACTGCCATTAAGAGTCACATTCTTAACGACATCTACAAAAACGAAGTACTTCATTATCTAGTGTTCAGCTTTTATCCACAAAAATGTATCTTTCAGTAACTTTTTGAGAGAATTAAGCATACATCTGTCAAATGTTCAAAATGGCATTTTTTTCACAGAAATAGTGTCAAAATCACAAACTGCCATTAATAGAGCCCAACGTACACGATAGCGGTTCTAGACTCCTTTATTCACACCATCGCCGCATTCCCGCCCACTTTGGCCTGTAACAGGCTGTGGTGGATTCTGCTCCTGCTGCTTGGATAGTCTGAATAACGTTGTCAGATAGCCCCACCTGTCTCAGCCTGTCCCTCTCAGGAGCCAAGCCTGGAGAGGTTGGCCCAGAGTGGGTAACGCCCCTATTGCCCCTGCTTCCTGAGACAGCGCCCACCATCATTTGTGTTATCTCCGCGTACCACGGCGCCAGGCGGCGACCTGGCGCCACTAGGATGACTGGTAGATGTTCCCGCCTCACCCTCTCCAGGAGGGGGGGATGAGGTGCAGCGGTGGAAAGGCGTAAAGCAGCTTTCTTGGCCATGCTCGTGTGCAAATGCGCCTACCCCCAAGGGCGGATTGTCCCACCGGGCCAGGGAGAACCACAGGGCACAGTGGCTGTTGCACCGATTGGCGAACAGGTCCACCTCTGCCCTTCCAAACTGAGTCCAGACCTGCTTCAACACCTCCGGGTGAGGCTTCCACTCGTCTGGCAGGGGTCTGCCTCTTGACATGAGGTCAGCCCCCCTGTTTTCCCATCCCGGGATGTGCAGGGCGCTTAGAGACAACACAATCTGTGAGGCCCACAACCACAGGTTCTCTATTGCAGTCAACAAGGCAATGGAGCGGACTCCGCAATGCCTGTTGATGTACGCCACTGTGGTGCGGTTGTCGTTCCTCACTAGCGCATGTTTGCCCTGTATTAAGGGTTTGAAGTGCTGTAGGACCAACATCACCGCTTGCAGCTCCAGGAGGTTGCTGTGCCGAGCCTCTGTCAGAGGCCAGCAACCACCTATAGCTCTCTCTAGTTATGTCCCCCCCCAATCCTGTCACTGAAGCATCTTTGAAGACTGTGATATAGAAGGTCACGCGCCCCAGTGGAGCTCCCCTCCGCAGATTCTCTGGGAACCCCCAGATTCGGAGATTGCTCTCTACTGAGGGGGGATGGTCACCAGACGCTGTTTGTGCCTTTTGAGATCTAAACGAAGGCCGGTAAACCACCTCTGCATGTGACGTGCATGCAGCAGTCCGAGTGGCACTACGGTCCCTGAACGCACCGCGGCCACTCTCACGGGGGCGCGCCTCATAATGGGTGCCCAATTAACATCGTATGAAAACGGCCTTGCCAGTCTCAACGAGACATTATGCGAAAATGTGGAATTGCGGAGCGAGATGACTCTTACACATAAATGCAATCCTTTTTACTTAATGCATTTTTTTTTCTACCAGGCGCTGTCTCCTCTCTCACTTTACTGTAGGTAACTTCACAAAAAATCGATCCATGTTGCCGGTCGCATTAAGTTAGCTGAAGTTAACTAGTGTAGAGCCGATGAATGGGAGTCGGAGGCAGCGTGTTTAGTATGGAACTCCACACTTTATTTTCCATTAGGTTTACAGAGGAAATAATAACTTGCTACCTGCTACTGTCAAGCTAGAATGATAACAACAACAAGGTACACTCTCTAACAGGTCCATGGTGCAACACACACTATATACCACGGTGAATGATGTCCCAATGTTCCACCACACAAGCTACATTTCACTGTTTCTCGTTAATTGTTTCCCTCCCCTGAAGCTCTCTGGTGCCCACCTGGGGAGGCGCGCCTCACACTTTGAAAACAGCTGGTTTAGAGGATCTCCGTTTAATCACTGACTACAGATATAACAAATCAGTCTTATATTCAGTTTCCCTCACAATGACTCCTCTCACGTGGAACCTTTACAGAAAGGGCGATAAAACGTGAGGGACACAATATGAAGGGGGAAGTCACCATCAAAATAATACTCTGAGCACAGCGAGCACACTTCAGAGGTTCCGCCCACTGATCTCCGACCATGTCAGGTATTGAACATTCAATAAATGAAGAACACAGAATGTGTGTGATTATACAAAATGATTTACAAATAAACACCACTGCATATTTACAACTGTTACAGAAGTCCATACTCACAGGTATGTGGGACAAGAAGTCTGTGTTGCTTTTTCCTGGGCGGTATTTCAGAATTATGTTGAAATCAGCCAGATCAGACACCTAGCGATATCCAGTTGCGTTCAGTTTAGCTCAGGACATAAGTGACAGGATTGTTATCACTGTATACTGTAACAAAAGGAGCATAAAACAAATAATCTCTAAATGTGTCTGTTACAGCCCACTTGAGCGCTAAAAACTCCAGTTTTCTTCTGCTGGTGTCAATGTTCGTGAGCCATAGCCTATAACTCCTAGTTTGCCTTCCTGTATCTGATATAAAACTCCTCCAAGCCCCTCTTCCGAAGCATCTATATGCAAGATAAATGGATCCTCAAACCTGGGGTAAGCTATTACCGGTGGGTTAATTGGTTTCTACCTTCATCTCCCTCACATTGTTGTTGATAGCAGAGCGGACGCTGGCGTAGAGTGTTCGCCGCATCTCCGGCTGTACTTAGTAGTGTTTTTGTTTTGTTTGTTTGTTTGTCGTTCTTTACCGGCTCTATTGTCGGCCTCATACTCAGCCGTGTGTCACATATCTTCACGTTCTATGTGAACACGTCTTTACACCCAATTCCTCTGGTCTTTTACCTGTATGCAGCAACTGCTACATCAGCTATTGTAGCTAGCTGTAGCAGCTAGCCCTGCTGAAAAAAACAGCATAGACCAGCTTAAGATGGTTGCTGGTGTTAGCTGGTTTTAGCTGGTGTTAGGCTGGTTTAGTTGGTTTACCAGGCTGGACAAGCTGGCCAGGCTGTTCTTGCTGGTTCAAGACCAGCCTGGTCAGCTAAACCAGCATAGCCCAGCATGGATGTCATGCTGGTCTATGCTGGTTTTAGCTGGTAGTTAAGTTGGTCTATACTGGTGAAGCTGGTATTTATGCTGGTCTACCAGCAGTCTTGCTGGCAAAACTGAAACAGACACAGACTGACAGAGAGGGTGGGACGTGGGGGAACGGCGAGACGGCAGTGGTTGAAACAAAGCGGTATGTTTTGACTGGCACTAACGGTCGAGGAGTGAAAATCAGTTGAGCGTTTCTGTGACTCCGCCCAGCGGCTGCTCTTCTGAGAGGCACCGCTCTGACAGCTCGGGAAACGCGCTAAAAGTTCTTCCAGTGTTAAGCAACACTACACAATTTCAGCAAGTCTGAGAGTAAACGTGTTCTCGAAGGTTCGTTTTGCTTTCTTACAACGTTACGTTAATGTTAACTTAATCTTACGTTTGCTAGGAGGCTAGCTGTCTTAGCTAACAACATTTAGCAGCTAACGTTATCTACAGTTTGTGTTTCCCCTGAAAAACGATGTAGTTATTTAAGGTATTGAGTTTGAATTTAGCCTTTGGAATATAATTTCCAACAGTGCATTGTAAAGACTGAAAAAACAGGCTCAGGTTAAAGCTTGACATGATTTGGTCTTTTACTTAAGAAGATGTTTGTCCTCCTGTCTTCTCTTATTTCCTTATCTTTCTTTCAGGTGTAACATCTACCAATGGTTGTACATGACCCCACCTCTTTGCTGCCCTACTAGTCAAGCCTCCTGATCAGAGCCTTTCCTAAATAGTGGTAAGTTGTTTTACAGTTCAGTGTACGTTAATTTAGCAACTTAGGTTGCATTCACACCAGCCTTGTATAGTCCGGTTGAATCGAACCCTGGTGTGTTTAGCCGCTTGGTGCGCTTCGTTTGGGTCGGTGTGAACGCAGTCCGAGACCTCTGAAGTGAACTAAACAACCGGACTCTGGTCCGCCTAAAAGAGGTGGTCTCGGACCGGTTGCTAGTGAACTCTTGAGCGGTTCATCGCTGGTGTGAACGCAGTCCGCATCAAAACATAGGAAGTATAGTATTTACGCGTCACAAGAACGCGGATGTCTTCAAAATCTTTAGCGAAAGACTCTTTCGCTAAAGATTTTGAAGACATCCGCGGTTGTTTAGTTAAAGAGTGAGGCAGAATGAAGTGTTGAACAGTGTCGTAACAGTAAAAATACACCGTCAACTATACATAAAAGTCAGAGCCACCTGTAGTCTGTGAAACCTCCTCCTGACTGCAGAACGTCTCATTATGTGTTATAATTTTTTTAACGGACGTTGTCTGAATGCATATTTTGTCTCTTGAGACCTTCTAGGCTCTCTTCCATACTGCGCTTGAAGGCTGCAGGTGCATTTGTGAGACCAAATGGAATTATATTCCATTCATACAGTCCCCATGGAGTTGTAAAAGCAGTGTACTTCTTTGAGTCTTCACTGATGCTACCTTGGTGGTAAGCTTTGCCTTGGTCCAGTACGTTGAACCACTCGTTTCCACCGAGTCCATCAAGTATCTCCTGTATGCGCGGTATGGGGTGCCTATCTGGCGTTGTCTTTTTATTCAGCCCCCTGTAATCAATACACAGTCTTAGACTTCCATCCTTTTTTCTCACACAAACCACAAAGGAAGCATATGGTGAGGTTTATTTACGGATGAAGCCTTTTTGCAGCAAGTCCTGAATGTGGTTCTTTACTTCCTCATACAATGGTCGGGGTATGGCGTTATACGTTTTCGCTACTGGAACATCATCAGATAACTTAATGTCCATATTTAGGTTCTTTATGTAGCCTACCTCATCTTTGTGTATAGAAAACGCACCTGACTACTCCCTGAGCATTTGTTTAATGAATGTTTGTTGTTCACTTGTCAGGTGATTCACATCAACAGGTGGATCCCACAGTTTGCCTTGGCCATCACTCTGACACTTTTCTGTGGTTGGGTTGGGTGGAGTTTGAACATTTTCAACTACCACCGAGCTGCTCTACGCCTTTCCACCGCTGCATCTCATTGTCCCCCTCCTGGAGAGGGTGAGACGAGAACGATTGTCAGTCATCCTGGTTGCCCCAGGTTGCCGCTCGGCGCCGTGGTACGCGGAAGTGACCCAATCCAATCCACTTTATTTATATAGCACATATTAAAAACAGAGGGTTTACCGAAGTGCTTCACAGCCACATAACATGATAATAAAATATAATATTACAATAATAGATGAAAGGCACACATAAGAATAGATACAATTCATACATAAGAATAGATAAAAGGCACATAAGGGCTATGGACAGACCAGGGTAGACGGCCATGCCGTCATTGCCCCTCGGTCTGGCCGTAAAGCCCCGAAAATAATTGTACGTCCTACGGCCACCATGGCCTGTGTACCCCTGATACTGTTAAAATCTCGAAGTTGCTTTAAAGGCGTCAGAACAGTGGTTTCTGAACTGCATTATGCTGCGTTCACAACGGACACGATGCGAATATTCTCATCGCTCTAACCGCTGGAGTTTCAGCGGGGCTGTCAGCTGTGTTTACTCCTGTCATTCAAACAGGACGTGCTGGAGAGAGGGCGGTTATACTGATAACGGTTAGTAAAAACCATGCTTTGACAAGTGTGCAGACAAGACGGCAGGTGAAAAACGTGTTCTCTGAATGGAGCGATCTCCATTCGATCAGCTAAACTAACCTAACCTGTATCTGCTCCGTCCAAACTCACAACAACGTCCTAAAGACAGAATTAAAGCAGCGACTGTATTCGCCATGACACAAACAGTCTGTGGTTTGTACATGTTTAACTTTTGTCTAGTTTCTGAACAGATATGAGGAGCTGTGAGGAGTTGATTATAGAGACTCTCTCTCACACACATACATACACACATACCATGTATACATCACTTCAGGGGACATTACATTGACTTACATGCATTTCCTGGAGACTTATCCTAACCTTAACCATAACCAACACATGCCTAACCCTAACCTTTACCTTTAACCTTACCCTAATCCTAAACCTAACCAAGTCTTCACCCTAAAATGAATGATTTCCCTCATGGGGACCTCCATTTTGTTCCCATAAGGGAGGCGAGTCCCCACACGTGACTATGTAAAGAGATGTAGGTCCCCACAACAGTGACGTGCAGTGAGGTTCATGGCTGGTGAGACACTGACTCTTTCAGAGTCAGATTTACAAATATCATATTTTGACCATAATCGAAATATTCGGTTATTTTCAAAAGCTTTTTTAGTCTGATGCTTCGATTCATTTTAAACAGACCCGTGTTCAGTGAATGCAACAGAGGCAAGCCACCAGACCAATCAGAGAGTTGCATGGAAATAAAAGTGTGCTTGTGTCATTCAAACTCGGCTCTGTGTGTGTTTGTGTGGAAATAGCGCATTTAGTGTGGTAGAGAGAGAGAGAGAGAGAGAGAGAGAGAGAGAGAGAGAGAGAGAGAGAGAGAGAGAGAGAGAGAGAGAGAGAGAGAGAGAGAGAGAGAGAGAGAGAGAGAGAGAGAGAGAGAGAGAGAGAGAGAGAGAGAGAGAGAGAGAGGACCATGTTGTTAGCATCTGGTTAGCTAGCTGCACTAACGGACATAAGGAGCTGTTTGTTCCACAACAAGCTGGAGGAGAGTCCTCTCCTGGTCAATATTATCAATGCTCTTTAGATGCTTTTGGATGAAGCAGAAGTGGCGGAAGGAATGCTGTCCACACTGGCTTCCTTTGTATGTGCAGCCTACTCACTCAAGGGTATCAACATAAAGACAATCCCTGAACTACGATGGCATCTCTTCTGCAAACACAGGGCAGAGAGTGACAAGCTCCCTCCAACACTTGGAGCTCTGAAGCAGCATATCTTGAGGGTCCATGTCTCATGGTATAGATGTGGCGCATACTTCTTACTTGCTACCCCTTTCCCTCAACCTATCTTAAGGGAGTCCGAGGTCATGAACTTTTGTTACATAAGCCTGGGAAGGTGTGTCTTATGACATAGCCATAGAATATGTCTGGTCATGTACATCAGAGGCCATGCCCAGTTTCCACAAATATGGGTATGGAGGAGGTGTCTTTAGGTTTTCTATCCTGTTTTTTTAGCATAAAGACACTGGCGGAGAGGGAGCAAGCTCAGAGAGAGAGGGAGGGGGGGGGGGCCAGAGATGTTCACAAGTCTTTTTTTGCAAGTCCAAGTCAAGTCTCAAGTCTTTGGTCACGAGTCCAAGTCAAGTCTCAAGTTTTTGTGGGGTGAGACTTGATCAAGTCTCAAGTCTTTGGTCACGAGTCCAAGTCAAGTCTCAAGTCTCTAAAAAATAAAAGTCTCATGTCTCTTCTGGTTGTAATAAGCCTTCTATTGTCTGCTGCTATCCAGTCTGTTAAGAATACTGCACAGCTATATCTAAGAAATTCAAAGCATTTACTGTATCTGAAATATACTGAACTGGTGATATTAAAACATGACCTGTTCCAAAAGAGATATCTACCATTAACACCATTTACCAGCCAAATGCTGGTTAATCATGCAAGTGGCTGGTACTGTATGTTGCACGCACCAGCCAAAAATAACAATGGCAATGAGTGGCTAGTAACATTTCAACATTCACTAGGCTAGCCATTTGGCCAGTGGACAAAAATGTTAAAATTTGACCTCTGCAACCGTATTGTTTAATTACACTGGGTCTCTAATGACATCTTTTAAGTCTACTATAAATAAACATATTCCTCTATCCTCTCACTCAAACCCAGTGTAATGGTAACCTGATAAACCTGTAACATTAACGTTACGTGGTCAACAATAAACCTGTAACCTGCCTATAAACCGACAGATGTATTTATGTATGTAACTATGTATTTTTCTACGTTTAACGTTAGCCAGTAGATGGTGGCAGCGGAACGTAATGATTAACGTTACCGACCTTTTTTATGTCATGTCAAGAGTTGGATGTCAATGCCACTCAACGCAAACAAGTGTGACAAGCAAACATTCACTCATCTTTTAAAATATTCAGTTACAAAGCTAGTAGCAAGCTAAGTTAACATTACATAGCTGATGCTGAGCTAAACATGTTTGCTAACCGTCCATATGCGTTAATGTGACTGACCTCTCCGGGTGAGTTTTCAAGTGCCTGATGAAATTTGACGTTGTTGCACCAGCATCCTTGATTTTAATATTGCAGACTTTGCAGTGTGCGCTCCTTTTGTTGGTGCCGCCGGCGTTTTGTTAGAAGTTTTTATAGTTGAACCTAATTACAAGCGGTACAGCTGCAGGTGTGCCGCCGGTCGCCATGGTGTTACCATGATGTTAATGTTAAAGGTGGGGTAGGTAAGTTTGAGAAACCGGCTCGAGATACACTTTTTGTTATATTCCATGGAATGCTCTTAACATCCCGATAGCCGGCCCGGCTAAAATAACTGGATGGCCTACCTGCCTGTCAGCCTCCCATCGGGGCACAAACTTATCTCGTGCCCTCATTGGTCATGTGCGCGTTCGTGTGTGTTGGAGGAGGGGCTCTGTGAGGAAGTGGCAGATTTTCTCCGGTTGTGTATTTTCAAATTCTAGCGATATCGAGCCGGTTTCTCAAACTTACCTACCCCACCTTTAATACGCCAAAAACAGAAAACACAATGATTGTTCACGAGTCCCAAAACACGAGTCCAAGTCGAGTCCGAAGTCTTTTGAGCAGGAGTCCAAGTCAAGTCTGAAGTCTCTGTGTGTGCGACTTAAGTGCGACTCGAGTCCAAGTCACAAACTCGAGTCCCCATCTCTGGGCGGGGGGGGTTCCCCTGGTATACTCTCTCCCGGTAAGCTCTGGCCCTCAGAGCTGGGTTTTTGTTCTCGGTAAGGTTCTCTCTAACTTGGTAACTATTGCTTAAATCTCTGTGTATTGAATGCTGAGGGAATGGTTTAGATGAACGGGATTTTTTAAACCTACCATTCCTAAATGTGTTGGGATTTTTAAACCTACCATTCTTAAATGTGTTGGGATTTTTAAACCTACCATTCTTAAATGTGTTGGGATTCTTAAACCTACCATTCTAAAATGTGTCGGGATTTTAGAACTAATTAGAGAACCTTCGCCACCACAAGGAAATTATTTTTGGATTTTGTCGGAAGACTTTATTGGGCAGTTGAAGTTACAAATTATGGAAATAAATGTAAAACTGTGAATTAAAGTTTCATATTAGAACATGATCACAGCATGATAGGTTTAGTATGATTATAATGTTGTAAAGAGAGAAGGTAAAAACCCTGTATTAGTTTGGACCTATTTTTCTTCAAATAAACTGATCCCACCTTTTGGATTGGGACAACTTAAAATACATCTGCGCTCTCCTCTCCTGCTTCAAAGGTAAGATTGCACCCTGCCACACTCACACTTAGGTAGGGCCACACCTCATTTACTGATATCAAAATCCTTCGGGATCGCTTCAACAGATTTAAAGAGTTGTCTGAATTGAAACAGCAGTTAATTGAACCAGGTTCTTCAGGGAGTTAATAGAGGTGAGATCTTGCTGACGTTGGTGGATCTGAGCCAGGCAGTAAACTTACATAGACTCAATAACTTCGGTTAGGTCAATTAGTAGGTCAGAGTAATTTCCCGGAATAAATTAGCAGCCCTCACCGTCTCTTACCTGATGGATATGATTTAGCACACACCTCTTAATATTCATCAACAGTACATTATGAATTGTGCTCACAATTCAATAAACAGGTATTTTACTGGTAAATCTACTGGCAATTGTATAACTAAAGGAGTAATTTCACTATTTAGTTAGTACTTTTACTTTTATACTAAAACTTCATTTTCTTAGTCGTACTTACATACTTTAGTGAGCATTCGAATGCAGGACATTAAATTGGGTCGTTAATAACATGCATTTGTCGATTTTTTTTTTTACCTAAATGAAATACCAAGAGGAAAATTTGAATTTCCCTTATTTAAATCATGAGGTCCTAAAAGTTGTAAAATGGACGGATAGTTACATTCAGATCCATTTTCGCATTCAATTAAATGTGCAGAGATGTGATGCAACTTTCATTAGAATGAACCTGGTCCCACCCCTCCTCTCCCTATGCTCTTCTGTACTGTACTTAAGTAGATCAAGTAATTATAACATCTTAATACCTCTTCCACCGCAGCAGTTGGTCAACGCACTTGTCATGTATTAAACTGAGGATTTGATTGGTGCTAATTTAATCATGAACATTACATGTTAAAATACTTAAACCCAGTTTTTGACCCCATTTATATTGTAAACTGTATTTAAATTATGTGCGGGCATGTATGCATGTTGGTATGGATGTGTGAGCATATGTTTATGTGTGTATATGTTTATATAGATATATATTTATTCGTTTTATGTGGAAATGCGCTGCGAGGATTGCTTTTTTAAATTTCGTTGTACCTGACAACAAAGGAATTCTATTCTATTCAAAAGATTACCCCCAAGATTACTTCGTAGTAATCTTTCAGTCTTCTTCCACTCACAAACCTCTTTGTCTTTCCTTCAGGCACTCGCCCCCTCTTCTTCTGCTGTTCATACTGAAGCCGCCGACATCAGCAGAATGTTTCAATCCCCTATGATATAGGTTAATCTGATTATGAAGATTGTCTTCATCAATGAAGGCCAACATGGAGACTCCTTTTTACCACGACGACTCGCCTATTCAGCCACATTGCAGAACACGAGCGTTACTCTGGAAACAAGATGCTGATCAGTAAGAAGGCCACATCAATGATGGGCAGTCATCACTTTCCCAGCAGTGAAGCAACAGGGGGTGGAAATCAACATAACCTGGGACTTGCCGGCAACAGCTCCCTGATGACAGCAGGGACGCCCTTGGTGGAAATCAACCTGCTGAAGATGGCGTCCTCTGACCTGGAGCATCTGATCATACATTCCAACAAGGCACTGGTTACCACCAGCCCAGTTTCAAACTCTACCAATCCCTTCATCTACCGTAACCAGGCCACCAACGAGCAAGAAGGATTTGCCGATGGCTTTGTCAAAGCGCTCGCTGACCTTCACAAGCAGAACCAGTTGGTGGGATGCGGCCCAATGTCCCCGTCCTCATCTTCCACTGTCTCCCTACAGGCGTCCTACCAGAGGAACCCAATGTCTGGCGGAGACCTCCCTGTCTACACCAACCTCAGCAGCTACAACCTGGGCCAGATGACATACCCTGGCGGACAGATGGCGTACAGCAGCTCAGGCCACATTGGCAATGAAGCCCCTCAACTTCACGCCCAAGGCCTTGACGCACCTCAGATCGTGCCTGAGGTTTCTCATCCACCTGCCGACCCTGCTTCCTCACCCTCCCTCCCCCCAATCAACCTGGAGACAGAGGAGTGCATCAAAGCAGAACGCAAGAAGCTCTGCAATCGTATTGCCGCGTCAAAATGCCGCAAGCGGAAGCTGGAGCGGATAATGCGGCTTGAGGAAAAAGTGCGTGGTCTGAAAAACCAGAACTCGGACCTGGCCTCAACCGCTGCCATGCTGCGGGAGCAGGTTGCACAGCTTAAACAGAAAGTTATGAGTCATGTCACTAATGGCTGCCAGATCGCTGTTGGCTCGACCCCCAGCAAGTCTGGAGTATGTGGGGGAGATCTTGGCATAAGGACTCCAGCTGCTAAGTGTCAAAATAATAATATTTTATGCCATTAGTTTGCAGTGCTGGTCAAAGCAAGCAGAGGGCCAAGCCCACAGGATGGATTGATGTAAATTAGGATGTATGTAGCCCTGTAAAAAATGGTCAACCCTCCAGCCAAAGGGGAGGAGAACGAGGAGACAGGAGGGATGACTACCTTACGAGACTGTGTGCGAACAGATCATTTGTTCAGTGCCTTGCTCAAGGGCACCACGAGGTGAACTGGGACCTCTCCAAGTACCAGTCCACACTCCATATTTTAAGTTTGTTCGAGGACTTGAACCGGCGACCCTACGGCTCCCAGTCCAAGCCCCTACTGACTGAGCGACTGCCAAGCTGCAGTTTGCTCTGTAATTCGATCACTGTAATTGTTACGGCTGCCGTCTCCCCGGGCCTGTTAATTCTGTTTTGAATGTGTTTTTGTAAATGAGCTGTGCAGTTGCCCTGCTGTCATTGGCTACCCATCTCTTGGTCCGCCCCCGAAGACTGTGATTGGAGCTGACGGGCCCGACGCGCTCCAATCCCAGCGCACCTCCAGCGCACACCTTCCGGAGACGACTACAAAGCCGGTCGACAATGATCAGTCGGGAGGCTCTGCTGTGTGAACAGATGCCTCTCGCTAGTTGCTCTCAATTGTGTACAAATCTGTTAACCGTGGTTAACTCGTGTGGTCCGTGTTTATCAGTATTGTTGTGATTAGATGTGCCTAGATTAGTTCCTCTACCTTAGCTGTGTTTTCTTACGGTCTCCTTTTGTTAGTCTGTACCACTTTTATAGTGAGGGTTGTTTTGTTGCTATTTAGTTCGTTAGTACCTATTTCTTTGTATGTAAGTAGGCTCCGTTATTAGAGTCCTTCCTTTGTTGGTTGCCCGTTGAAACTCACGCCCTTTTGGCCCTTTTGTTTGTTCAGGCTGCGTGCCATCCATTTTGTTCTACCTGTTATACATTAAAACTATTTATAATTATTACCAATTCCAACTGGTGTATGTTGCTTTCCTCTTCCCCTAGTTGGGACGTAACAGTAATCTATTTATTTGTTCTACTACAATCCTGTTGTGTGTTAACACAGGTAAATGACCATGACTTTAAAATTAAAAACGGTTACAAATAAAAGTTTTATAGTAACTTGTCATGGTTACTCTCATTGCTTTATGATCTGATAACTGGAATATCTTGCTCTGCTGTGGTTGGTAAAAGACAGTGACTGTTTTTTTAATGTTTATGATTATGTTTCTTTGTTTTTAATCTGTTGTTGCTGGTTGTTAATAAGCTAAAAACTAGTTTTGATTATGAAACATTTCAAAGTTCCATAGTTATTTCAGCTGACTAGCTCGTTGATTGTTTCCGTTGCTGGCTGGTGGAAACATTTGCTCACTTTCTCTGGATCTTTCAGGTATCAGACAATAGACAATGTTTCATTTAAGATCTGCTAGGAAAAAAACATCTATATGAGGAGTCTCTTTATTTAAAACATTATCTTTACTTTTCAACTAGTGTGAAAATAACTGATGGGAGGAGCTAATTTCACTGTAAACTTAACAGCAGATTTAAGAAATAGCCAATCCATATGTTGTTTGCATGTTGCCAAGAACAAAATGTGATTTTGACTTGGTTTGATGATGTGATTTAAAAGAGTGAAGATTTTACATGCTACCGCTTACTGTTTTTTGTCATTCTTAACATCACATTTGTTTTTCACCTGCTTTGCGGACAAAACTTCTATAATAATAATAATGCATGTTATTGTTGTGCTTTTCCTGGTGCTCAAAGCATGAAAGAGTGAAGAGTTGAGTTTTGAGGGATTTTTTGAATACTGGAGTGTTGGCAGATCGGACGTGGCCGGGGAGGGAAGTCCAGACTTATGGATAAGTGTGTAGATTTAAGTGGCATCTAGCTGTGAGGTTGCAGATTTAAACCAACGTAATACCCTCCTCTCACCCCACCCTTCTAAGGGTGTCTGAGAACCTATGGTGGACTTCAGGTAATGTAAAAACAACAATTTTTGGGTTTGTTTGGTTTGTCCTTTCAGAGCCACTGTAGATATGAACAAACAAATATAATAATTGTTTTCAGATTATTTTAAAACAATGCAAAAAATTGATATTTTACAATTCTGATAACGTATCCCCTTAAATCCTGCAAACTTTATTTCCATGCTCAGACTCATGGTGAAGACATGATGAAGACTCATAAGATAAGATAGGATATTTATCCTGAAGGAAATTGTTGTGCCAGAGTTACAAAAATACAATAAACACAGCAGCATAATAATAAAACTGTACACTAACTGCAGTTAAAAGAGCGATTAAATATCTACAGGAAACATAGACGGTCACATCATTATGTAAATATGGTTAAGACATGATGAAGACTCAGGCTAATGATGAAGACTCAGGCTCATGGTGAAGACCTGATGAAGACTCAAGGCCCAATCCCAAACCACGCCCTACACCCTACCCCTACACACTACCCCTACACACTACCCCTCCGTTTTGGCGTTCGCACGGAGGGTCCGCCACATTAAGTGCTATTCCAAACCAACGAGTGTGGAAGGGGAGTGGGTTATCAAGCCCTCAAACAGCGAGTCTGCATCGATCCTGACTTCACGTGCTGCCCTACCTGACCGGACTCAATGCTGTGTGTGTCCGTCAGGAAACAAGCTGTTTACAAACAGTTTCTGCAAACATCCGCTGATAAATTGCGATGTTAACAAGCTCATGATAACCTCATATATTTTTTAACTTGTATATTTACAGACCGTTGCAAAAACTAAGAAGCTTATAAAAATCAGGTTTAAAACTAAAAGAGCTTTACAAAAAAGTAACAATTAAAGATGTTTGGAGTTTTATTCGAGTTATTAATTTACATTTTTTGTCCAAGAGATGCTGTTTTGAAACCGTTAGGGTCACTCACATCTGTCTGGATCCATGCTGGGTCTGGCCCATAGACTGGTCTGATCCTGACGTTTGAAAATGGAGGCAGGGAAAGCAATATATAGCCCTGGTGTTGCTACAGGTAGTTAGCCTTCTTGCTAAACCAGCTCCTTGAAAAAGAGCAGCCTTCCTCTGTCCTTAACTCCTGCCTATGTCAGGCTGATCAGGTCCGAGACAATTTTTTACTATCAACTTTCTTTGTTTTAATTGTTGTAATTGTTCTGACGTCAGAAACAGGGAGCTCCGCCTATATGGGCAACTCTCCACCTATCAGGGGAATGGGGGGTTGGGCCACGCCCACGGCCATCGCCGCTCGAAAGCGCTGGAGACGCTGTAGTACATATGCCAGGCCTGTAAGTGGCGCTGTAGTCTGCCACAAAAGCAGCGAAGAAGGCTTCTCACAGAATCAACCCTTGCAAAAACAGGGCTGGAAAAGAACAAATAGAGCAAAATGAGGCATGGCTAAAATGCATGATCTGTTTGGTATTTTGAGAAAAAAACTTCACAGACATGTTTTATATAGGTATGGCCCTACAATATATTATTCAAATATAGCATGATAGGTCCACTTTAATCGATATTTTTACAATTCTTGATCAGGGCAGCTACCTGACGTTGTAATCACACGTTACTACAGCTTAAGCACTCACAACTCTCCTTCTCATAGCGACTGTAACTCCACAGTTGCCTACACTCTTTTCGGGTTTGCTAACGGTAGCTACTTTAGCTTGATAGCTAGCCATGGCTCTTTCCCCACCCTCGGGTGCTATTTCCTGCTCTAACTGTCTCATGTTTGGTTACTTCCCTTCCTCCTTTACTGGTACCGATACATGTGTTAAATGTAGTATAGTTGTTAGGTTGGAGGCGGGAATCATAGCCATAGAAGCCCGGCTCCGCATCTTAGAAAGTAACTCAGCTACAGTAAAGCCCATGTCCACCGGCAAAAGGTAGCTCCTCTTAGCCGTCCCCCGGCAACTCCCGAGCAGCAGGGAGACTGGGTGACTGCTCAGAAGGTTGCATAAAGCGAGACCCGCAGGTCCCCACCAACCCGTTCATGTATCTAACAGATATTCCCCACTCAGCGAGACACCTGCTGAGAAGCCAACTCTGGTTATTGGTAGCTCTATTATGAGACACGTGAATTTAGAGACCGAAGCCTCCACAGTCACATGCATTCCGGGGGCCAGAGCGGGCGACGTTGAGGCGCATCTTAAACTGCTGGCTAAGAATAATCGTAAATACAGTAAGATTGTTATTCACGTCGGTGGTAATGATGTTCGTTTACGCCAATCAGAATGCACCAAACTTAATGTGGAGTCGGTGTGTAGTTATGCTAAAACAATGTCGGACACTGTAATCTTCTCTGGTCCCCTCCCCAATCTGATCAATGATGACATGCAGTGGCGTCTGGTCATTAGGGGCAGCTGGGGCACAGCCCCACCTAGTGTAAGCAGAAAGTATTTTAATTAGGGCTGTCAAACGATTACAAATTTTAATCAGATTAATCACAGCTTAAAAATTAATTAATCATGATTAATCACCATTCGAACTATGTCCAAAATATGCCATTTATTTATGTATATTGTTGTGGGAATGGAAAGATAAATGAAAGAAGGCGGATATATCCATTTAAGTATGTATGTTTATTATAACATTTTTCTGCGTGTCAAAATGAAAGACAACCCACACACCTATCAATCATCAAACCGTGGGGTGTTAATTCATTACGTGTTGATTTCTATCAACGGGGGAGTACTTCAGGAAAGTCGACAGAGGGGGCGCGGCTAGTGGAGTACTTCGTGACCACAGAGTGTGAACGTTGTGATCAGTTCTCCAGTGAAGGGGGGGGAGTCTCCCTCCGCAGACGGTTGGCGTAGTTTTGGCACAATTCCGTTGTACAGACCGACGTTAACAGCAGCCCTGTCTGTGCACACGGAGACCGACTCTGTCGTCCGGTGATCTAACCGCCTTCTGGAAAAGCTTCAGAAGTACGTCAGTACGCAAATGCGCTTTGTGACACAAGTGACGGTACGCATTTCAGATTACGCACATAACCTGCGTACCAGTTACCCCTGTACTACAGCAAAGTATTCTCCGTCGGGACTTCCTGCAACAACACCACGCCGTTATCAAAGATGTTCTATTGAGAGGACGATCACTACGTGACAAAAGTTTTCAAAACCGTGGCTACTGAAATCAATCTTACTAACGGCTGTCTGTGCAATTTACTCCGCGCGAGTTGGCAGACTTTATTTTGCTTTCTTTAACATCATTTTTCATGGTGGGGCTAAGCCATTTCTTGGTATGGGTGTAGCCTACCCCAGCCATACCCTGGCGCTGCCACTGGTGGCACGTATGGGGCGGGCCATTTTGCACATGCGTTAAATGCGTTAAATATTTTAACGCAATTAATTCAAAAAATTAATTACCGCCGTTAACGCGATAATTTTGACAGCACTAATTTTAATATATTTAATATATTTTTTAATGAATTTTTTGCATTTTGTAATCATTATTTTTAAATAATGATTACAACAAAATGCAAAAAATTAATTAAAAAATATATAAAATATATTTTAAGATCATGTTTAATCATCTGATTCGTCTGTACATTGCTGTTTTAGTCTGTGTTCTTCTAATTAGTGTCTACAGTGTGTGCCTATTGAGCTGTTTAGAGCCATGTGGGACAAAACCTGATCCTGCCCCTCCCTCTCTCTGTCTAAGTGAACGGTGACTGTAAAAACTACACTGCGCATGCTCAGAATATTTTCCTATTTAATGTGTGTGGCAAAAAAATAATGACCATAGGGGCATAGTGCTGCCATCCCCACCATACGTCATCTCACATAATTCAGAGCTGATTGGCTGTAAGTACGTGTGCCGCGAAAAGTGTGGTGTGTGAAGAGGAGACGAGAGAGCTGCAGTGAGGCGTCCTAAAACCCGGAAGTAAGCTGCGCATGGCTTCCCTCGACAAAAAAGCAATGAGATTTCTCCATAGGATTTTAGAAAATAGCTCCAAATAAGGTCTGTGGGAAACGTAGCTGTTAGATAAATGCACGTTTTGTTCAGCCGGATAATATCCACATGTCTACCCTACTTTTATAATTTTCGAATCATAAATCTATTGATTAGATTTATGATAGACTTTTGAAACTACAAGAACATAAGGAGGACTTTTACAAAAAAAGTAATAGAGATTTTTGTCCAGAAGGATAGGCAAATGGACTTAATCTTCAAGTCAAGGTAAGACTGCAATTTTATTGAAAATGGGATCTTACTAAGAGAGAACAATTCAATATTTAAATGATAAAATTACATTTTTTGGGTATCCTTTTGTTGAACTGTCTGATTAAAATTAATTGAAGCATCAGACAAAAAAAGCTTTTGAAAATAATATTATATTTTGATTTAGGTCAAAATATAATATTTGTAAACCTGAAGAGTCAGTGCCAGTGCCTCGCCAGCCATGAACCTCACTGCAGAAGCTATAGACATCTAAGTTTTTTGTGCCCCACCACTTTTGTACATATAAAAACGCCACTGATGACATGAATAGCCGCATGTCATCATTTCAGCGCTGGTTGTCTTGGTGGTGCCCAGCAAACAATGTGGGCTTCATAAATAATTGGACAGCCTTCTGGGGAAAACCTGGTCTGATTAAGAGAGGCGGCATTCATCCTACTTTGGATGGTGCAGATCTCATTTCGGCAAACATTTCAGGGCTTTGTGGACGTAATCCATGACAAACTGGAGTTGAGACCAGGAGGCGGAGTCGCAGTCTTACACGCTTCTCTGCGCTCTCTCCAATAAAATACCCAATATTAACGGTGTGTGTGTCTGCCCAAGGACAATTTAAAGTAAAACCTAATAGAGGTGTGTTGATTTGTGTTGATTCTCTCGCATCCAGGAGGAAGTTAAAATAAATAAGAGACAATGGAGTCTCTGAAAAGGGTCAAATTGGTTACTTTAATTAAATAGGCGTGGTAATGAAACAAACAGAGGAGTAGTGGGACAACAGTGTTACGATCTGTCTGTGTTGTGTTTTGTCTTGTCTTTTTCTGTCTTTGGTTTCCTGTTTTATGTTGTAAAAGTGTTCAACTCCTGTTTTGCCAGTTGGTTTCTGTCTGTTTTCCCTCCCTGATTACCTGATTGTGTTCACCTGGTGCCCCTGTGTTTTCTCCTCCCTCCTCACCTGTCTCTTGTTTGTTTGATTAGTCAAGTGTGCATTTAGGTTCTGTGTTTTCTGTTAGGCTCTGTTAGTTCCTTGTTGTAGTTGGACGTTGTTCACGGGGTGAGAGTTCTGTTTTGTCCAAGTTTGTTTAAATTAGCCTTGGAATAAAGGTGTTTTTTCTGTTAATCTGCATTTGGGTCCTGCTTGCCTCTCTCAACCCTGACAAACAGCTGTGGTCCTGAGGCTGCAGCAGTGAAAATAGTGCGAACAAAGCCCCGCGACCTATCTATATATATCTCATCCGTGACTCCTCTCCATGGCGGTCGTGTTGACGGGGGTCCTCCCGCCTCTGTCTTCTATGTCCGATATCGCGTCATACTGAGGATTTAGACATTGTGTATTCATTGCATAACTCCACACCAAGCGGCAAACTCTGGGGAAGAGCCGGGACGCCAATACGGAAGTGCCACACACGGCAGTTCATCTAGTGGCCAGTAGGAGCAGTCTGCAGAAGGGAGCAATTTCCATAGACCCCCATGTTAAAATGCCCAACTTTACAGCAGAAATAAACATGTTTACATCGTGGTTCAAAAAACCATATTCTCTGTATAGTTAGATTCCCCCTTCATGACTACTGTGTGGGGGGTGCATTTTTTCTCAACTCATCTGTTTAATTAATATTAAGCCTTAAAGTTATGCATATATTAGGGCGTGGTCACATTGAGTGACGGCTCTGTCAAGTGACTGCTGCTGCTAGCTTCTTGTCTCTCTGCTAGCTGCTCCGTGAAGCTACAGGGACTCTGCCTTCTCAGTTCATCCAGGGAACACAACTTGAAGCCGGCAGTGGTTGTTTGTTCTTCATGCTTATATATCGGACTATTGTGACTCGCTCTGCGGTTGAAACAGACGGTGCATGAATGCGGTTTTTGCGGTAAGTGAAATTCGAGTACTTATTGATGTGTTTATGATTTGAATCAGCTACGTAATGAATGTTAAGGCTTGGGTTAGCGTGTAAGTGAGTGGTAGCTACATCGGTGCTAACGATGCTAATAGTAGCCTCCAAGTTAAAATCATAGACTGTATATATAAAGGTTAAAACGAAATAGACAAGTGTTAAGCGTTAAGTGGGATACTACTGTAGAACAAACGGCTTCTGTTTGAGGTTGATAAAATAAGGTCATCCTTGTAACTTAGAGATATTTTATTATGTAGGTAGGAACTGTATGCATCGCTAAGGTTAATTTAAATTGGCTATGCTCAAGTATGTAGACAAGCTCATGTCAAAGTAGTGTATGTGAAATCAACCTCACAATAAGATGTGTGTATATTACAAATATTAATGTCATATTTCAAGATAATTACTTAGATATTACAATATGGTTGGTTGAGCTGGAGTTCATTATTGAGCTTACACATTAACGTCACAGTCATCTGAAGAACGAACCCAAACCTTGTTGTTTTTATTAATTGCATTACCAAATGGGTATCAAATAAACAGTAAGCATTGGTAACACAACTTCCAAAGTTACAGTAAAATAAAAAGGACCCTGACTCGGACAATACACAATCCAACATGTTCAACAGAAGAGAATCAGTTATATTTTTTGTACACATGGTACTTTACATATATATCTGTTTGTTTAAGGTGTCCAGGTGATGCAGACAGTCTGGACCAGAGAGTGAGAGACATAACTGGACTCCTCACAGCAGTGAACTTCAGCTCAGGTACAAAGACTCTTTTTTTCATACTGTACAAATAATCAAGAAAGATATTTGTTTAAATAAATGAAGTATTGACTTGAATACACTGATATACATTCCATTAAACAATACTAAATACTAGATCACCTACACATCAGTTAAGTTGAGGGTTTTTTCCATGCAAAAGGTTACATTTAGACGTTAACAAGCAATATGATTGTGTGAAAATGAGACCTTGTGTCTCAATGAGATCTACACCTGTATAAATAAAGGCTAAAGAAATATGGTTTTGTCAGCTTTCTAATTTAATGTATTGAAGGCAAAGATATTTAACACATAGTGAGAACTGCTACTATTTATCTCTCAATATTGTCTGAAAAAAACGTGGTAAAAGTTATTCTTTCAGTGAGACAACAGAGCAAGCTTCTACAGTTGCACTACGTTTTGATAACAGTTAAATATTATTTTGATAACATATATTTCAATGTTGATGAACTTCATACTGTTCATTCATAATCTGATCGTCTTTGTGGCTCACTGTTGAAATAAAAAAAAATCATTACAATTACAAAATAATTATATCTACAGCCCCTAAACACACAAACACACCGCTTTCATAAATAACACAATTGTTCTGCAATAATATGTGTTATGTGTCCTGTCATTTTCGTTAGGAAAGGACATGCCTGAAAGACACAACATTTTCTCCTTCTGAGGGTCAAGAAGAACATCCAAGAGGAACATTAAAAGCTGATGTTATGAGATTTTAAGACCAGTACAGGACATTCACTAAGAAACTACTTTTATTGTGAAAACACAGTCAGCTGATCGAATGCAGCTATTTCCACATCTACACTCCATCAGCTGATTATTTCTATTTGCCTCACTTTATGAGCTTCACATCACCTGTGCCTTGTACCGCAGAGTTTGCAACGTCACAAATAAATGGGGCCAATCTTCAGTCAGATGTGAATGTGTAATGTGTAATAGTCGCTTTGGATAAAAGCGTCAGCTAAATGCAATGTAATGTAATGTAATGTAATCTAACATTGTCAGTAAGAATATTGGACGAAAGGAGTGCAAATACAATTTATTGAAATGTGAACCAAAAGTTAATCAAACATGTTTTAAATAAAAAGCACATATGGACAGAAGGTGTAAACCTATTAAATGTATAAGTAAACACATTTAGTCAAATAAAGTGACAGACTAGGCCTGTGCAGTTGGTATCAGCTATGCCCAGCATGGGCTCCTCCATCAGGCCTGGTCGTCCTCTCTGATGAAAGACCCTCAGTCCTCTCCAAACCAACAGACAGGACGTCCATCACACGGAGGTTTCTCCCTGAAGTCTCTGCAGCTCTCTGGACACCACGCTATCTCAATCCATCCATCACACGGAGGTTTCTCCCTGAAGTCTCTGCAGCTCTCTGGACACCACGCTGTCTCAATCCGTCCACACTGAATATGAGAGGGGGAAAATGAAAATAATAAATGCTTTAGACAATAAGAAATATAAAGTTAACTGTTGAGTTGCTCAGTTTTTTTTAGATTGTCAATACTATTACTGTATAACTAATATCTCAAGTTAAGAGGCACATTTAAATAAAGATTGGTCTTTAAATACATGTTGTCTTTTGAATTGTTTGTCTAAAGTCAAGGATCTAGAACTGGTACTTAGTTTTAATGATACAGTCTGGTTATTATTGATTATTGATTGAGTGAAACAGGTAGGACCCAAACGCAGATAATACTGATAATACCTTTATTTCAAGGGCTCTTATCGAACATATCACATGGAAACAAACAAAACACTCTACGGTGAACTAGGTCACAAACAAAAGAAGCACCAACCCTGAACACAGGAAGAGACCAGACTAAATACAGGGAGGGGTAATCACCAGACGAGAAACAGCCGGGCAGGGGAGGAGAAACACAAGGGCCACAGGTGAAAACAATCAGACAACTAGACACACCAGGGAAACTAACGACGGGAGGAAAAACACAGGAAGAAGGACCAGACAATATACAAGGATGAAAATACCCATAACCAGACATACAAAACTACAACACAGACAGATCCTAACAGCCTGTGTGCCAGACCTTTACACAATTTTCATCGTAACGAGGAACACTTTTCTACAACTATAATTTAGCACAATAATTTGCATCTGATATTGTAATTGATGTTTGACAATCAATTATATAAACATCCGACAAACCTATTTTTTTCTTTGTAACACACAGAAACAATGGATCATCCTGTCCTAAGCCCCTGCTGCTCTACAATGATCGGCTGCAGGATCTGCGTGGAGCAGTGGCTGCAAACCTCACCACACTGTCTTGAATGCAGGGGACCATCTAGCATTGACTCTTTGGTCAATGTGGTGGGTTTAGATGAGTTCCTTACTATGCTAAGGAATGGCAGTGAGTGTGACTAACACATTGTCACACTTTTATGTTAAGTTTGTGAGAAAAAAAAATGATGTTCTATTTCGTATATGGCTTCGCCCTCTAAGCCTATCGCTATTGGGTTTACCCTTCTGCGCCCCCGCGCAGTACTGAAAACACTTGTAGTCCACGCCCACCCGCTAGGTGGGCCCCACCCTCGGGCCTCCTTCCGGTATAAATAGGGAGGTTGCCCGGCGATCTGCTCCCTCTTTTCTTCAGCAACCAGCAGTTTACTGAAGCACGAGAAAAGCAACATCATGAGCAATAAAGAGTGTGTCCGTATGTGCCCTTCGTAGCAATACGGGCTACATTATGAGCTACGATTTGCATCCAATATGCGCAGCCTGTCTGGGGCCAGAGCACGCGGATGCGGCTCTCAGCCAGCAGGTCGCATTTCCTCACTATGTGCGTCTTCCTTCATCCGACAGGAAGCGAAGGGCGGACGCTCTAGCTGCTGCGGGTGAGGAAGACGTTGGGGGTGGTTAGGAGCCCATCCAGAACACACCACCGTTGCTGTGCGCAGCCGTGGCGGTGTCCCAGGCGAGGACAGCCAGCGGTGAAGCAGCAGTGACACCAGCGGCAGCAGCATTAGCCAACCCGGCCACAGCGGCAGACGGACAGACACCAGCAGCAACAGCAGCGAGGCGTCAGAATCGTCCGTCAGCGGCGGCCGGGGCACCGGGGGAGTGTCAGGAAAATAAAAAGAAGCTTATTTTCCAACAAGTTGGCTGAGTCATCAGTTTCAAATGTGTTTCACATATCCCCCACTCTGGGTAAACCAGCTGCCTATGACCTATCGGTTAATAGCCAGCAGGATTCGTTACAAAAGCCTGCGCATTTTAATCTATCGATTAATAAGCTGCGGAGCACAGTAACTACACCAGCTGCCTTCAATCTGGTGATTAGTAGGCAGCATGGTTCGCTGCAGGGTTCTGGTGGTTATAAGTTTCGGTTATTAAACCACAGACCTCGCGGCATTCCTCTATCCGAGATACGCCACCTACACACGGTGACAATAAGCCCATGAGCGCCGTGGTAACGCCTCATGTGGTTATCACTGCACACACCTCCACCCATCCTCTGAGCGTGTACGCGCATCATGATGAGAGGCGGAGTGAATGCAACGTGTGAAGGCCTCCTCACAGCCTTTTCGCTAGGCCCACCTTGGGTTGCCTCGCGGGGCCTCCGCCCCCCCACCAGGAGAGAGGGGGTAAAAAAAGGGAGTGAGGTACTCCCGTTCGGCGTCTGCTCCATGAGAGCCGCCGAGGAGACAGAGCGACCTTGACGGTTTGGGAGGGAGTGTGAGGAAAATAAAAAGAAGCTTATTTTCCAACAAGTTGGCTGAGTCATCAGTTTCAAATGTGTTTCACATATCCCCCACTCTGGGTAAACCAGCTGCCTATGACCTATCGGTTAATAGCCAGCAGGATTCGTTACAAAAGCCTGCGCTTTTTAATCTATCGATTAATAAGCTGCGGAGCACAGTAACTACACCAGCTGCCTTCAATCTGGTGATTAGTAGGCAGCATGGTTCGCTGCAGGGTTCTGGTGGTTATAACTTTCGGTTATTAAACCACAGACCTCGCGGCATTCCTCTATCCGAGATACGCCACCTACACACGGTGACAATAAGCCCATGAGCGCCGTGGTAACGCCTCATGTGGTTATCACTGCACACACCTCCACCCATCCTCTGAGCGTGTACGCGCATCATGATGAGAGGCGGAGTGAATGCAACGTGTGGAGGCCTCCTCACAGCCTTTTCGCTAGGCCCACCTTGGGTTGCCTCATGGGGCCTCCGCCCCCCCACCAGGAGAGGGGGGGTAAAAAGGGAGTGAGGTACTCCCGTTCGGCGTCTGCTCCATGAGAGCCGCCGAGGAAGCAGAGCGGCCTTGACGGTTTGGGAGGGAGTGTGAGGAAAATAAAAGAAGATTATTTTCCAACATGTTGACTGAGTCATCAGTTTCAAATGTGTTTCACATATCCCCCACTCTGGCCGGTGAGCCAGCTGCCATGACCTATCGGTTAATAGCCAGCCGGGTTCGGTACAAAAGCCTGCGCTATTTAATCTATCGATTAATAAGCTGCGGAGCACAGTAACTACACCAGCTGCCTTCAATCTGGTGATTAGTAGGCAGCAGGGTTCGCTGCAGGGAGCTGATGGTTATGACTCTTCGGTTATTAAACCACAGACCTCGCGGCATTCTTCTGTCCGAGATATGCCACCTATACACGGTCATAATAAGCCCATGAGCGCAGTGTTAACGCCTCATGTGGATATTACTGCTCACACCTCCACCCATCCTCTGAGCGTGTACACGCCTCATGATGCGAGGCGGAGTGATACGCAGCGTGTGGAGGCCTCCGCACAGCCCTTTCGCTCTAGGCCCACCTTGGGTTGCCTCACGGGCAGCGGCGGCGAGGGCTCTGGCGTGGCTCGTCGTCATAACAACCACAACACATCTCGAGCATGCGCGCCCGCTGTCAGAGTGTTTCTCGGCGTGGCAGCGCATGTGTTTGATGGACAGATGGATGAACAGGCTGATCAGCAGAGGGTACACCCTGCAGTTCGCCTCCCCCCCCCCCCCCCACAGTTCAACGGGATACAGGTGACATGCCTAACATCCCGTGAACAGTGTCTTGCGCTCCAAGCAGAGCTACGGGAACTCCTGTTGAAAGAGGCTATTTCCAGGGTTCCCCAGGAGGAAGAAAATCAGGGGTATTACTCCCGCTATTTTCTTATCCCGGAAAAGACAGGGGGAATGAGACCCATCCTCGACCTGTTTCACATGCTGACGGTCAAAAAGGTGCTAGAGTGTGTTCACCAGGGAGATTGGTTCACTTCTATAGACCTAAGGATGCATACTTCCATGTACCCATAATTCCGCAACACAGGAAATTCCTGCGGTTTTCATTCCAGGGAATAGCGTACCAGTACAAACGTCTGCCGTTCGGCTATTCCCTGGCTCCTCTTACTTTTTCAAAGTGTGTAGAGACGGCGTTGCAGCCGCTACACAGAGGAGGGATGAGAGTACTATTTTTACCTGGACGACCTGCTGCTGCATGGCTCGCTCCAGGGAGGAAGCGGCTTTACAGACGGTACAACTCATATCGTATCTGTCAAAGCTGGGTTTCATGATAAATTGGGAAAAGAGCTGTCCTATTCCAGCCCAGAGTATTGTTTACCTGGGTGGAATTGAACTCAGCACGCATGAGAGCACGACTCTCACAGCAGAGAGTGGAGTGGACACGCTGACAGCTCTCCTTCGACGTGTCACACCCCGCAGCGTGGTGACGAAAAAGCCCCCCACAGTTCAATGGGATACAGGAAACACTCCTGTCCTCCCAGAAGCTATGTCTTGCGCTCCAAATCCGAGCTGCTGGAACTCCTGTTGAAAGAGGATATTTCCAGGTTTTCCTCAAAGGGAGGAAAATCAGGGGTTTTCACTCCCGTTATTTTTCTAATCCCGAAAAAGACTGGGGCAATGAGACATCCTCGATCTGTCAGTATTCCACATGCTGACGATCAAACAGGGGCTGGAATGTGTTCCCCAGGACGACTGGTTCACTTCCACCTGAAGGATGCATACTTCCACGTACCCATCATCCCGAAACACAGGAAATTCCTGCGGTTTCTCATTTCAGGGAATATCAGACCAGACAATCGTCTGCCGTTTGGATATTTCCTGGCTCCTCCCATTTTTGTGTAGAGAAGGCTGGAGCCGCTACACAGAGGAGGGATGAGAGGGTGGTTTCCTCTGGACGACCTGCTAGTTGCTGGCTCGCTCCAGGGAGGAAGTCGCTTTACAGACGGTACATCTCATATCGCATCTGTCAAAGCCTGGGTTTCATAACAAGTTGGAAGAAGAGCTGTTCCCTTCCCTCTCAGACAAACGTTATCTGGAGTGGAATTAAAAACTCAGCCAGCAGCAGAGCGCTCTCTGGCAGCGAGTGAGAAACTGACAGCTCTCCTCCGGCGTGTCACAAACCACACAGCCCTCTCCGTAACGCAGCTGCTCGGCATTAGCGTCAGCTGGTCACGGGGGGGATTCCCCTGGGTCTCCCCCACAGGGGGAGTCTCCAGATGTGCTTCATTCACTGCAGAAGCCTGCTGTTTTAACCTATTGGTTTATAAACTGCAGAGCTCGAGGCATCCCTCTGTCCCAGATATGCCGTACACACGGTCATAATAAATCCACGAGCACTGTTATAACGCCTCGTGAGGACAGCATACACACACCTCTCATCCTCTGGGCGTGTACGCGCCTCATGATGAGAGACAGAGTGGAATGCAGCGTGTGGAAACTCCCTCGCAGCTTTTTTGCTTCACGGGCAGCAGCGGCGAGGGCGTGGCACGTCACCATGACGACCATTACGGCACATCACAGAGAAGCCTCTCCCACCAGCAGTTCCATGGGATGCAAGAGGTCGGAGGAAGAAGAAACATCTCATCTCCTCTGGCCGGGGCGCGCGCTGTCTGCTAGGTAGCGCGCACTGCGGCATTGCGCTGTTCTCAGCGCCTGTTTGTGCACTACAGAGAGCGCTCGATCGGGCAACCTCTGTCTACACAACGGCTGTCACACTGGCTGTGTGAGGCTGTGTCACAGGCATATGTTTCCTCTGGGGTGGAGCCCCCAGAGAATATCAAAGCGCACTCAACCAGAGGAATTTCCTCCTCCTCAGCGTTGCGCGGAGGAATGTCAGTGGAAGATATTTGCACGGCTGCATCTTGGTCTTCCCCCTGTTCATTTATTCAATTGTATTTGAGGGATGTCTCCCTTTCCTCTCTGACACGCCCTGTACTGGGTGTCCTGTCAGAGTGAGTGACGTCAGGGATCCAGCTGTGCGCCTCTCTCCTGCCTCGCGGCACACAGAGAGCGGCCCTTTTTCCCCTCGTAGGAGAGGGACGTCCCCCTTCCTCTGACACACTTCGTAGGGAGTGCCTGGTCAGAGTGAGTGACGTCAGGGATCCAGCTGAGAGCTCTCCTACCTGGCTGACACGGAGAGAACGGCTGTTCCCCCTCTATGATCGCAGGACAAGGTGGGACCTTCGTCTCTACTTTCTCACAGCGGTCGGTATGTATTGTTCCCAGCCTTCACCCCGTCAGGAAAACAGGTATGTTTGCTCCAGGGACGGGGATGTGCCATTACGCATGGCACAACAGGCAGGGGGGTGTTATTAAGCAGGTATGTCTGTGCTTCTAGTGCTGGACGGACCCAGTGGGGCGCAGACTACATCATGCTTCGCCCTTAACCCAATAGCGATAGCCTTAGAGGGCAAAGCCATATACGAAATAGAACTGAGGTTACCTACTGTAACCCAGCTTCTATGAGTATTGGCGCAGCCCTCTAAGCGCTGGGCCCCACTGGCTCTACGAATAGCTGAAGAAAAGTTATATTGTATGGGAGCAGATCGCCGGGCAACCTCCCTATTTATACCGGAAGGAGGCCCGAGGGTGGGGCCCACCTAGCGGCTGGGCGTGGACTACAAGTGTTTTCAGTACTGCGCGGGGGCGCAGAAGGGTAAACCCAATAGCGATAGCCTTAGAGGGCTGCGCCAATACTCATAGAAGCTGGGTTACAGTTAGGTAACCTCAGTTCCTTGTTGTGGTTGCCTTCCACAGTATTCTGTAAAGCTACTGTTTACAGCTGATTGTTTTGTTGTTATTGCAGAGAAGAATTATGCTGTTAAAAACACTGATTGGTAAATAAAGTTAACAAATGAAAACCCTGGTTACACACATTGTCGTTTTGAAAAGTACATATGTATTTTCAATGATCATAATCCTAAAATATACTCAATACGGAAGAAGTGATCCTTGCATTTTTACCCCATGGAGTAAAATTAATAATGCCAGTGGAGGAAATTTGCCTAACAGGTATATTGAGGAATTGAAAATTCCATGATTTACCTTATTGTTGTGTTTTTGTATTTGCTTGGCTTACACAAGTGTGAAGAGTGTCATTCGGATATCAGTGGACATGGACATTGGGAGATCACCAGCATCTTACTGTCATCTTTATGTAAAACAATACATACTTATCATTTATATTAAGGCCCCAGAACGAACACTCTTGTGCAATAATCAGTGAAATGTATTGTGTTTTAAAGGGTTCATTACATGGCTGCCACGTTTGTGATACACTTAACAATATATGTATTTCATAATGTTTGTTATTACTGGCTGTCACTGCCGGCCCCGCCCCCCTTTCCGGTGAAAACAGTGAATCAGCGGCAAGTGGAAAGATATAGTTTTATCCAGCCCTGTATATATGTTGTATCATGTCTTAAAGCTGCTGTGCAGTGAATTGAAAGTTAAGCAACACAAAACATCCAGACTTATGTTTTTCTTCCCTTTCCCTTATAAAATAAGAACAGTAAAAGGAGAGATGTTTGGCTACAGGCCGTCCAAAGCGAGGACTATCAACATTAATAGGGAAAAACTTCATCACGGTTACATTATGATGCTACTGTAGTGAGGCTAACGGCAATGGTCAAAGTGAGAAATTGTCTCGTTAAATGTCGAGGTTATCATTCCAAATGCTGATATTAAAATATGAAGCCATGGAAATCCCAGTTTTAGTGTGAGAAACTTGTTTACTGTTAGATTGAAAAGACATTGCTCCCCTCGCACCATAGCATATTAATGCCGATCATCTATCTGCAATGACATTGTGTAAATGTCTGCCTGACTGACATTTTCTGACATATTTAAGCTCTATATCGATAACAAAATGCGCGTTCTTCTTAATGTTTTTGATTGGATTGGCGAAGACCTCAGAATTTGTATAGCCTACTGCCATTCAAAAGACAGCAAACGTTTTCACCCAAAAAGGGGCAGAATAGTCTATAATACAGTAATTGGGGGGAGGGTGTCACTCTGCTGAAGGATAGTTGTGACCAGCTAACCAGGCCAGTCTCTGAAGACTTTCCAAGGTGTAAAAATGCTGCTGCCGGAGTAGCCTACTGACTGGAAGTATTGCTGATAATATGTCCACCGTATCCTCTTAAAATAAGAAATGTTTTTTTTAATGCTTATTAAAAATAGCAGAAAAACATGCATTATTTTACTCAGGAGGGGACTTTGACAGAGGATTACTCACAAAGTACACCGTAAAAGTAGGCCTACTTCATTTTTATTTCTGATAGCAGTCAAATAGTACAGAGTCCAACAGTATCAGTATTATTAAGAACTGTTAGCAGATTTAGACTTATACCTTGTGTCTCCTGCAGCAGAAAGGTGAATAATCTCAGCAGTTCAAGTTTAGCCATTCATCACGGCGTTATTTATTATAGGCACACATCTCAAGAGGCTTGAGGACAGAGAGAGAAGGGGCGTGACTTCCAACGGTCTTATACCCCAGGTAGTGACATCGCAATCATGTGCTACAGCGCTATCCAATGAACACAGTAGTAGTCACAGCTACTTACATAAAGCAATATGGTACACAGTATTACATGGAGTCATATGTCTGTATGTTATACCTCAACACTCCCACTTATGAATTATGTTCTTACTGTATACCTGTTCATATGTAATTAACAAAGCAAAAAAATGGTACAAATGATTTAAATGTGGGCTTCTTCCACACATTTTACACACTCAAATGTGGACTTTTTCTACACATTTTACACACCAAACATGGTCCCTTCAAATTTCCTCAGCTTCAGTTTGGATACAGGCTTGGTCATCACATCTGCAACCATTTCATCTGTAGGACAATAAACCAGTGACATCTTTCCCTGCCTTATGGTGGACTTTCAGTGTAGTCTAACTTTTGGTCACAAGGTGTCTCCCTTACCCTACACTCCTGCATGTCAAAACGTCCTTTCTCACACCTAGTATCTAATGTTCCCCTGTCCTGCTGGTACGCATAACACACTGCTCCAAACGTATGCATAGCTAAGTTACACGTTTTCCCTGTCAGTGCTGAATATGGCGTAGTGCCCGTGTGCTTATTAAAACACCGGTTTCTGGTATGTGTTGCTTCCTAAATGGCATAGTGCCACAGGTTTTTAGGCAGATCACTGTCAATAAGCATACATCTGGCCATTTCAAAAAGAGTGCGCCCTTCTCTTTCAGCTGTCCCGTTCTGATGTGGGGAATAAGGACAAGACGTCTCATGTCTGAGCTTGTTCTTTCTCAATAGTGTCTGAAACTCCTTACTAGTGAACTCAGTCCCATTATCTGATCTAATGCATTTCACAGTCCCATAGGGAGCTACATCTGCCAGATACTTCTCAGTGGCTTGAACTGCGTCACTCTTCGCTTTCAGGAAATAAACAAACACTGCCCCTGTACACACATCTGTAAATGAGTGCATATACTTGAAGCCATTTATGGACTCATTATTAACTGGACCAGCTAGATCAGTGTTCACCAACTCAAGTGGTGTGTTTGCTTTATCGGTCGGATCTCTGTTTCTCGTTTGGGTAAACTTTCCCTCTATGCATCCGTCATTTTGACGGATTAGAACAAACTCGGAACAGCGCCAACGTTTCCCCGCAGCGAGGCTCCGGTGTTAAGCATGCCTGCCAAAAAGGAAATTATACCGTTTCCAAACCCAACTTTGCCATACAAATCATTGAAATGTCTGCGAGTTTTGGCTTTACGCTGTGCGCACTCCCGCGAGGTGCAGTGGGCATGCATAACACGCCGCTAACGGTTCACGAGCGTGCGCCCCGCCCCCCGTTGACAGTTCACGACTGTGCTCTCCCCCCCCCACACCCCCGTTTGACAGTTCACGACTGTGCTCTCCCCCCCCCACACCCCCGTTGACAGTTCACGACCGTGCTTACCCCCCACCCGTTGACAGTTCTCTCTCTCCCCCCCCCCCCCCCAAGAGTGTAAAGGCCGACGGGTAATACTGAATTTTGACGGAAATTTTACGATCTTGTCCGTCAAAATGACGGGCAGTGAAAAAGTCTAGCGCAACCTCTGATGCATACTGTACAATCTTTATCAGGCATACCTACAGTTACATCCTGCAGCTTTAAAACATCCTCATAATTACAATGACCCATAATCTCATGCCATGTTTGGATATCATGGCTGACATGACCCTTATCTTCAACATCACACTCTGTTTGCAAATAGTACATTTTCTTACATACATAAATGTCCAACCTGGTAACATCCGGTAACATCAAAGCATCTTTACCTTCGTCGAAGAAAACCTTGGCTCCGTTAGCTGTAGCAGACTTCACGGAAAAGAGTTATTGGGGGTACGATGGGATGTATAGTGCGTTCTTCAGAGTCACTTTACACCGTCGTCCCTCGCTGTTTATCAGACACATCTCTGCTTCTCCTCTGCCTTGCGCCACCCCGAAGGTGCGCCTCCCGTCTGCCAATTCCATGCTGTGTCTCTCCGGCTTGAAGGTGCTGTCAAAAATCTGGAATTTCTTCTTATCGTTGATGATGTGCGACGATCAATCCTTTTCTGTGGGTCTGTAGTTGTTGTCTCTGTAGGCTGGTCTCTTCAGCTCGCACTTTGAGGGTGTATTCATCTCCTCATGCAGCTTCTCCGGTACCACCTGGCATGCTCGCGCACCGAGCGGCATCACGCGGTCCTTCTTTGTGCACGCTTTGTCTGTGTGCCCTTTGCTTTTATAAAAGCTACACCAGACTTTCTTTCTGCAGTCATCTTTTCGATGGCCTTTCTCTCCGCATCGCCAATATGCGCCGACACATTCTCCGTCGCCATCGGGGATGAATCGTTTGGCGGGCTTTCTCTTTGCTGCTGCTTGGACCCTCAGAACCCTCTCGCTCGTCTGAAGCTGAATCTTCTGAGGCCTCGAAGTTCCTCAACTTCGCCTTGAACTGTCCCAACGTTACTTCACTGTCACCGTGTGTCACCATTAGAGTGAACGGCTTGTATTTTTCGGGTAATCCCCGCATAACCATCGCCATCATTAGTCCCTCACTCTGTGCTTCTCCCACGCTCCTGAGTGCCGTAATGATCTGCTCAGCTCGGATAATGTACTCTGTCACCGTCTCATTATCAGCTTTCTTCAGCGCAGTCATGGTTATATACAAGGTGACGATCCTGGGTCTGCCTTTTCCAATATAGTGCTCCCGTAATACTCTGAGACTTTCTCGGCCCTTGTCCATCGTGTCTCTGAATATCAGACCTAAACTGGTATTGTCGAGTAGCGGCGCAAATTGAAGAATTAAAATAACGTGTTATAGCAGGAAGTTTAATACAGTGTAATTCTGGTATATTCACCTGATATATAGGATGTTAAGTGTTAGTTAATGAGAGAAATGTATGTGCGTTCATTTCCTGCAAGAGTCCTAAAGAGCATGAGACGATTGGGTCACACACAATTAGAGAGACAATGGTCCTTCTGATTCTGGGTGAGCTGACTTCGGGTGGAAGGAAGTTCAGAGATGGCCTGAGGGTATGAGGACAGTTAATCTTTGTTGGTTAGCTGGTCCTGGGGAGGTCATGAGATGATGACGGTTACATCTATACAAGCATAGCTTTCAGAGGGGAAAACATGTGACATTTTGTGTGGTTGGCTGGATGATGAAATGAGGGTGTGTTAAACCTGCTGAAAGGTTCTACTATTTGAAAACTTGGCCATAATTACTGCTCAACTATGTGTTTGTGTTTTGTTGATTTCTATCTGTTTTTTCATGTTATAAGTACTAAATTGCCACCACATTTTGGAATAGTTGGTTTAAACAGATGTGTGTGTTAAAGATGTTTTAGGGGGAATGTGTCTGCGTTAAAGAGGAATGAGGGTTCATTTATGTTAAAGAGTCCTCTGTCTGTGAAATTATATGACTCCAAAGCATGACAAGGGGGACTGCCTGAGGGTAGACACACACACACACACACACACACACACACACACACACACACACACACACCACACACACACACACACACACACACACACACACACACACACACACGCACACACAGGAGATGGAGCAACAGATGGAGTTAACAACTGCTGAGTCATTGCCTAGGGTTTGCCCAGAAGTTAAACTGGCCAATGGAGAACTACCAGCTCACTGTCTTGGGTCCGCCCAGAAGTGAAACCGACCAATGGAAAACTGCCAACTCAGTGGCTAGCTCGCCCAGAAGTGAACTCGCCAATAACAAATAGCTAGGGAGGAGGAACCAACACAACTCCTCCCACAGAATTTGTATTTAAGCTGTAACATTCTTATGCTCGATGCTCTCTTCCTGACTGGCTGTCGTGGTACGTTTATCACACGGTGGTAGGAATTGAGCCCGGAGTACTGTTGCAGAGTGCTCTGTATGGTGTATTGTTATTTTCTACCATTAAAACAGATTATTGTTGAAAATTGTATCCTCGTGCTTTTAAATTCCTTCCTTTTATGATTTAAAACCAGCTCATCAAAAGGACACGCGGAGCCGAGGTGGGATTCAGACCACTCGCATCTCCAACAAAACTCACAATAGGCGTCAGCATTGAGCTTGTCGTCTTGAGCCCTCAGTGTCAGCTACAGTGCAACACAGCATCCTCTCTTCCCAGAGCTCATACTCTTCTGATTTCCCGTCGAACGTGGGCCACTTGCTCTTCCTCGTGGTTCTATTCGCCACGGCTTTTGCGTTTGTAGCTTCAGTAGCTTAGCTTAGGTCCTTGTTAGCTTAGCTTTAGCTTCCCTCGGTTCTCCCGATACTAAACTAGCTTAACACGTGGCTAACTAGCTACTAAATGTTGTCCATTTTAGACATAGGCTTATTATATTTACTTCTATCTCTGTCCTCAAGTCTCTTGAGATGTCAAGAGACTCGAGGACAGAGAGAGAAGGGGCGTGACTTCCAACGATCTTATACCCCAGGTAGTGACATCATCATCATGTGCTACAGCGCTATCCAATGAACACAGTAGTAGTCGCAGCTACTTACATAAAGCAATATGGTACACAGTATTACATGGAGTCATACAATATACATGTCTCTGTATGTTATACCTCAACAAGAACTTATGGTAACATATTTGTATCGATCATCAAATATAGCAGGACAAAAAAAATTAAGAGCAGCTTATTTGAAAAAACAACTCGAGAGGGGGCTGAGTTGACCGCAGTGCAGAATCGCTGTATAGTTTAAATCCCCTAACAATGTTGTCCATTTTAGACATAGGCTTATTATATTTACAGCCCTTAATAACATTTATTTTCTGGACTCAATATGTGTCTATTTGTTGTGATCGCTAAATTCACCTTGTTTCCCTTTGTTTATAATATTATCACCGTTGAAATCAAACGAGTGCTTTTGTTTTGAAATCACTTCTGTTAGTTTCGCCCCGCCCCTCGCTCCAATGACCCATTGACCCAAGAAGAGACTCGAGAGGGGACTCGAGAAGAGACTCGAGAGGGGACCTGAGAGGGAACTAGAGAGGAGACTTGAGCGGGGACTCGAGAAGAGACTCGAGAGGGGACCTGAGAAGGAAACTTGAGCGGGGACTCGAGAAGAGACTCGAGAGGGGACCTGAGAAGGAACTTGAGAGGGAACTCGAGAGGGGACTCGAGAGGGGACTTGAGAGGGAACTTGAGAGAGGACTTGAGAGGGGACTCGAGAAGAGACTCGAGAGGGGACCTGAGAGGGAACTTGAGAGAGGACTTGAGAGGGTACTCGAGAAGAGACTCGAGAGGGGACCTGAGAGGGAACTCGAGAGGAGACTTGAGAGGGGACTTGAGAAGGGACTCGAGAAGAGACTCGAGAGGGGACCTGATAGGGAACTCGAGAGGGGACTAGAGAAGGGACTAGAGAAGGTACTTGAGAGGGAACTTGAGAGAGGACTTGAGAGCGGACTCGAGAAGAGACTCGAGAGGGGACCTGAGAGGGAACTCGAGAGGAGACTTGAGAGGGAACTCGAGAGGGAACTTGTGTCAGTCGGTACGCCGACAGGACACAGGGAGCTGGCGTCGGCTGGAGAGCCAACAGGAGACGAGGTGTTGGAGTCGGCCGGTACGCCGACAAGACTCGGGGAGCTGGCGTCGGGCTGGAAAGCCAACAGGAGAAGAGGTGCTGGAGTCGGCCGGTACGCCGACAGGACTTGGGGAGCTGGCGTTGGCCGGTACGCCAACAGGACTCGGGGAGCTGGCGTCGGGCTGGAGAGCCAACAGGAGACGAGGTGTTGGAGTCGGCCGGTACGCCGACAGGCCTCGGGGAGCTGGCGTTGGCCGGTACGCCGACAGGACTCAGGGAGCTGGCGTCGGCTGGAGAGCCAACAGGAGACGAGGTGCTGGAGTCGGCCGGTACGCCGACAGGACTCGGGGAGCTGGCGTCGGCCGGTAAGCCAGTCCTGGAGCCGAAACTGGAGTCGGGACCATGGCTACTGGGGCCGGTACGAAAGCCGGAACCATGGCTGCTGGGGCCGGAACCATGGTTGCTGGGGCCAGGACTGGGGCTGGAACCATGGCTGCTGGGGCCGGAACCAAGGCTGCTGGGCCCGGTACTGGGGCCGGAACCATGGTTGCTGGGGCCAGGACTGGGGCTGGAACCATGGCTGTGTGGGCCGTTTCTGTAGCCGGAACCATGGCTGCTGGGGCTCGGGCTGCTAGCCTGGACTTGCGACTCCTTCTCTTAGAAGCCGCCTGAAGGCTCCGTGGACCTCCAAAAGCCAGACGAGTTCCAGAAAACGACTCCTGGACAGGAGCAGGAACTGGGGCATAAGCACGGGTTGACTCCAGACGGAACCCACCGAGGCGTATGGTGCCAGGTTGGGAATTGGGAGGCAGGGAGCTAGCATTCCTGGGGCTAGCAGGCCGGGAATCACACACCGAGAGGATATTCGAAATCCAGCCAGGTAAGAATTTCACCAAACCTGGTCTCTCCATAGCCATCTGGCGCGCCTCTGACAACACAGTCTCTCTTTGCTGAACTCCGCACGCTCCCTTCCATCGATCCGAGCAGTTAGCCAAAAAAAAGGAAAAATCCAATAATTCCAGCTCGAACTGACCTGCTGGGCCCATTTCTTGGTTGGTTCGTTCTGATACGAGGAGTGAAGCAGGTAGGACCCTGTGATGCCCCTGTGGGTGCATCAGTAGAGAGGGTGTGGCTGTTCTGTCTGTGCTGCATTGGCTCCAGTGATTACCTTGATTACAGTAACTCAGGGCACCTGGGTTTGGTGTCCTGCCCAGCTATTTAGAGCCTCTCTGCTCCTCTCTGTGGGCTCTCTGCTTTTCCCTACAGGCCCCCGGTTTTGTTGAGTATATGTTGTTGTTACTTTAGTTGCTTTATTTTTTGCACCTCAACACTCTCACACCTACATATTCATGCAACCCTCACCCTGCATTTACACTACTGATACCACTGACGTCCACACCTCATGCCTTACTTATTGTTGCACTTCATTCAATTTGGCTAATTTGGATTGTTTCCTTTAAATAAACATATTTTGATAACCGTTGACATGGTGTGTCTCCTTTTTGTTGTGGCCTTTTGAGCCAGGTCATAACAGACCCAAACGCAGATAACACTGATAATACCTTTATTTCAAGGGCTCTTATCTAACATATCACATGGACAAACAAAACACTCCACGGTGAACTCGGTCACAAACAAAAGACGAACCAACACTGAACACAGGAAGAGACAAGAATAAATACAGGGAGGGGTAATCACAAGACGAGAAACAGCCGGGCACGGGAGGAGAAACATAAGGGCCACAGGTGAACACAATCAGACAACTAGACACACCAGGGAAACTAACGACAGGAGGAAAAACACAGGGAAAAGGACCAGACAATAAACCTGGAGGAAAACTGACTGGGAGAACAGCAAAACACTCAAACCTAGACATAAAAACGTGACATAATATGAATATCATGACAATAGCCAATTTAAATTAACCTTAGCGATGCATACAGTTCCTACCTACATAATAAAATATCTCTCTAAGTTACAAGGATGACCTTATTTTACCAACATCAAGCAGAAGCCGTTTGTTCTACAGTATTATCGCACCCCTTGTGTGGTGTTCGGGTCAAATTGACCCGATTTCCATTTTCAATGAATACAAAAAAATATAAGGATATTTTCGTTCAACCTGAAACTCAATGGCCGGGGCTTATTTATTGTGAAGAACATGTGGAATTGTTTTAATTTTTTTCCACTTATGAAAAAATGCCCTCTTGCATTTATGTCCTTCATAAGAGGTTCGGGTCAATCTGACCCGGATACAATACCAGGACAGACAGACAGAGAAAAACACACAAACTAAAGACACACACACACACAGAAACACACACATAAACACACACAGAAACACACACACACACACACACACACACAAACACACACACACACACACACACACACACACACACACACACACACAATCGTATGCATAGAGAAGCTGTTTGTTCCTCTTTTCCCTTGATCTTTACCCTTTGTAGTGTGTACACAAAACTATCCTAGAACATTATAAACATTTTAGATCTTCCAGAAATGTATAAACATTTTACATTTTCTCGCACTGTCCCCCCTCACACCTGCACGAGGAGGGACTAAACAGAGACATAACCTCACATTACAGTGTATAGTGCAGAACTACAATTATCTACCAGCAAAATGGCCTAAAGATATTCTGCTCAGAGCCTTGGAGCTAATAATGGATGAGAGTGAGTGGAATGCATTAGAAGAACACGGTGAGGTGGGACAGGAAGACATTTCTGAAGATGAGGATAATCTGGAGGTAAACTCAGAATTTGACAGCAAATTGGAAGATGAACTTGACTCAGAGCCAGCTGCTGGAAGACCCCCACAGCCAGCCCCAAGAAGACCCCCACAGTCAGCTTCTGGAAGACCCCCACAGCCAGCTGTGAGGTCTGTGGACTCTCAAAGGACTCAAAGACACAGACTACATGCAGCAACTGCAACAAGTACATCTGTGCTATACCCACGAAGAAGTTCTGCACATCATGTGTTTCCTAAACGGACTTGCCCATTGACTCACATGATGTTCTGCAGCGTCACTTCATCGTTCTGCGTTTTTATTTGCTTTGTGTTTATATCTGTTCCATGTCATTTATATGGATGTTTCATTCCCTCTATATTTCACAGCCAAATACTTTTGGATGTGTGGTTCTTGTGTTCCAATTGCTGATAAATTGCTTTATTTCCTTCAGGGCTTTGATTATTATATGACAGATTAAAAATAATAAACATTAATGAAAAAAATGTTCATTTACATTTGTCCTAGAAAAGCATGAGCAAAATGTAAACCTAGTTTTTATTACAGTATATATTTTTTAACATAAATTACATTTTTATCCCAAAAAACGATGGACACTTCCATTGTTACATTTGATCTAGCAAAGAGTATTTTCAAAAACTAATCATATATTTCATTTATATTGTTGGGAATGAGTTAAAGACTATATATATAAGGAATTGTGCATGTTGAATTTAGTTCTGTATTTTTTTTAAACCCTGAAATATGTCCCGGGTCAATTTGATCCGAACATTACCAAAGGGTGCGAAATGTGAACATAACACAAGGGTTAACGCTTAAAACGTTCGTTTTAACCTTTATATATACAGTCTATGATTTTAACTTGGAGGCTACGATTAGCATCGTTAGCACCGATGTAGCTACCACTTGCTTACACGCTAACCCAAGCCTTAACATTCATTACGTAGCTGATTAAAATCATTAACAAATAAATAAGTACGCGATGTTCACTTACCGCAAAACCGCATGCATGCACCGTCTGTTTTAACCGCAGAGCGAGTCACAATAGTCCGATATATAAGCATGAAGAACAAACAACCACGGCCGGCTTCAAGTTGTGTTCCCTGGATGAACTGAGCAGGCAGAGTCCCTGTAGCTTCACGGAGCAGCTAGCAGAGAGACAAGAAGCTAGCAGCAGCAGTCACTTGACAGAGCCGTCACTCAATGTGACCACGCCCTAATTTATGCAAAACACTTTAAGACCTAATATAAATAAAAGGGTCGTGTTAGAAAACAATTCACTCACAGATCCATAATCATGAAGGTGGAATCTAACTATATTCATAATAATTATTATTGCATCCATGGGTAGAAACATGTTTTTTTATGCTGAAAAGTTGGGCATTTTAACATGGGGGTCTATGGAAATTGCTCCTTTCTGTAGTCATCGCCTATCGGCCAATATATGAACTGCAGTGTGTGGCACTTGCGTATTGGCGTCCCGGCTCTTCCTCAGAGTTTGCCGCTTGGTCTTACCCCTACGTGTGTGATACATATGAATATGGCATATGAAAACAAATTAATTTGACTTACTCGTGAAAAACACATCCAAAGTAACAGTAAAATAAAAAGGACCTACACAATAATACTCAAACTGATACAGTATAAGGACTGTGATATCCAGCAATTTCTTAAGTATAACAATAAGATTATGACCTGTTTTTAAAAGAAGATCAAAAGTTGTTTGCATGTAAAAAAGTCTGTAAGCCATACATGTAACTTTACATCTGTTTGTTCAAAGTGTCCTTAAGGTGATCCAGACAGGCTGGACCAGAGGAGGAGAGACAGATCTGGACTCCTAACAGCAGAGAACTTCAGCACGGATTCCAAGGTACACCTTTTTCATACTTTACAAAGAATGCATAAAGTAATGACTCTAATACACTGATATACATGCCATTAAACATGACTGAATACTAGATCACCTACACATCAGTGATGTTGAGTGTACTTTCTTAGAAAAAGGTTACATTTACATGTTACCAAGCAACATAACTCTTTTGTTCAACTTTCACATTTCAATGTATTTAAGGCAAATATTATTGAACATAGTGAGAACTACGACCCTTTGTCTCTGCATACTGACTGTAAAACAACATGTTAAAAGTGATTATTTCAGTGAGACAACCGAACAGAGCAAGCTTCTACAGTTGCACTAAGTGTTGATAACAGTTCAATATTATTTTAATAATACATTTATTTCAATGTTGATGAATTTAGAACGGTTTATTCATAATCTGATTATCTTTGTAGTACACTGTTGAATTAAAAAAACACATTCAAATAAAACAATCATTTTATTTATAGCCCCTGAACAAACACACCTATTTCTTAAATAACACACTTGCTCTGCAATAATATGTTTGATATTTCTGTTAGGAAAGGACATGCCTGAGAGACAGGACTGCTTCACCATGTTCTCTTTCTCCGAGGGTCCAGAAGAACATCCAAGAGGGAAAGGAAAAGCTGATGTGATGAGATTTAAGAGCAGTACAGGACATTCACTAAGAGACACTTATATTGTAACACAAAGACCTGCACACTGACTAGTTTTGTAGTCTAACAGGAACTTCATTTGTGTGTTTTGTGTTTTACGTTGCACCTCAGAGACAGTGTGATTATTGTCAGGCCTATAAAGTTTGGTCAGTCAGCTGATCAAATGCATTTGCCACACTTTATGAGCTTCACAATACTTGTTCCTTGTACTGCAGAGTTTGCAACATCACAAATAAATGGTGCCAATCTTCAGTCAGATGTGAATGTGTAATTTAACATTTTCAGTAAGAATAACGGACAAAATGAGTACATAATAAGAATACAATTTATTGAAATGTGAACTAAAAGTTATCAAGCATGTACCATCACCTTTTTAAAAAAAGAAAAACGAAATAATATACATAAATTACACTAAATGTGAATCTGTTAATTGACAGGCTAGGCCTGTGCAGGTGGTAACAGCTATGCCCAGCATGGGCTAAATTCTGTAGGTGCAGCTGGTGCAGGTCCTCCTCCATCAGGCCTGGTCCTCCTCCCTCAGGCCTGGTCCTCCTCCATCAGGCCTGGTCCTCCTCCATCAGGCCTGGTCCTCCTCCCTCAGGCCTGGTCCTCCTCCATCAGGCCTGGTCCTCCTCGCAGGGAAAGACCCTCTGTCCTCTCTGGCCAAACCAACAGACAGGACGTTCATAAAGCTGAGGTCTCCCCCAAAGTCTCTAATCATCCATCCTGTGAATATGAGAGGGGAACAAATAGTGTAATAGATGCTTTGGACAATAAGAAATATAAAGTTAACTGTTGAGTTGCTCAGTTTTTTAGATTGACAGGGTTTAATAATACAAACAAAAGGAGATTAAAATAAAGATTGGTCTTTCAATAAATTGTGTTGATTTTGTCTTTTTAATTGTTTGTCTAAAGTCAAGTAGCTAGAACTGTTACTTATAGTTTGAATGATACAGTCTGGTTATAATGTTTGGAGGAGGCATCACAGGTAAGAGCACCATTTGTTGTTCCATCCACAAAAAATGCACACAGATTGATGTGTGTGTATTTATTGATCTACTATTTATTGAATCATTACTGTCAGTCCAAAACAAGAGATTTTGTTTTTAAAACATTATCTCTTTTCCACTACACTATCTTGAATATTTTAGTTTTTACATCACTACATTGATCCAACAGCTGTAACGTTGTAAAGGTGTCACTTCGGACTCTGGGTAATTATGACAGCATGTCCTACTGTTTTGAGAGTTTGAACAAACCAGACCTTCATCTATTAATGTAGAAAATAGTCAGCACATTAAACCATTATGAAAGTAATCATTAGTTAGCTCATTGTTCAAAATGAGCTCCAACTACAACAGTTAAGTCAACTCGTGCATCGGTAATAACCAGTGCTTGAATTGGAATGAAAAAGGTGCCAGTACTCTAAAATCAGCAACTTTTTCAAGTCAATTTTATATATACAGCCCACAAACAAGAATTTGGCTACTATAATGCTGGTGGGTTTGTCTCTTTACTACTGTATATTTTAGAAAGGTTCACTGTACTTAACATTTTTTATGATAGGCAGCGGATATGGCTAAAGCTCAGTAAGGTCAATATTAACTGAAAATATAGCAATCAAAGTCTAGATCTTCTGCTGAAGACACATGAAGCAGAGACCTTTCAGGTGAGAGCCCCTCTGGTGGTGTTCAACATTAATGACAAGGAAACAAAGCTCTGGTCAGAAGCATTTTTTATAAAAAGCTTTAACAAAATTAAGTATTTCTGTACATTTTGAATGCAATCTAACTTTCCAACTCAGAAAACGAAAAACGAAAAAGTGCCAAAAGTCTTCTCACATGGCTGAGCTGCTTTGCAATATACTTCACCACTGAAGAATACAAATATGTATAAAGTAAACTATGATGCAATCTAACTTTCCAACTCAGAAAAATGATAAAGAGCATGAACAAAGAACATGTAAAAACAAATGCAAAATTTGCACAATCTAAAATGAGAAACTGTAACTGCAAGTAACAAAGTCTGAGCCATGGTAAAGAGTTACATTGAACACCAAGCTGATCAGATAACTCCCTGGTTGGTCTGAAGTCCTTCTATCTCCAGGATCTGTACAAATCGGCACATTATGCCAAAAGTCTTCTCACTGGGTGAGCTGCTTTGCAATATACTTCACATTGTTAGAAAAGGCTCCAGAAGGCCTTGGGGACATCAGTATCAGGGGCTGGAGCTGGACAGGCTCTTTCATCAGCACTTCTCCTTCCCTTTGCCAGCCAGGACCTCACATACTGTTCCGGATTGAACTGTCCTAGTGATGGTCCATTACATTTAATGAAAACCAGGCTGGACAGTCGGCTGACAGAGAGAGCATTCCTTTTTGCAGTAAGGATATCGTTCATGCAGCTGAATGCCCGCTCACACTCACTAGTGGAGACAGCGATGGTTCGGACTGCTTTCAGTAGAGGCTCCATGGCAGCAGGTGTACGGGATGCCCTGGTTTCCTTGTATTCACGAAAGCCCTGAACAGTCTCTCTTCTGTCCACTTTCAGCACTTCGCACAAACGTAGCACCTCTACGTCCCCATACTGTACGTCTAACTCCTCTTCAGGCCAACTTCCAGGATGGATAACTTTCATGTCCTGGATTAGCTGATTGTCCCGGGCCTCCCGGCCATGTAATGGGATTTCTCTTGTGCTGACATGAGAGGAGGTTGTGGAAGTCATTCTGTGTCTCAGATTCTCTACCATACTGCGGAAAAACTGACCTGCATGAATCTGTACAAGCCTGCCATTCTCACGCAGGGCAACACCCTTGAAGGACTTCTCAGCTAGAGCTGTATGAACTGTAGTCATGTGTGGGCCAGGCATGGTGACCATGGATTAAAAAACTCGTATTTCTCGAGTTAAGAGCCTATCTGCTGTAGGCAGTGTCATCTCTCTTTTTTGGAGTTGCCGAGAGAGGTCGCTGAGCTCTGTGAGCGCATCGTACATCAGTCCCAGATTGCTGACAAACGTTGCAGATGTGAGCACATCATCCAGGCCCTTGTACTTTGCTCTGTCTCTGGAATCCCTGCTCGTGTCGTTTGCAGCATTTGTGAAGTGATCATGAAGCACTCGGTAGTTTTCCCAGACTGCTCTGACGCTCCTTTCACTTGAAGCCACCCAGCGGATGGACAAAACACGCCCTATCACCAGGAGACGCTGTCCGACTGCTTGCGCACACTGCGCTAACTGCCTCTGATTTTTGGGGGAGGCATGGAACAAGGAATAGAGTTTGTCAAAAAAGATCTGGAAATGATTGAGCCCTGAGACCTCCTTGACCACATCCCCAACTGCCAGCTCTAGACGATGATTGGAGCAGTGCCACACAAACAGGCTTGGGAATTTACTACACAAAGTAGCAACGCCTGTTCTCTTCCCTAGCATGACTGAAGCCCCATCACATGCAAAAGAAACGAAACACTGACCTAAAAAGTCCTCGTTAAAATCTCTTCCAAGACACTCCATTAACGCCTTTGTGATGTCATCAGCCGTTGTTCCATCCAACTCGATCAGCTCCCAAAAAAACGTTTCGGGCTCAGCATCAGCTAATGCTGAGCGTAGACACACAAAAAGCACCGTTTTACCACTAATAGTGGTAGATTCATCGACCAAAACACAGAGTTTTCTTTGGTTTTCTGTAATGTCTTTTGCCATTTTTTTCTTCAGCTCATGAGCTATGTGGTCGATGATTTCGCCACAGGTTTTATTGGAGTGCCCACGTTCAGCCCATTCAGTTTCTGTACATTCAAATCAATTGGCATGTCTGTGAATGGCCGGCTATGTTTGCCAATTTTATATGCCGTTCGAAAAACTCTGATAGTGGTGTCTAATTCAGATGTATGCATAGACTGCACTTGATGTTGAATAGTTTCACGTGAAGCAGATGTAAGGATGTCAGCAGCTTTTACATGGGCTTGTGATTCTTTATGTTCTTTGATTTTTTTTCTCAGGCTAGCTTGTTGTTTGCCCTTGTCAACACCGAAATGAGACACTGCACACTCACCCCATTCAGTTGACAGTTTCAGTCCTTGTCCAGTGTGTATTCCCAAAGATTTGACATCTCTGCATATCCGACATCCTAGCTTCTTATCTTTAAGAAGGAGCCATGCATTGGTCTTGCAAAAATATTGCACCTGGTCCGTTGTCCAGCAGTCAGGTGCATCGCTTTGCCCGGTGTTGGTGGTGGCAGTTGCGTCAGCAGCAGCTAACGTTAGAGGCTCTGGAGGAGGCGGCGGAGCTAGTGCTAATGCTAATGCACTAGAACTTGGAGCAGGAGGATCAACCAAAGAAAGCTCCCCATCAGACACAATTTCCAACACAGGCACAGCATTCTCTGTATTTGAAGTTTCTTCCGGCGACAACCGCTGTCTTTTTGCACTTTTATTAATCCACGCTAACATTTTAGAAATGCTAATTTGTGACGTGACTTGCTTTCCTTCTCTCGGGGGCGTGCCTGCTCTGTTCTATCACTCTACATAGCCACCCACTGGGTGGGAGTTGCACTGCATAAACACAACACACGTGCATCTAGGTATGTAAATTGTAAAGCATTAAAACATGGTTTTACTAACAGTTTTCAGTATGTTGTTACTTCGGCATTATTATTATTATTATTATTTTGAAACGTGTATTACTATTAAATCACGGTCAAATAGGTTAATTTTGACATAGTCGTTTCCACCACAGTATTTACATGGAGAAGATAAGCCCCGCCCCCTCTCCAGCACGTTCTGTTTGAATGACAGGAGTAAACAGCTGACAGCCGCTGTGAAACTCCAGCGGTTAGAGCGATGAGAATGTCCGTTCGGCACCTCATGACGCATCTACTGAGTACCGGGCGGCTGTATATATATATATGGATGTATAATAAGAACGGCGGGAGAGTGTTGAGTACTGGCACGGTGCATGAGTACCGGAGTACCGCCAGCATGCCGGTACTGAGCAAGAAGTGCCGGTACTCCATGGGTCAGAACCAGAAGTGCCGGTGTTGCAGTATAACGTGAGTCATGACAACTGGCGACATTCTATTATTTTCGTCATAGGAATCCGGGGCGTGTACATTGAGGACCCATTGTTGACTTACCATGTCGATCGCCTCGTTTGTCGTTTACGTTCATCTTTTGCTATATCTGCCTTCCTAAAATCACTTTGATGCACATTCAGTACTCATATGTGAGGTTGTGGGTGAGAGGTGGATATCGTGACGCTTACAGGGAGGTATCGAACATTACAAAGTAGGTGACTGTGTGGATGCCTGTTCAAAATATTGCAAACTTGAATAAATCATTTAAATTATATATTTGTGTCCGACTTTCATTTGTACATCGTTCTTAATGTGATGTATAGTAGCTCTGATAGCTGTCCATACCTTCAGACAGCCTAAAAGTAAAACACAAGTCGTTTATTCACAGCCCGACCGCTCATCGAGATGACTGGATCACTCATAACAAGTTGTGATCAGCTCCGATTAAATTGTGATATCAATGCTGTACCTATTCTCCAAGGAGCACGTTTTTTTTAATGAAATACCTGTATCCCTCTCATCACAACAAGACTCTACACTGTGCAGAAAAAACAATTACATACATGAAAATAACCTTGATGCATGGGAATGAAACACACAAACTATCTTCCGTGGCTATACTGATATGTCACAGTAACGGTCAACCACAGAAACGTAAGTCCCGCGGGGCACACGTTGAATACATATAATACAGTAGTTATAGTATGCCTTTAAGCCTATACGTTTAACCCATAAGAACCCGGACCCATTTCTACTTTTGGGGAAATTAAGGGGAACGTCATTTAGACTAAATAGACCACCTAGAACACATTTCTGACCCCCTAGTGTCAAATATCTGAAATGTGACATATGTGTCACATTGGGCTTTAATGGTTAAGTAACTCTTATTTATAACTTCATTAATGAGGATGATTTTTTGGTTTACATTTGTTTGAACATACTTTGAATAATAAAGAATATGTTAACTAAATATAATTGAATCAGCTAAATTAACTGAGCAGATCATAATCATATTTGTAATTGTGCATATATGTCACTCCGGGTTTACTGTGAATGTCTAGGGTTAATGTCTCGATGTGACATCAGTGTCACAGCAATATTTATGGCATTTGTTTCATATCAATTTCATCAATAAATGTTTCTACAACAGGTTATATGTAATCAGAATCAGAGAAGAGCCCAAGACAGCTTAATGTTTAACAAATGACATGTCATGTAAGCATTTTTATTCTTAAATGGCTTGAATGTTAACTTTAGCAACAAAAAACCTTTCCAAATGTAGCTAGTTCTGTCACATGTGTTAGCCTGGCACATGGACATCTTGGACATGTTGTTATGGGAACACAAAAGCAAATGACAAGGACCATAACCCACCAGACTGTTCAGTGTGTGTCACTTAGGGACCTCATGAGATAAAAAGGCTAAAGCTGTATAAGGAACTTTCCAGAACATTTAAAGTTCATGTGACACCTGTGTCTAAGCAATTCTGTCTGCCTTCCGTGTTGCACCATGAGGACCCACTGATATACAATTCTTAACTGTCTAAGTTGCAACCATGCACTTTTTGGAGGGCTAAGCGCCAGCTTGACATATTTTTGGCTTCATTTATAGAAGGAAAGACAACAGTGATAGTTATGTTTCAGAATAACATTTATTGGAAATTGTTAGAACAATATCCCTGGTCACCGGCTTGAGCTTCAGTCTCAGGATCCATGTATCTGTGATCCTCTCCAGAATGGAAGTAGTCATCACATACAGAGCATCAACTAGTTCCTGAACAGTGTCCTTCACATGCTGATATCCAAGAGAGGGAGTCACACAGTCACAAGATGGAGGAATAGAAAGCAGTATTCAATGTTTACTTCAGATTAGCTCCACGTCAGAAATGAGCATGCTTGTCATATGTCTCTCTCCATAGAGGCTGAATCATCATGTTAATCACATAGCTATCATATGCCTCAAACAGTCCTGATGCTCTTCTAGGTAATCACACATCCTGTCATGTTCACAGCTACAGCTGGGATACCTTTGTTATCACGTTACTCTCATGTTGGAAGAGTACATTCAGGATTTTGCCAACAGAAATAATAAACTGTGTGTGTGTGTATGTGTGTGTGTGTGTGTCTAAGAAGTGCAGCCTTTACAAAATAAATCTGCATTGACAGAGGGCTCCCCAACACAGTACGTGTGGTACCACAGAGTGCACCCAGTGCACTCGATCTTAAAATAAACAGAAAAAAGACATGTTAGAATATTGACAAACATTTTACATCACTCATCCAGAGTAAGCAGTAATCAAGTTGTTTACATTTCATTAAGCAAGCAATGTATAGTTTTAGATCTTAGCTGTTTTCCTTTCTGTTTAGAGTCCATGCTCAGAAGTTTCTTCAACTGCTCCAGTGTCCTCCCATAGTGCAAAGACATGCAAGTTTGGTGAATTAAAGTAAACATTTATAATATCTGTTATAGAGAGTGTTCACCCAGTGATGTAGAGGTAACCAATCCAGGGTGTATCCCAGTCTTCCAGCCAAATGTTGGTCAGGAAATAAATACAACTTCTTACCTATTGGTCAACCTTAGGCCCTATGCTATGTTCCCCACAGGCCCGACACAGCTCGGATAGGTCATCTGTAAAGACATAATTCAGAAATACAGGCATTAAGGTAGTGAAATGCCAAATAAGATACAATATTTCTGTTTCCCCTGTCTAGTCCTGTATACCTGAGTTGTTCACCAGAGCCATTGCCATGTGGAACCTCATTGAGGCCACTCCTTCCTGGTCCACTGGGTACTGGACCTGTTGTTTTTGCAGTATTTGCTCTGCAAGCTTAAAAGGTCTGTCATAAGTATCTTCGTAATATTTGTTAATTACAGATGGTTATATATACACACACATTACTAATTGTTACCTTCAGAACCAACACACCGCAGGATGTAGAATCCATCTGTTTGGGATGAGCGATTGTCGTGCAGGCCCATCTCCCAACAGAAGGTCTGTGTTTCCGGACCAGCGATCTACATAGGAAACAGATAGATTGGGTTTTGTATATAAGCCCAATTCAGATCCTTTTTTAAGTCAAGAAGAGCTGCATGTTCACACAGGACAATCTAATGGTATTCAAGTAAAACAGTAGTAATCAGGAACATGATTTATGTGGCTTTGTGTTGCTCCCCCTTAATATAATCCAAAATCCTGAATATGTCTAGTAAACACATTAGAGCTTATATTTTATTCACCTTGTTACATCTTTGCATCTGATTAACTGCTCTTCCGTGGCCCCCAATGGGTTCAAGAACAGGGACCTGTTCTCGTTCAGATACATGATCTATGGAAGTGAAAATAAATTATTAAAGTGTTGAGTGTTAAATAAATAAAAATGTATTGCTATCACATATTATTAAATAAATAAAAATGTATTGCTATCACATATTATTAAATAAATAAAAATGTCTTGACCCATTAACATTTTAGATTACTTACAATGAGGGTCCAGTGTGCCCCGTCACAGACAGCTCCGGCTGCCACCTCATGTTTTGACAAGTCCAACTGAAAAATATTTGTACATACATCAGTACATACATATGTTCATATATACACTTATTTTTAGTACTCTACTCACCTTTCTTAAGCTTCCCTTGTGGGTTCCCTTCCAGAGGGAAGTCATTAGGTAGGAGTCCACAATGAAGACCCCAGCTTTGGCCCCAACCCATGCCAGATAGGCATTCACAATCTATGAATACACCAGTATCTTTTGAACCGATTTTCAGAATGATCAGTTTGCCTACTTACATTTTTCATATACAGTACGCTTACCTCTCCCTCCAACTCCTCTCCCGGGGCCAAGACCAACAGATTTTGACTGTATATTTTGTATGGGCCATACTTGGCCCACAGTGTCTCTTGTCTCCTCCCTGCCCATATGTCTCGGATTACTATAAAAAAAGGCATGTTAGTTATGAATGAAATGCATACTTTAAGGTGTACTTTGTTTCAGTTTACTTACAAGTCTCTACATCAGAGGATGCTCCCCGTGCGGAGGAGGTGGGTGTGGAGGTGGGTGTGGGTGTGGAGGGCAGTGGAGCATCCAGAGGAGAAGGATCCAACACTTTTTGTAATTTAGCAGGGATCCTCTCCTCTGGCTGGACATAGTGTTTCAAATGATCAATGTTCACTCTCATTGTCTTCTTTCCTTTTTTTGTAGCAAGGTCCGCTACCTTCCCCTCAATGTTTAGGATCCTGAATGGTCCCAACATGTCTGCTTCTAGCTTTCCTCCTTTCCGACCTTTTGTTGCGTTTTAAAACGAAATCCCCCACTTGAAAATTGTCCACTTGCCCACCTTCTTTCTTCTTGCGGATCTTATCCTGGCTTTTTGCTATGTTACCTTTCACCTCCGCGAAAACTGCCTCCTGTTTTTTGAGTCCCTCGAAGACTTCCTCCATTTGCACCAAGCTGCTGACTTTCTCTTCCGTTATCTGCCACAGAAAAGCGTTAGAATGTTGAGAAAACATAGATGTTTGAAATACTATGAATAATTAAAAAGGATGAGGACATTATCAGATCTTACTTCATACTCCTTGGGCACCTCTGACGGGTACCTCGCCTCCCTCCCAAACATCAGAAAATAAGGGCTGAACCTGGTGGTCAGCTGGGTTTTCGTTCTCAGACCAAACATCGTCCCTTGGAGGAGTTGGTCCCACCGTTTGGGCTCACCCTCCACCAGTTTGTTCAGGGACCTAAATTCAGGTAAAGTACAAACACAAGAAGGTAAAACAGAAATTGGTTTCTAATATATGATAAAGCAGCTGATTTATTGACTTTTGTTGTATTTTTAGCTATCAATTCTGATTAGTTAATATAGGAACAGTAATGTTTGTTATTCGATGAACAAATATACCTTTGTATTGTGCCATTTCGTTTTTCCACCAAACCATTTGTTTGTGGGTGGTACGGCGAGCACAGGCTTCTTTTGTTGGCCAGCTTCTCACAAAGGTTATAGTTGACCTTCAAGTGAACATTGGGACAAACAGGAAATAAGTTTGTTAGCACAGCACAGTTACATAATGGGGAGTCATAATTCTTCAAAGTAGTACCTTATTGCAAAATTCCCTGCCTTGATCTGTTAGCAGTCTTTTGGGTGCACCACATTTGTAAAATAAATCAAGAATACACCTCATCTGCTGTTTTATTTTTAAGTGGGTATGCCTCTGCCCATTTGGTGAAATAATCAACCATTACACAAATGTACTGATTGCCACCATCGGTTACTGTGAGTTTACCCACTAGGTCCATGCCGACAAGCTCCAGAGGCTCTGTTACCTGAGAAGAAGAAAATACACATGAGCATTGCAGTACATTACTGTTGGCATGTTTGAAAGCTGAAACTGTCTGCAAATGTGTCCTGTACTTCAATAGGAGTGTACTCTTTCTTCTCCTTGATAGTGGCCCTCTTTGACTGGCACTGGGGACACTGAGCAATCTGAACAAAAAAACACACTATACATTATGTGTTGCACTTTTGTACCATAATGTGTAATTTACCTCATTATTTTGAACTCACCCACTTGCGGATGTCCTCCGTCATGCCAGGCCAATAGAACCACTGAATGATGGCCAGATGAGTTTTCTCCATTCCAGCGTGTCCACCAATTAGGCTGCAGTGGAACTCTATGAAGAGCTCGTTGGCTTCTTCACTTGATAAGACCACTTTTGCAAGGTGCTCACTCCTGTTTTTTTTCCTCCTGCATATGTAGTGCAGGTCTCCGTCTGGTATTGAAATGTCATAATTATACATGTATTAACAGTGTTATCAAAGCAGATGATGTTCTGAAGACCACATGTCTGAAATGGTTACCTTTAATCCTGAAGGACTCAGCCCTTCTTTTGATAGCAAACCTCTGTTTGTTAGTCAAGCCTTCAGGATATATATGGCGGATATGGAAATCCAACAGTTCTTTCACCATGTTTGCATCCATGGTTTGCTGGCCCTCTCTAATATGAAGCCCTACACAAATGCTGTCCCTCCAACACACACACAGGCAAACAACTACTCACTAAATTACCACACAACACACAAGGACAAACAAACAATCACATTCAGTACTCACGCACAATCGATCTTTCTCTGTCGAATCTCACTATTCTATCGCTATGTATCTGTCTCTCTCTCTCGCTGTCTCTCTCGCTCTAACTCTAAATGTCTCTCTCGCTGTCTCTCTCGCTCTAACTCTAAATGTCTCTCTCTCTCTAAATGTATCTCTCTCTCTAAATGTCTCTCTCGCTCTAAATGTCTCTCTCGCTCTAACTCTAAATGTCTCTCTCTCTCTAAATGTCTCTCTCGCTCTAAATGTCTCTCTCGCTCTAAATGTCTCTCTCGCTCTAACTCTAAATGTCTCTCTCTCTCTAAATGTCTCTCTCGCTCTCAATGTCTCGCTCTAAATGTCTCTCGCTGTGTCTCTCTCACTATCCTCATGCAGTTGTGTCATTTCCACCAGTTTATATAGCCCTAGAGACAATCAAGGAGCAGATCACAGCTTGTCCCAGGTGGTCAGCTGTGGCCAGCTGTGATCGATCCATGTGATGAACATGTGCTTCAGTTACAGTGTTGGCGTTACAAAAGTAACGGAGTTACAGTAATGTATAACTTTTTGCTGTAACGAAGTAATGTAATGCATTACTAATGAAATGTGGGTAATATATTACCCGTTACAATTCTCAGTAACGCAGTTACAACACATTTTAACCCGAAATTAAATGGTGTTTTGTTTTTGAACCATTTACCAACATCGCAAGATATTCTGACACCAGAGACAAATTATGCGGGTAGATTAGTAAACCTGGTGTTTACCCTTCAGGCTCATCAAGATCCAGGCTGTCGGATGTTCTTTCCCCCATGACCGCTTCGCTGCACAAATATCCCGCTTATTACAAGGCCATACTAGACAAACAGAGCCCATTCCGTGTTCCTGTTATTGTTTACTTCCTCTCTGCCTTCTTCTGGTGATTTATCTGACGTTCAGCGCTCCGTCTTTTAACCTCTTTTGCTTTCTCTTTCTTGATCCTCCTTAGCAACCTTCATTGTAGTCATCGACAGTGGTCTGTACTGCTGTATTAACAACGTGTCACATGTTCAATGAATCAGAATCGAGTATTCAACTAAGCCGTGTAATAAAAGTTGTTAGTAACCTTAATGGCCTACACAGTTGTTATGCTATACCACATTGCCCTTCACTGGATGTATAATGAGCTGCACTAAACTACTTTTTCGCATTTAAAATACTTAGCCATTATTTTAAGGTTATTTTGGTGAAAGTAACTCAAAAGTAGGCTAATATAAAAGTAGTGTAAGTCATTACATTTCAGAGACAGTAATATTGTAATGTAACGTAGCCTATTACTTAAAAAAGACAGTAATAAGTAATGTACTGTATTACATTTTGGAAGTAACTTGCCCAACACTGCAGATGATCCAGTCATCTCGATGCTGCTTTCAGGCTGTGAATAAACAACTTGTGTTTTACTTTTAGGCTGTCTGAAGGTATGGACAGCTATCAAAGCTACTATACATCACATTAAGAACGATGTACAAATGTTTTATATGTATTCAACGTGTGCCCCGCTGGACTTACGTTTCTGTGGTTGACCGCTGTGACATATCAGTATAGCCACGGAAGATAGTTTGTGTGATTCATTCCCATGCATCAAGGTTATTTTCATGTAGCCTATGTAATTGTTTTTTCTGCACAGTGTAGAGTCTTGTTGTGATGAGAGGGATACAGGTATTTCATAAAAAAAACGTGCTATCTGGAGAATAGCTACAGAATTGATATCACAATTTAATCGGAGCTGATCACAACTTGTCATGAGTGATCCAGTCATGTCGATGAGCGGTCGGGCTGTGAATAAACAACTTGTGTTTTACTTTTAGGCTGTCTGAAGGTATGGACAGCTATCAAAGCTACTATACATCACATTAAGAACGATGTACAAATGAAAGTCGGACACAAATATATAATTTAAATGATTTATTCAAGTTTGCAATATTTTGAACAGGCATCCACAGTCACCTACTTTGTAATGTTCGATACCTCCCTGTAAGCGTCACGATATCCACCTCTCACCCACAACCTCACATACGAGTACTGAATGTGCATCAAAGTGATTTTAGGAAGGCAGATATAGCAAAAGATGAACGTAAACGACAAACGAGGCGATCGACATGGTAAGTCAACAATGGGTCCTCAATGTACACGCCCCGGATTCCTATGACGAAAATAATAGAATGTCACCAGTTGTCATGACTCACGTTATACTGCAACACCGGTACTGCGTACCGGTGAGTACCGGCCCAATTCCAGCACTGGTAATAACAATAAATCAAATGATATAATATAATAGTATAACTTGTGTCTACTTTAAATACTTTAACAACACTTTCCTAATTATACTAGCATACTTTTACTAAAGTAACATTAACATGTTTAAATGCAGGGCTTTTGTAAGAGAGTATTTGTATAGTGTAGCATGGTCTACTTGACTTATTTAACCGAAGTGATCGTAACGTTACTTTACAAACCGTCACCTCCCCCCCCCCCAACCACACGCACACGCACACGGACACACACACACACACACACACACACACACACACACACACACACACACACACACACGCACAAAAGGACACGGTAACGTTGTGATTCACTTCAATTAATGATAACTACGGAGCTTGCTAACAGCAAGGCACAAGGCTACTTCACTCATTTAGCTAGCTAATGTAAGATACAAATGCTGTCGAGCCCTCACTGCTTGTAAAATAAAGAGCACAAACTGACTACTTACCCAAGCCCCAGGCTGTTCTCCGTCATTTTTCTCCCGGGTTGTTGTGATCACATGACTGACAAAGCCGTGCTCTGATAGGTCAGAAGTCGGTTTGATTGCATTCAGGCTCGATTGCTTATCCTGTCTGAGTAGCCCGGATGATGTTGCATCGCAATTTTGGACATCACATTTTAAACACTGACATTTTTGACGTCGAATTTTTAAACACCGAAATTGTGGATCAGAATTGTTTTCACTTGAATTTTTGGGATCTGAATTTGAACATTCACATTTTTTTAACTTGAATTTTTACATTTTTATTTCACATAGGTAAATTCGGAGCAAAAAAAATTCAGATACATGATTTTCAAAGTAATTATTTTCAATGCTATACATTTGGTGTCTAATAAAATTCAAATACTTCTGTATCTTGTTTTGCTTCCATACCCTGTAGCTAGCTTCACGAAGCAGCTAACATCAAGACAAAAATGTCAAGTAACCTTTCATAAATCATCAATAATTAACATTAATATAACGTTACAATTGTAATGTTTTGCTGACATTAAGTACTGTTAATATCTTCACAGAAAATGCTGAGGTTTTTCATTTCACTCCTCTTTTAGCTGACATTTAATAAATGCAGGTACATTTTTAGCAGCTATTCATACTAAACCAACAGATCCATCTCTAGGGCCCTGTCTCAGGTCGACTATTTTCATTTCCTCGCTCCTCGGTCCTCGGTCTCACCGGAAGTTGATTTGTCTGCGCCATCTTGAGTACCGTCCCATGGCTCTTATTTCTGCCGGAGGACCGAGGATCGAGGAGCGATAATGGAGGAGCGATAATCGAGGAACTACCAGTCCATCCTCCGATGAAATCCTCAGACACTCGCCCCGCCCCCTTACTGTGTATCGCTCACTGATTGGACGATGCAGTGCATGCACTGATCTGATGCTTCTTGACAAGAGAGCAGTACCCCAGCGGAGTGAAGAAAAATAAATGAAACGAGAGTCATTCAGTGTAAACTGTGTTTTGTTTCAATTCATGTATCATTTAGTTACAAATATGTGATACATCTGAACAACAAAGTGGTCAAAAATCATTTTATTCATTTTTTGGAAACATTTTCATGATCGCTTTTTTCGTTTTATATTTTCATTTATTGTCATTTCCATTCAGTCAGTCATTAAGTGCTATTTAAAATGTTAATGTGCTACATATCCACACAAACAAACAAAGTGTGCAATCCAATGAATGTTAATCTAACTGGGTTTTGATAGATAACATATCTCTTTTTCTTCTCTCAATTATTTTATTTCTATTGTGCACTCTAATCAATATTAATCCAACTATTGTTCGTTTATACATTTTAAGAATGGCGTTTATCTTTTTTGAGAATGAGTTCTTATTTGATTTAATGTATTTGGTTCTACAACAGATGATACAAATGTTTGTGTCAGTAAATGTGTACTAACAGAGGCGGGGGTGTTTGTGAAAATAACGGGGACAGAGCTGCTGTCAGACGATCAGCTGTGCAGCGTCATCACAAACGGACGTCGCTTCACGTGACGCTCCGGAGGAAAGGACGTCCCATTGCTCTTAAAACTCATTTCCCTGCTTCTCGTGGTTTCCTTGCGTCTCTCCATGCTTCCCTGGTGGGAGGGACTAGTCGCAGGGAAACGACGCAAGTGAGGGAAGCAAGGATTTAATTTAACCGACCTGAGACGGGGCCAAGGCTCCGCAGCCCTGTCCCCCCATAATGCTTTGCAGTCTTGCCATGCTGTCCATTGAAAGCCAGTTGGCTAGAAAGCTGGACTTCAAGGACTTGATCGGTGACTTTGCCTGTAAGAAGGCTAGGCGCTGCGCTCTTGGTGAGTAACGGCCCGTCCACACAGCGGCGTGCGTTGACGCTTGCCGGCGGGCGTGTCTGACACTCGACCAACAACCAATCACATGAATCTCCCACCCCAGACACACAAGCACGCGGTTTGATTGGCTAGAGCTTGTACTGGCGTATGATTCGATTGGCTGACGCCTCCATCGAGGCGTCAAAAGTTGAACATTGCTCAACTTTTGAAGCGAGCAACGCCAGCAACGCTCCACGTCGCTTCCCAAAATGCAGTTCGGCTAAAAGTGACGTCACCCCACTCAAAGTGAATGGGCAGAAGCGTTGGAAGCTTCAACGCACGCCGCTGTGTGGACGGGCCGTAAGGCTGAGCCAGGGCTCGTAATAACTGTTAAAGGGCAAGGCTATGGTAACGGTATTGGATCACTATACACAAGATGCATGATGAGAATAGGGCTGAGAACAGGTAATAGGCTCTGATTTAGCACCACCATCAGGCCTTTTCATTTCCGGTTTGTTGTCCATTTACACTTTAATACAGTGATTCTCAAATGGGGGTACGCGGACCCCTAGGGGTACGTGGGGGTACGTGAGAGAAAACAATAAAAAAGGTTAATAAAAAAAATGCTTTTTTGCTTATGCTGGGTACAACTTGTATTTGCCGTACTCGCCATTAACTGTTATTGCTCAGGTTAATCTCGCCCCCCTCCGACGTAAGTGTCAAGTATTGGTACTGGCTGGGCAGCCGAATGGGGCCAGCTAGAACCGGTTTTCGGTACTTAGAGCCGGTTCCTCTGCGGTGGAAACAGGAAGAACCAGAGCTAAATCAGGCTCTAGCCCGGAACCACGCAGAGCGGAAAGCATATAGTGTGGTGCCACGTGATGGGACATAATTCACCTCTGGTTATTGTGTTGCAACACGGACCCGTTAGAAAGGGCACCGGAAGCTAGGGTCATTCATGCTAGCTTCACAACAAGTAATAAGCTAATGTCTTAACCTGTCTGAATGTTCTTTGATAATAAAGTGTGGAGTTCCATACTCAGACGTCCCTGAAGCCTGAGACTGTTCTCTATCGAAGTCAGATATAAAGGTCTTGTCCACAATGAAGTTGCCTGGGATCCAACACCTCTCCTCTAATCCATACCCTACCCAGTCGACCAAGAACTGTCTACCTCTGCCCCTCTTCCTTTCAGACAGTATTTTGTCCACAGTGTACACTTGACCTCCATCGACAATCCGGGGAGGTGGAGGGGGTGTGGAGGCGGGGACCAGTCTGCTCTCTTTGACCGGTTTCAACTTGCTCACATGAAACGTGGGGTGGACCTTGATGGACTTTGGAAGATATAAACGGACAGCAACAGGGTTAATCACTTTGGCTATGGGAAAAGGACCAACGAACCGGGGAGGCAGCTTCCTGGAGGCGACATGGAGAGGAAGATCCTTGGTAGATAGCCACACTCGTTGTCCAGCCTGGTACTTGGGGGCTGGACGTCGTTTCCGGTCGGCCAATACCTTCATGCGAACGGTACTCCTCTGGAACATATGGTGAACTCCCGCCCAGACCCGACGGCAGTGGCGAACCAGAGCATGGGCTGATGGTACGGTGACCTCCTTCTCGAGCTCCGGAAACAATGGAGGTTGGTACCCATGGACACATTGAAATGGGGAGATACCCGTGGCTGATGTGGGTAAAGTGTTGTGCGCATACTCCACCCAAATCAGATTCTTACTCCAGGTGGTAGGTTTCTCCGACGCTAGACATCTCAAACAGGTCTCCAAATCCTGATTCATCCTCTCCGCTTGTCCATTCGACTGTGGGTGGTATCCGGAGGTCAGACTAACAGTGGCTTGGATTAGGCAAGGCAAGGCAAGTTTATTTATATAGCACTTTTCAACACAAGGCAATTCAAAGTGCTTTACAAAAAATGAAAGAGATTAAGAAAATGGCATTTAAAATCAGTCTAATAAAATAAACATTAAAAGAAAAAATACATGGATAAAAGTTACAGTGCAGTCAATTAAATATTAAAAGAAAAAAAAGTACATGGATAAAAGTTACAGTGCAGTCTAAGATATGAATAGTTCAATTAAAAGCAGCGACAAAAAGAAAAGTCTTCAGCCTGGATTTAAAAGTAGTCAGAGTTGTAGCGGACCTGCAGGTTTCTGGGAGTTTGTTCCAGATATTTGGAGCATAATAACTGAACGCTGCTTTACCATGTTTAGTTCTGACTCTGGGGACAGATAGCTGACCAGTCTCTGAAGACCTGAGAGATCTGGATGGTTCATAATTTAGCAGGAGGTCAGAAATGTATTTTGGGCCTAAACCATTCAGTGCTTTATAAACCAGCAGCAGTATTTTGAAATATATTATTTGACACACAGGAAGCCAGTGTAAAGACTTCAGAACTGGAGTGATGTGATCCACTTTCTTAGTGTTAGTGAGGACTCGAGCAGCAGCGTTCTGAATTAGCTGCAGCTTTCTAATAGATTTTTTAGTGAGACCTGTGAAGACACCATTGCAGTAGTCGAGTCTACTGAAGATAAAAGCATGGACAAGTTTTTCCAAATCCTGCTGTGACATTAGTCTTTTAATCCTAGATATATTCTTTAGGTGATAGTAGGCTGATTTAGTAACAGTTTTAATGTGACTGTTGAAACTCAGGTCAGAGTCCATGACTACACCTAGATTTCTGGCTTTATCTGTTGTTTTGAACATTGCAGACTGAAGCTCAGCGCTAACTTTTATACGTTCTGACTTGGCTCCAAAAACCATTACCTCAGTTTTATCTTTGTTTAATTGGAGAAAGTTCTGACACATCCAGTCATTGATTTGTTCAATACACTTACTCAGTGTTTGAATTGGAGCATAGTCTCCTGGTGAAATTGTTACGTACATTTGTGTGTCATCTGCATAGCTATGGTAACTTATTTTGTTGTTCTTCATTATCTGAGCCAGTGGTAGCATGTAGATGTTAAAGAGAAGAGGCCCCAAGATGGAGCCTTGAGGAACCCCACATGTCATATTTGTCAACTCAGATGTGTATTTACCTATAGAAACAAAGTTGTTTCTGTCCTTTAAGTAGGATTCAAACCAATTCAGAACTGTTTCCGAAAGTCCCACCCAGTTTTCCAGTCGGTCTAGTAATATGCTGTGGTCAACAGTGTCAAACGCAGCACTGAGATATAATAATACTAACACTGAAGTTCTGCCACTGTCTGTGTTTAAGTGGATGTCATTAAAGACCTTTACAAGAGCAGTCTCAGTGCTGTGGTTTGGACGAAAGCCTGACTGGAACACATCAAAACAGTTATTTAAATGCAAGAAATTACTCAACTGTTGAAAAACAACTTTTTCAATGATTTTACCTAGAAATGGGAGGTTTGATATGGGCCTGTAATTGTTCATTACTGAAGCATCTAGATTATTCTTTTTTAAGAGCGGTTTAATGACTGCAGTTTTTAGGGCCTGTGGAAAAATACCTGAGTGAAAAGACTTGTTTACTATATGAAGTAGATCTGAGGCCATGCAAGGCAAAACATCTTTGAAAAATCCTGTTGGAATAATATCAAGGCAGCAAGAGGAGGATTTCAGAAGTTGAATAATGTCCTGTGGGGTATCTATATTACTTTGTAAGGGTAAACCCCAGCTCGGTTCAATAACCAGAACCCAGTGAACAAAGATAACAGTACTCATGTTTCAAGTTTACTTGCTGCAAGGAGAGTCAGCGAGTGACATGCCAAGTCAACTCCTTAACCAACTCCCAGCTAGGAGAATCGGCGAGTGACATATGCCATGTCCACTCCTTAACCAACTCTCAGCTAGGAGAACCAACTCTCACTCGCCTTCTCTCAGTGCAGTCTTTTTATTTCAACAAACAGTAACATGAGACAATCATGTGGTGTTGACCAATGCCTTATTTGTTAGTGTGTGAATCTTGTGACTGTCAGTCATGTGAATCTGTGTGTGTGTGTATGTGTGCCATTTGACAGAGAACAGACTGTTCTCTGTTGCTACATAACACATTTTATGAGAACACATTTTATGAGAATACATTAATGAAAACACATTAATGAAAATAATATATACATTATGAAAACACTTTTATCCTTCAATAAACTCTAACATTCCCTCCTGTTTTTCATAATTACTAGCTGGTTACAGTGTCTTTATAGTCATTAGCGTCAGACCCAGCAGGGTCACTACACACAACACCTCTCCCAACATAGTCTAGTTGTGATAGTGGTTCTGTTGTTTTCTTCACCGGGGTTGAGACCAGTATTTCCTAATGAAACACCACCCTTTGTAGCCGGACTTCCACCACTTATCCGTCGTTAAGTTGGAGAGGTATTATCTTTTTGCAGTGGCTCTGATGTATCCACGTAGTTCTTTCGGCGATTTTTAGTGCAGTCGGTGTTGTCAGCAGTACCGTGTAGGGACCGTCCCACCGTGGACAGTGCCAATGCTTCCTCTTAATCACCTTCACGAGGACCTGGTCACCAGTCTGCACTCGAGTATCCTGTAAGGGAGTAGAAATGTCTGGCAGGTTATTTGTTCAAGCTATCTCATTACTTCTGAAGAGTCTGCTCATCCATTCAGCTAATGTAGTCTCTGCCTCAGCATCATCCTCCTCCCTCACCTCGTCTGTGATTGGTAGTCTGAATTGCCTTCCTGTTATGATCTCAAAGGGAGACAACCCTTTTGCCGTGGGTGTGATTCTCATGCATGTTTCTACTTTCCTCTCTGTGGTCGCTCATTGCCTTGAGCCTTGTGTCTGCAACATACTACACAGGCTCTACAAAAGTTTTTAGAAAATGTAATATAGTTGTATGTATGGAAGTGTTCATTTATTATTGTCACCATCCCCTCCTGTTGAGACATGGCACGGCCCATGACTCAAATGAGCTGCTGTTTAATAGAGACTAACAGGGAGTACTATCTTGTTGTTTATTCTGAATACTTCAGAAAGGTCAATGTGATGTGTGTGGACGTCCTCTTCTTCCTTTTCTACGTCTAGTCAGTTGTCATAACTATGTAGGTTATGTGAAGGGGGGGGCCATGTCTTTCGTCTTTGTACTGTCCCTTTTGTCCCCCTTCTTTGTTCTGTGGTCTCTGTTCCTCACAGTCTCTCGCCATGTGCCCCTCCTTTCCGCACCTGTAGCAGAGAAATGTGCCTTCTGCGTTTCTGCCTCCTCCTCTGCCTCTGCCTGTTCCTCTATCATTCCCTCGTCCTCTGTTAAACCCGCCTTTCCCCTGTCCTGGTCCCACAAAGAAAATCTGATTTTCTTCCCCATCTTCTCCTATGAAGAAAGCTGATGCTGACGCTTTCTTATGTATTTTTTCTTTGATCTGGGTTGCTGCATGTTGTTGTTATATCTAGTAGATATATTTTTACTTCATGTTTTACTCACAAAACAATATAACATTCTTCAGACTAGTAGTTAACTTTATATAAGTTGTACTCTCTCTGAACTCTTCAAAACATCTACTTCTCCTGTCTCTCTCTCTCTGTGCCCTGCAGCTGCTCCTGCACAAGCTTCTCTCATCAATCACCTCTCTGTGTTTAGCCAACAGTGTGCTTTTAGCCTCGTGCAGCACCTCTGTCATGTTTAAACATGAACAGATCCCTCCTGTTTACTTACTCTTTCTTCATAAACACAATTAATGTCTACTAATGATATTACAAAAACTACCTAATGACAAATAGCACAAAATTCACAATGCAATGCAATAGTAACAATCAGTTCTCAAAACTTCTCATGAAAACCACAATGTGACGTAACTGCATCCCACAAAAACTATGCTAAAAACGACAAATTATAGTTTCTTATTTATTTAAATATCTACGACACATTGATCTATTAATTTTCAATGTTATTCACTCCAACTTCAGACCAGTCGTTGATTATTCACTCCTTGTTTTAAATTCAACGCTCAGCAGCCATTTTTGAGGCATTTTGAGAAGAAGCACAAGCAGTCATACTTCGGGCTGCTGCTTCAGCAATTAGAGGAAAGCTGTGAAGAAAAAAGGGGGGCTTTCTTTGTATTCTTTGTTCCTGCGCTTTGTGTTCTTCCACTATCGCTCTCTCTTTCTCGCGGCATACAGCGTCAACTGACCCTGAACGCCCTGTCTCCTCGTCTGCTTTCACTGAAACAGCCGCTGCTATCATACCTTCTTCTGCTCCACCTGTCCTTTTATGGGCTTGTTCAGCCCATAAAGCTGCAACCCGCAGTTGAGCTTCTAACTTCTTTCTTTTCTTGCCTTGTGTTGTTCCAGCTGTTGCTGCTCTCAATTTGTCGCTTAATTCTCTTACTGCTTGGTGTTCCTACTGGACAACGTGCCGGTCAGAACCTAATTCCTAATTCACCACTAGTGTACTTCAACAGACCACAGAGTTTTTGTTATCACCGTTAGGTTTCCACTCTGTGCGCTGATTCCACTTGGTGACACTTTTACACACTGCTTTCACTCAATCACTCATAAGTGTACCCAAAGGCACGTCAATCCTCCTCCTAGGCGGAGTAGCCTTTCTCTACCTCCTTAAATGGCGGAGTAACCTTTCTCAATCTCCTTAATGGCGGAGAAACCATTCTCTACCTCCTTAAATGGCGGAGAAACCATGTATATCAACTTTTTATCAACCTCCTTAATGGCGGAGTAACCTTTCTCTACCTCCTTAAATGGCGGAGAAACCATGTATATCAACTTTTATCTTACCCGTTATCTGTGGTCACTGGTCCGGTTGGATTCCGTCAATCGTGCCTAGGATGAGGGAGGTTGGACATATAAGCACCGGCCCGGCCACGAATTCTGCGTCCCGGGTCTTTCTCGGGGTCGGCTGATGATCCCGGCTGTCGACAGACTTGCGGCGTGTCTTTTCCCTCCTCCTTCCCGTCACGATGTATTGGAATCCGGCTCGAAGGACCAATTAATGTGGGGTATCTATATTACTTTGTAAGGGTAAACCCCAGCTCGGTTCAATAACCAGAACCCAGTGAACAAAGATAACAGTACTCATGTTTCAAGTTTACTTGCTGCAAGGAGAGTCAGCGAGTGACATGCCATGTCAACTCCTTAACCAACTCCCAGCTAGGCGAATCGGCGAGTGACATATGCCATGTCCACTCCTTAACCAACTCTCAGCTAGGAGAACCAACTCTCACTCGCCTTCTCTCAGTGCAGTCTTTTTATTTCAACAAACAGTAACATGAGACAATCATGTGGTGTTGACCAACGCCTTATTTGTTAGTGTGTGAATCTTGTGACTGTCAGTCATGTGAATCTGTGTGTGTGTGTATGTGTGCCATTTGACAGAGAACAGACTGTTCTCTGTTGCTACATAACACATTTTATGAGAACACATTTTATGAGAATACATTAATGAAAACACATTAATGAAAATAGTATATACATTATGAAAACACTTTTATCCTTCAATAAACTCCAACATGTCCTCTAGGTTTTTATCATTAATCTGATGGAATTGTGTCATGATGTCTGAATTGATGTTAAGTGGAGATAGGGACAACACATTTGCTGTTCCTGATGCAGAGGCACTGACTGCTTGTCTGATTTTCTGAATTTTGTCAGTGAAGAAGGAGGTAAAATCATTGCACGCCCTGGTGGATAGAAATTCAGAGGCTACTGACACTGGGGGGTTAGTTAGTCTGTCGACGGTAGCAAACAAGGCACGTGCGTTGTTTTTGTTTTTGGTAATGATGTCAGAGAAGAAAGATTGTCGTGCGTTTTTCAATTCCAAATTATAAAGGCCAAGTCTCTCTTTATAGATTTCAAAGTGAACCTGGAGATTTGTTTTTCGCCACCTGCGTTCAGCTTTTCGACATTCTCTTTTTTCTGTTTTCACGGTCATGGCCTTTCTCCATGGAGATATTTTCTTGCCAGACACTTCCTTTAACCTAGTTGGAGCAATGGCATCTATAACATTTTTAATTTTTGAATTAAAATGATCTACTAGCTCATTTACTGAGATGTTGGCAGGGGCAAGTGTGGAAGACAAATTCTGAGTAAACATTTCCCTAGTGTTTTCAGTTAAATATCGCTTTGTGGTTACCTCTTTTTGAACATTTTTGTGAACAGAAATAGAGCTCTCAAAGAAAACACAGGAATGGTCAGAGAGTGCAACATCAGTCACCACAACCTTAGAGATATTCACACCCTTTGAGATAATTAAGTCCAGAGTGTGCCCCTTATTGTGCGTGGGCTCCGTCACATGCTGAGTCAGTCCATAGCTATCAAGAACACAAAATAGTTCTTTAGCCCCTCTGTCCTGGGGGTTGTCAACATGGATGTTAAAATCACTAACAATGACTAGACGGTCAAAGTCAATACACACTATAGACAGCAGTTCAGTAAAGTCATCAAAAAAGCTTGCACAGTATTTGGGTGGTCTATAGATATTTAGGAACAGAGCTCGAGAGGAGCATTTCAGCCGAAGGGCCACATATTCAAAAGAATCAAAGTTTCCATAAGATGTCTTCCTGCATTGAAGGGAATCATTGAACAGAATAGCAACTCCACCCCCTTTCTTATGCATTCTTTCCTGACTCATAAAACTAAAGTTGGGAGGGGTTGATTCGATAAGAACAGCTGCACTGTTATTTTGTTCAATCCAAGTTTCTGTTAAAAACATAAAATCGAGATTGTGCTCAGTGATAAAATCATTGATTAAAAATGTTTTTCCTGCCAAAGACCTGACATTTAATAAAGCTAGTTTAAGTTTGTTAAACACACTATCAGTCATGTTTTTTGTAACAAGCTGTGGCTGACATGGAATCACTGTTAAATTAGATACACTCACACAAACGTTTGAGCGCTTCCTGTTTCTATGATTCACCGCTCTTAATCTATTACCTATCAACACAGATATCGGCAAAGCTACTGGCAGGCAGGGCCCCGACATGTCCTGGAAAGAGTTGAGAGTGCCATACGCCCTTGAGCCTGGACCCATCACATATCAGTAAGAGTTTGTTGTGTTTTGTACACACACATCCTTATCAGGCTTCGGAGACTGCAGATGCCCCCTCGAAGGGAGGGGAGGTGGTCGACGTAGGCACGGTGATGGAGACGGGCGAGATGGTGCGGGGGTAGGGGACATGTTGCCAGGGGGGGGAGGTGGTTGACGTAGGCGCGGTGATGAGGACGGGGGAGATGGTGCGCGTCTCCGCGGTGATTTTGGTGGGCGTCGTTGAGGAGCGGGGGTAAAGGACATGGTGCCAGCCCTGCGTATCGCCTTCGTTTGGTCTTTGAACTCCAGGAAGGAATCGGTGCCAACCCTCTGTATCTCCTTTGTGTGTTCATCGATCTCCAGGAGGGTGGGCGAGGGTGAAAGGGTGAACGGAGTATCCTCAAAGGCGTTGACAGGGGGGGGGGGGGGGGGGTGACGGGCAGTGGAGACTCCTCCATTTGTCTCATAGGTCTCCCATAATCAGAACATTCCTCAGGCGGGTGCAGTGATAATTCTTCAGGGTTTTCTGCGTGATGTGTTGTGTCTTTCTCCTGTTTTGATTCCTCTTGCCGCTTGTCCTTGGCAGAGGGAACAGATTGATGACGCAGGCAGTTGAATATGTTAGAGATAAACAATTTCACTCCTGACTTGTTCAGGCAAACTCCATTTGCCTAGGCGACAAAACTCCTTCCAAAAACGTGACACGAACTGTGGGCCTCGGTCTGAAATGACATCACTGGGAAAACCATGGATCCTGAACACATGGGACAACATGGCCTCTGCTGTTTCTTTGGCATTAGGTAACTTGGGCATGGCGACAAAGTGTACCATTTTAGAAAAACTATCAACCACAGTGAGTATGGTGGTATTACCTGCCGATATTGGTAATCCTGTAACAAAATCCAACGCAATGTGAGACTGTGAGTCTGTTGGGAATGGGCAGAGGTTGGAGAAGACCTGCCGCCGCTTGCCGAGAAGTTTTGTTCCTGGCGCACACAGGGCACGCTGCCACATATTCTGCAACATCCTTCCACATCCCCGGCCACCAGAATCTGTGTCTCACCATGAAAAGTGTCCTTTTGTTTCCAGGATGACAGGTAAGTACAGACGTATGGGCCCAATGAACAACTTGAGATCGAAGTTGCTCCGGCACAAACAAGCGATTCTGAGGACACCCTCTTGGGACAGGATTTCCAACGTTTTCCTGTTTGACCTTGGCTTCAATGGGCCAGGTCACACTCCCTATCACTCGGTCTGGCCGCAGAATGGGGTCTGGACTCTTGGGGACTGGCTCAGGATCAAACATCCTGGAGAGTGCATCAGGCTTTCCATTCTGCGAACCAGGTCGATATGACAGAGTGAACCTAAATCTATTAAAGAACAAAGCCCATCTGGCCTGCCTAGAGTTCAGACATTTGACCTTCCTGATGTATTGCAGGTTTTTATGATCCGTCCAGACCAGGAAATCCTGCTCCGCTCCCTCCAACCAGTGCCGCCACTCCTCCAAAGCAATCTTCACAGCCAACAGTTCCCGATTTCCCACGTCGTAATTCCTCTCAGCAGAAGATAGCTTACGGGAGAGATATGCACATGGATGAAGCTTGTTGTCCCCCGCTGACCTCTGGGACAGTATAGCTCCAACGCCGTCATTGGAGGCGTCCACTTCCACCACAAACTGTCGGTGGCGATCAGGTACAGTCAGGATGGGAGCTGTGGTGAACCTCCTCTTCAGTTCCAGGAAAGATTTCTCTGCCTGTGGATTCCACACAAACTGAACATGGGGAGAGGTAAGGGCATGGAGAGGAGAGGCAATAGCACTGAAATTGCGTATGAACCGTCTGTAAAAGTTAGCAAACCCCAGGAATTGCTGAACCTTCTTTCTAGAGTCTGGCGTGGGCCAATTAGCCACGTCACTGACCTTAGCTGGGTCCATTTCCACCTTGTTAGGGGAAATCACAAAGCCCAAAAATGCCACAGAGTTCACATGAAACTCGCATTTTTCGGCTTTTACAAACAAATGGTTAGCCAGGAGTCTCTGAAGAACAAGGTGAACATGGTTAACATGAGTTTTCTTATTACATTACATTACATTGCATTTAGCTGACGCTTTTATCACAAAATAAAAACAAAACAAAAAACATTCAGGAAATCTCTTAACACATTATTAATGAGGGCTTGGAAAACAGCAGGTGCATTGCAAAGTCCAAAAGGCATCACCAAATATTCGTAATGTCCCGTAGGTGTATTGAAACCTGTTTTCCACTCATCCCCCTCCCGGATGCGCACAAGATGATATGCATTCCTTAAGTCAAGCTTGGTAAATATCTTGGCTCCCTGTAACAGATCGAATGCCGTAGAGATGAGTGGAAGGGGATATCTGTTCTTAACTGTGATCTGATTAAGTGGACTGTAATCAATACAGGGCCTTAATGAATCGTCCTTTTTCCCTACAAAAAAGAAACCTGCTGCTGCTGGGGATGATGATGGCCGAATCAAGCCAGCTTTGAGTGATGATCCGATATACTCTTCCATGGCCTCCCTTTCAGTACCAGAGAGAGAATACAACCGTCCTTTGGGGATAGTAGAGCCCGAGAGAAGGTCTATGGGGCAATCATACGGTCTATGGGGAGGCAAGGAAGTAGCTCGTGTTTTGTTAAACACCTCCTTAATGTCAAGGTAACACTCTGGCACTTTGGATAAGTCAGGAAAGTCAGAATGTTTAGAAGAAGTGACACTGTCCCTATCTGACGCCTGTTTAAAGTTCCCAGATCTGTGTGGTCCACTCGAAACTGTATGAGAGGCTAAACATGAACGAGAGCACTCACTCCCCCACCCCTTAACCTTTCCTGTAAGCCAGTCCATGTGAGGGTTATGTTTAACAAGCCAAGGGTAACCCAACATGAGAGGCTGTTGAGCTGAGTTAAATAAATGAAAGCTAATATGCTCACGGTGCTCCTGATCTATGACAATTTCTATGGGTTCCGTGCGATGAGTAACTGTACATAAAAGGCGGCCATCCAACGCGCTAGCCTCTAATGGCTGATCTAAAAGGACAATGTTTAAGTTCAACTCTTTAGCCAGCTCCCAGTCTAACAAGCTCTCATCAGCCCCAGAATCAATTAATGCATCCTGAGTCACAGTTTTATCATTCAGTTTCATTTATACCTGAGTCAGTCTTCTCGAGGAAGGGTTGAAAGAAGTCATTCGGCTCACCAGCGTCCCTCTTCCTGCTGATGAGCCTGATCTTTTGCCGGACAGGCTGCCAGAACATGACCCTGCTGGCCGCAGTAGAAACACCGCCGCTCCCGTAGGCGGCGCTGACGCTCCTCCGGGGTGAGTTTGGCTCTTCCGAGCTGCATCTGTTCCTCCACGGCGCTAGGGGGCGCTGGTCGCTCTGGAGACGAAGTCCGGGTATTACTCCGCCAACCGTAGTGTCTGTAACTCCCGTTCGAACAGTGGAGTGGAAGCTGTTTTCTCCCCTCTCTCCCGACGTCTCTCTGCTAGACGTTGGTCCACCCGGATAGCCATGGCGATGAGCGAGTCCAATTCTACAGGCAACTCTAATGGAGCTAACTGATCCTTTATGGGATCCGCTAATCCATGCAGAAACGCATCAAAAAGAGCCGCTGAGTTCCATCCACTCTCCGCTGCCAGGGTCCGGAATTCGATCGCCAGGGTCCGGAACTCTCCTCTGCCGTTGTTTGATGTTCACCAGGGCTCTCGCTGACTCTCTCCCGGGTGCTGTCTGGTCAAAAATGTTTTTCATAGAACTTATGAATAACCTTAACGACTGGCAAACAGGTGAGTCTCGGGCCCATTCTGCTGTTGCCCAGGCTCCCGCTCTTCCCGTCAAGTGAGATACTATGAAAGCTACCTTAGCTTGATCTGTGGGAAATGCTGCGGGCTGATGTTTGAAATGGAGATCGCACTGTATCAGGAATGGATGACAGTTTCCAGAATCCCCGGAGACCTTGTCCGGTGAAGCGAGGCGGAGTGAAGACGATGGCATGGATATTTGAACGAGGATCTCAACAAACCCGACCTCCGCACACACAAAGTCACAGCCGAAGTAAAAACAATAAGTGTGGCTTGATATTGAGTAAGAAAAAGGTTGATAAACGCTGTGAGAATGGGTCTGCAGAGAGAATGGGTCTGCAGAGAGAATTTCGCCACGATCCCAACTGTCTGTTATCAGCCTGCAGCCAGGGAGGAGAAATCAGCAGAGCTGCTTGCACTGAGTGTGTGTGTGAGGAAGTCCGTGGATTGGTCAATTTTGGACCAATCAGCGGGGGCTTAACGTAACGGCTCTGCGGACGTAACGTAACGGCTCCACGGATTGGTCCATTTCGTTCCGGGTACGGTTGACATCATGCGTACCCGGAAGAATCAAATGGACAGTGACGTATCTCCAACGAGGCGTTTTGGGGAGGTATTTTCTGTTTTAGAGTTTTATTCCCTACAGGGTGTACTTTTGACTCTGCACACCGTTTACATGCATAAAAACCTTCATAACACACAAGGGGACGGGTACTAACCAGAAAAGCATGACATGGGACCTTTAAGGCATGTTTGAAAGCAGTCATTACGCTTGGCATTGCCTTAAGGTGCGTGTGGTAATTGGAGAGGATGTGCTGTATAGTCCAATCCTCCTCGATTGGCTGTGACTGTTTTTGCATGCTGAAAAACTGTTTTGCAACTTCGTACTCTGCCTCAATTACAGGCGATCCCGACAGGTCCATAATGTGCTTCATAGCCTTTGCATCAAGGAATGTGTCACTTTCTGGATTCAGCGCAGCAAGTGATTTGGCCAGCTGCGAGTTGAGCTCGCTGAATCTCTGATCCATTTCTCCAAGCACTGAATCAATAGTACAGTCTCTGAAGTTCTGTTTTGTCATCATCCCTTTGTCCTGTAGTTCCCTCGACGACATACCCATCCATAGTCGGGTTGGCTCTGCGTCTCCGTTTGGGCACTTCGGGTCTCGGAGTAGCGCTGGCAGCCATGGCCATGTCCCACACTTTGTTAAACTCCTCACCACAACAGAGTTTGCGTACACAAGCTGTTGCACAAGCCACGAGACTTAAACCTGTCATCAATTCAGTATTTTCTCTCTGTAAAATCTTGTTTTGGTGGGTCCAGCAGGGCAAGAACTGTGTGCACTAACTGAGCAATGAATGGGAAACTGGGCTCAGTCATCTCACGCAGCAGGCCTGTTGCTTCCATTCGTATCTCTGCACCGTGGGCCATCACAGAATTAATGTCAGTCAAAAGGGTTGTTATGTCGTTGAAGGATTTTATAATTACAGACACAGTGGCAAGATGTCCTGTCCATCTCTGTTCCAGAAGGCGTTTAAGGTGCACACCCTTATAATGCACAGCAACTGTGGGCTTCTTGCAGAACTTGTAGAGGGCATTGCACACATGAAAGAAATCCACTAAAGCTGTCTCTGCTGACATAGCATGTACTACAACTAAGTGTAGCTGGTGGTTCAAACAGTGTACATAAGGAATCTCACAACCTAGTTTTTTTTGCAGGAGCTTCTGGACGCCACCATGTTTCCCAGACATCAGAGCAGCCCCATCAAATACCTGGCTTAGTATCTTTGATGTGTCCAGTCCAACTTTGTTGAGCTCTATTGTGCTTGGTTGGCGTGGCCTGTGCCTGGTGGTGGGGCCCAATGTGATATATTTTCATGGGGCCCAAAATCCCTGGCGACGCCCCTGGATATATCCCCCCCCCTCTCTCTTGTCGCTGAAATGGGGAATTGAAATTACGGGCCAAAAGTTGTATTTACAAGTATTAAAAGTAAGCAGAGGACACCAAACCAACTGAGACCGTCTGTCCGCTGCATCTACACACTGCACAACACACACACACACACTGTACAACAAACACACCTACACACTGTACCACACACACCTACACACTGTACAACACACACACACACACACTGTACCACACACACCTACACACTGTACCACACACACCTACAGCTCCTAAAGCATAATCAGGCTACAGCCGTTGTGTATTTTATTATGTGAAGCACTAAATGGTTTTAGAAAAATATCGACTCTTTGTTTGTAGTTATCTACTAAACTAAAGCAAATAAAGAGAGTAATGTAGGCCTGATATACTGAGTGATATATATTTTACACACTGCTCTGCTTTCTGCACGGACCTCACAGCTGTTCTTTCTGGAAACATCGCATCGCGATGAAAGCAGTTACTAAAATAATATCCAGGGGATGCATGCAGAGCTGTCATTGGCTGAGATAAGTCCGGCCGTGCGTCACGCCTCCACCGTTCCCGGAAATGCATCCGTGGAGGAGCCGTGGAGCAACCATCAGTGTCTCCTCGGTTGCTCGATGCTCGGTCCTCGTAGTGCATTTAGAGAAATTAGATGTCCTTCAAAATGGCGCGCTGAAATTCATTTCCGGGTCACTACCGGAGGACCGAGGAGTTGAGGAGTCGAGGAGTCGAGGAGGGGAAATTTGAGTATTGAGAAACCTCTATTTTGTCCGACTTGCTCTGGAGGCTCGCCTACATGAGACGTTGAAATCTCGCGGGACAAAGACGCCCGCAGACTTGAGAGCGAGGCGCGGGGAGGCGCGGCGAGGCGGCGCAGTTTCTCTCCACGGGCTGCGGAAGCTAAATGCTTGATGGGAAACGACTTGCTGGTATCTCGAGCTGAGCGCTCATTGGTGGTTTTTACCCCGTGCTGCTGATGAAACTCTCCAATTGGCTCGGCAAAAGTTTGTTGTTGTTTTGTGTCAGTTTTACCGTCGTCACTTCCATTCACATTTTTCATCATTTATCATTTTATCGTACAGATCAGGCAGAGCTGCAGATCGGGTAGTGACTGTCATTACCCGATCTGCAGCTCTGCCCGATCTGCAGCTCTGCCCGATCTGCATGTGCGAGATGGTCTGCCATATTGGACAACGCCGGACGGCAACCCAAGTAGGACACTTGACACAGTGGCTTTTGGCAAAGCTCAAAAAGAAAACTCGAGAGAGATGAGTTATTGTTATTACAACGTGACTATTATTTAACAACTCTTTTTATTGGGTTATTTTATTTGGGGTTAAGTACATTGTCAGAATAAGTGAGAAATGGATTTAACTTCTGTTAGACAGCTATCATGCTGAATAAATATTTACTGTGAATGTATGCAAAAATGTATGGCACAGATCGGGCAGGGGGACGGATCGGGTCTGTTTTCGGTGCGCACGTGTGACGTCATCTATGCGACGATTTTAAAGCATATCGCGATTTCTAGCAGGTAAGAGGCACTGTCACTACCCGATCCGTCCCCCTGCCCGATCGGTACTGCGCATGTGCGAGATGGTCTGCCATATTGGACAACTCCGGACGGCAACCCAAGATGGACACTTGACACAGTGGCTTTTGGAAAAGCTTAAAAATAAAACTCGAGAGAGATGAGTTATTGTTATTACAACGTGACTTCACTATTATTCAGGGGTGGCGCCAGGGGGTAGCTTGGAGTTGCTATAGCAACTCCAACAATTGGCCTAGCAACGTCTTAGCAACCCCATTGTTTTGTTATGAAAATGTATCTATATATATTTATACACATTCTCGCGAGATCTATCAGGGGTCGTTGTAAGTTAAAGCGCAAACTGTTACTTGGCTAATGTTGTTATAATTCTCAGTATGTGAACACAGATCGAAACGTACGTATCACTAGGCCACCAGGGTGGGTGGAGGGGATCAGGAGGACGGGACTGAGCTGACCGCCCAGAGGCACAGCAGAGGACCAGGAAGGGATCTCGGGCGGACGGCCCGGGGGCAAGGCAGAGTTCAAAAAGGGGGATTCGGGCGGACGGCCCGGGGGCAAGGCAGAGTCTAAGGTGGGGGACTCGGGCGGCCGAGCATGAGGGCGAAGGCAGCGGCAGGAAGAGTCAGGGGGCCGGGATCGCGGGCGAAGACCACGGCTCACAGAGGGCCGGGATCGAGGGCGAAGACCGCGGCTCTCAGGGGGCCGGGCTCGAGGGCGAAGACCACGGCTCACAGAGGGCCGGGATCGAGGGCGAAGACCGCGGCTCTCAGGGGGCCGGGATCGAGGGCGAAGACCGCGGCTCTCAGGGGGCCGGGCTCGAGGGCGAAGACCAGAGAGCTCCGGAGGCCGGGCAGGAAGGCGCTGACGGGCCAGCGCCGGAGGCCGGGCAGGACCCGGTGTCGACCGGACAGGAACCGGAGCTGGTGGGACAGGCCTCGGCAGGATCCCCCACGGAAGAGGACCAGGACACAGGATTGGCAGGACTCCCGGCGAGACAGAGGATGGCGGGGCCTCAAACGGAACAGGACAAGGGGTTGGCAGGACCCCCGGCAGGAGAGTAGTCGGCGGGGCCTCCAACGAGACAGGACAAGGAGCTGGCAGGACCCCCGGCAGGAGAGTAGACGGCGGGACCTCCAACGGGACAGGACAAAGGGTTGGCAGGACCCCCGGCAGGAGAGTAGTCGGCGGGGCCTCCAACGGCACAGGACAAAGGGTTGGCAGGACCCCCGGCAGGAGAGTAGTCAGCGGGACCTCCAACGAGACAGGACAAGGAGCTGGCAGGACCCCCGGCAGGAGAGTAGACGGCGGGACCTCCAACGGGACAGACATACGATTGGTAGGACCCCCGGCAGAGGAGTAGTCGACGGGGCCTCCAACGGGACAGGACATGCAGTTGGCAGGACCCCCAGCGGAACCTCCAACGGACCAAGACATTGGGTAAGGACTTGAGACGTGACTCGAGAGGGGGACTAGAGGAGAGACTAGAGGAGGGACTAGAGGAGGGACTAGAGGAGGGACTAGAGGAGGAACTAGAGAAGGGAACTCGAGAGGGGACTCGCGAGGGGAACTAGAGGAGGGACTAGAGAGGGGACTAAAGGAGGGACTAGAGAGGGGACTAAAGGAGGGACTAGAGGATGGACTAGAGGAGGGACTAAAGGAGGGACTAGAGGAGGGACTAAAGGAGGGACTAAAGGAGGGAACTGGAGAGGGAACTCGAGAAGGGACTCGAGAGGGGACCTGAGAGGGAACTGGAGAGGGAACTGGAGAGGGAACTTGAGAGGGAACTCGAGAAGGGACTGGAGAGGGGACTCGAGAGGGGACTCGAGAGGGAACCTGAGAGGGGACTCGAGAGGGGACTCGAGAGGGAACCTGAGAGGAGACTGGAGAGGGGACTCGAGAGGGAACCTGAGAGGAGACTGGAGAGGGGACTCGAGAGGGAACCTGAAAGGAGACTGGAGAGGGGACTCGAGAGGGGACTCGAGAGGGGACTCGAGAGGGGACCCGAGAGGGAACTCGAGAGGGAACCCGAGAGGAGACTGGAGAGGGGACTGGAGAGGGGACTGGAGAGGGGACTGGAGAGGGGACTCGAGAGGGGACTCGAGAGGGGACCCGAGAGGGAACTCGAGAGGGGACTCGGGTAGGAACTGGAGAGGGGACTCGGGTAGGAACTTGAGAGGGGACTCGGGTAGGAACTTGAGAGGGGACTTGAGAGGGGACTTGAGAGGGAACTTGTGTCGGTCGGTACGCCGACAGGACACGGGGAGCTGGCGTCGTCTGGGGAGCCAGCAGGAGACGAGGTGCTGGAGTCGGCCGGTACGCCGACAAGACTCGGGGAGCTGGCGTCGGCTGGGGAGCCAGCAGGAGATGAGGTGCTGGAGTCGGGACCATGACTGCTGGAGCCGGTACTTGAGCCGGAACCATGGCTGGAACTTGGGCCGGAACCATGGCTGCTGGGCCCGAAACTTGAACCAGAATCATGGCTGGAACTGGGGCCGGAACCATGGCTGTATGGGCCAGCTCTGGTGCAGGGACCACGGTTGTAAGATCCAGTTCTGGAGCCGGAAACATGGCTGTAAGGTCCGGAGCGGAAGCCCGGATCATGGCTGTGTGGGCCGGTTTTGGAGCCGGAAACATGGCTGTTGGGGCCGGCACTGGAGCCGGAACCATGGCTTCTGGGCAAGGAACCGGAACACGGATCCATGGCTGTGTGGGGTGGTACTGGAGCACGGTACCATGGCTATGTGGGATGGTACTGGAGCACGGAACCATGGCTGTTGGGGCCTGTACTGGAGCCGGAACCATGGCTGCTGGGGCTCGGGCTGCTAGCCTGGCCTTGCGACGACTCCTCTTAGCAGCCTCCTGAATACTCCGTGGACCTCCATAAGCCTGACGAGTTCCGGAATACGACTCCTGGACAGGAGCAGGAACTGGGGCAGAAGCACGGGTTGACTTCAGGCGGAACCCACCAAGGCGTATGGTGCCAGGTTGGGAATTGGGAGACAGGGAGCTAGCATGCCTGGAATCACATGCTTGAAGGAAGTCCAAAATCCAGTCAGGTAAAAACTCAACAAAACATGGTTTCTCTGCTGCCAACCGGAGCGCCTCTACCAGAGCGGTCAAAGGAATGTTTTAATGTAAATATTAGTGATAATATTGTAGCGTGTCCAAGTTAATAGTTATGCCAGTTATCATATGTGCACAGTTTAGTACATTTGTAAAGTTATTTAGGCAATGTTGTTTGTGGGAGTTAGGGAGAGACCGCCCCTTCCAGGTGTGTGCGTTTTCGGTGTGTGTGTGTGTGGAGGGAGTACGAGACGGTAGAAGTTGTCTTCGAGTGTGGGGAAAAGTCATAATGAGTGTTATACTATTGATTGGTTCTGTAATGCTACGTTCACACCGGACGCGATGCGGATATTCGCTTCGCTCTAATCGCTCGAGTTTCACCGCGGCTGCCAGCTGTTTACTCGCATCATTCAAACAAGATGCGCTGGCTCGGGAGCTAACTACAACAAAATGAACATATTTTACCATGATTAAATTGTAATACACGTTTCTAAATGATGCCGACGTAACTACATACTGATACTGGTTAGTAAAAACCATGAATTAATGCTTGACAAGTCTGCAGACAAGACGGCAGGCAAAAAACCTTTTAAAATGCTTGTTTTCTGAATGGAGATTGGGTCGACCAGGCTAAGCTAACGTTGTATATGCTCACTCCACACTCATAACAACGGCCTACAGACATAAATAAACCAGCGACTGTATTCGCCATGACACAGACAGTCTGTGGTTTGTACTTGTTTAACTTTTGTACAGTTTCTGAACAGATATGAGGAGCTGTGAGCTCTGTGTGCTAACTGCTAACAGCTAACGGCTGATGTTTTCTGGTTGAACGTCAGTGACGGCAGGCTGAGATCCTCACTGCTGATTGGCTTCCGCGAGAACGCGTCACGTGAATTTGACGCTCGAGTTGAAAAAATTGAACTCTCGCGTTTGACGTGGCACCGTTCAATCACCTCAATCACGCCGCGTCCACCGCTTCATGCTCGCCGTCGGAGCGAATTCGCGTCTGTCCGCGTCTCTGCATTGACTTTACATGTAATCGCGCTGCCCCCAAACATCGCATCGCGTCAGGTTTGAACGCAGCATAAGGCGTGGCTGTGGCCGTCAATACCAGAAAATAAAGAGAACGTTTTCGACATTGAAGGCTCATGATCTGTGATTTTGAATAGCGGTGAACAGGCTCGTGCTTGGCCCACTGGTATTGTTTGCTTTTTTATTTTTTTAAATGAACTAGCAACTGCTAAGTTACTGCAGCAAAAGAATCCTGGCGCCGCCCATGCTATTATTTGACAACTCTTTTTATTGGGTTCTTTTATTTGGGGTTAAGTAGGCCTACATTGTCAGAATAAGTGAGAAATGGATTTAACTTCTGTTAGACAGCTATCATACTGAATACATATTTACTGTGAATGTATGCAAAAATGTATGGCTGTCTATCTCGCACATGCGCACTGCAGATCGGGCAGAGCTGCAGATCGAGTAGTGACAGTGGCCCTTTCTCATTTCTCTAACTCCCCTCCTCGACTCCCCTCCTCGACTCCTATCCTCGAGACTTAGTCCCGCCCACAGGAGATGCGAACGGAGGAGTCGAGGAGGGGAGCCGAGGAGAGAGGAGGGGAACCGAGGAGAGAGGAGGGGAAGCAGCAGGCGGTTAGAGAAATGAGAACTCCTCTCCTCTGAGCGGTCATTTTAAAGAGACGTCCATTAATGATGACAGGAGGCACAGCAGCCCTCTGTCTGATGGACAGATGTGTTCATGACCACTTATATATTTACTTTGATTCATTCACAGTGCGGTATAATGAGACAATAACAGGCTACAGATGCGGACACACACACACATATATATATATATATATAAATATATACCATTTCAAAATCAAACAGAGCACTCTCATAATAACGTAACATGATCAGAGCTCTCTGGTCGCAACAATGAGGGAAATAAATTACGTGCCAAAAGTTGTATTTACAAGTATTAAAAGTAAGCAGAGGACACCAAACCAACTGAGACCTGTCTGTCCGCCTCATCTACGCACTGTACCACACACACACCTACACACATACCACACACACACACACACACACACACACACACACACACACACACACACACACACACACACACACACACACACTGTACCACACACACACACCTACACACTGTACAACACGCACCTTCAGCTCCTAAAGTATGGAATGCCATTTAAGCCAAAATTAATTCAAAATAATATTATTTTAGTTTCCAGAGAGAACAGCTGTGAGGTCCGTGCAGAAAGCAGAGCAGTGTGTAAAATATATATCGCTCAGTATAACAGGCCTACTCTCTTTATTTGCTGTAGTTTAGTAGATAACTACAAACAAAGAGTCCATATTTTTCTAAAACCATTTAGTGCTTCACATAATAAAATACACAACGGCTGTAGCCTGATTATATGTTTTATGGAATGCCATTTACGCCAAAATTCAATAAATAAATAAATACATAAATAATTAAATAAATACATATATATATATATAAATATGCCTATGAAATAAATTCTGAAATAAGTAAATGATGCAATAAATATGTATACATGTACATTTAAATACACATTTATTTATTTCATGGGACTTTTATTTCATAATGACACATTTATTTATTTCAAGAGACTCGTATTTCATAATGACATATTTATTTATTTCAGGTGACTTGTATTTCATAATGACACATTTATTTATTTCAAGAGACTCGTATTTCATAATGACATATTTATTTATTTTCAGGTAATGACACATTTATTTATTTCAAGAGACTTGTATTTCATAATGACGCATTTATTTATTTCAAGAGACTCGTATTTCATAATGACATATTTATTTATTTCAGGTGACTTGTATTTCATGATGAGACATTTCCATTCCTTATATGCAAATGAACGGGGCGTGGTTAGCTCACAGGTCCAGAGACCCAGACCAAAGCAACAGCACCACACTGACTACTCGAGAAGAGGAAGAAAATGGAGGAGAAGGACTAAAAGGCAAACTAATAAATTCTCAGAGTCAGACATCGCATGTAATCTGATACTCTAAATGTCACCCGCCAGAAATGTTCGCTTCTTCTTCTTCGGTGTAAATTGTCCGTTGGCAAACCAGTTGACTTCTTCTTCTCTCGGTTTTTTGGCGGATTGCAAACAACTTACATACCGTGTGAATCATCATATCATTCCATCTCTTAACTCATGGACGTATCTATGATCTAATCCAATAATAAATAAATAAAAAACATAATAAATAAAACAAAACAAAACAACAATCTATGATCTTTCCTGACCTAATGTTAGATAATTTTACCTACCCCAGTTTCACTAAAGGTAAACAGTGCCTTTCTGGTAGCTCTTTCTCCCTCTCCTTTTGTTCCCAAAATACCAACCACACTCCATTCCCTCTCTGCCTCTAAAACGTTATCCTTTAGCTTTTCTCTTTCAGCTTTATAGATGTTCCACATGTTCTTTAACTCCACAGTTCCTACACTTGTCACTGTTACTTTTCCCCATGACATGCAGCGTACCATTCAATGCTGTGTGATTTATTCTGAGTCTAGCTATCATCATTTCCTCCCTTCTATTTCTTTCTTTATAAATATTTGTCTGCTGGCATACCAGCAGACCAGCATTTATCTATCACCAGCTTATGTTAGTATTAAATATACAATGTATTCTGGTAACTATCAAAATAAAGACATTGTATAGTGTTCATAACAGTATTTTTATTTAATAAGTTATACTTAATACAATAATATTACAAAAAAAAACCTACATCTAAATAAATATATGATCTAAAATAGATGCATTTGATTTAAAAATAACAAATGTAATTCAAAATGTAAACAGCAACAAAGAAATTATAAACATTGTTTTTCTTTTTCTTGTTAATATCCATTATCTTCTCTGTTATGTATCTTCCGGTCTTTGCCAATCTGGCCAGCATTTCTTGGTCCTCCACGTCTTCCTCGTGCAGCCACTGCTTGAAGTAAACTGAAAATAAGAAACAACAATGTTTTAACAAATCTTATTCAATTATGTGATGATAGAACTGCAAACAGAATAGCTTTAACTTTAACAAAATAAATAACTCAGTTTCCTCTAATCATTAACCCATGTTTGTATCATTGAGTTAACTCCGTGTGGTGCTGCTAGCATACATAACACCTGATGTGGAAACGTTACTCGTGGATGGGGCTACAGAGCTGCTAGAAAGACAGTCGAACCCGGTGCATTCCTCTGTCTGAATGTGGAGCACTATTGCTAAATGTTTAGACAAATAGCTCGTGTTACCGCCCTTACATGCTAAACTCTTATTGCACTTTTGGCAACAAGCATTTTCCACCTCAAGACCAAGCCCCCAGGAAGTGCGCCGGACTCTGAGGAAAATATTCGTTGTGTCCAAACGGCGGTACTACAATTTCCTTATCAGTCTGTGACGTCGACAGGCCCAGAAATACTTTTTCCCATAGACCAGGGGTCGGCAACAGGCGGACCGCGGTCCGGATCCGGACCCAGACGCCGACCTATACGGACCCGGAGCTATAATCAATATATTAATAGGGGATTTTTCGGCGCCTCCCGCTTTTTTAACGCTGATTTGGGTGACTTGTGTAATTCGTGGAGAACCGAAGAGTTTTCGTTTTGGGGGTGGGAGGGGGAGTCCGTCCGTCAGTCCGACTGACGGACAACTTCTCACTTCAAAAAAGAAGAAGAAATCTAGACCGCAAAAATAATTAAACAAGCGAGTACCTGTTTTTCCTGGCCAAGGACAGGTTCCTTGAACACAACACGAGCGTAACGTGTCTTCACGTGGTATCTCTCCTCTGAAAGGAGTGCTGAGCACCGGAACGCCGCTCCAGCCCTTCAAATATTGCAATACCCACACATGCCGCAGTGTTTGCGTGGCTGTGTCTTTAGTTGTAAGCATAGTGGCGATCTGTTGTTATTAGCATCTGGTTAGCTAGCTATGCTAACGAATTTAAAGAGCTTTTCTACAACCAGGTGGAAGAGAGCTCTCTCCTGAGAGGCTCAAATAACCTCAGCTCAGTGAGGTTAAGGCACACCTTGATATGATCATTATAGTTATTAATGAGACTAAATGAAAAACAGGTATAAAATACTATATGACAGTAACAAAAAAGTTGTTAAAAATAACAAGAATAGAGTTTAAAAGGGGAGTGATTTGTAAAATATCCAAAAAGAAAATATGCTTACAGTTCTGTTTCATATGGGTGTTGAGAGATGTATCCATAGATCTCCTAATGTTGCTCTCAAAGTGCACCAGATTGATGCTTTTAACTTCAATATTTAAAAAAAAATCTTCCCGGGGGAGCATGCCCCCGGACCCCCCTAGAGGAGGTTAGGCCCCCCCCCCCACTTAAATCATGTTCACATGGATAGGATACTAAATACATTTGTACACATCTTGTGTCCATATCTTTCTGTGTTGGTGGTCATGCCACACCGTGCACATGCATGCATACGTGAGTCATGGTGAGATATCTGGATTAAGAGGTTGCTTTTTATGTGCACAGAATGAAAGAAAGGCCAAATGAATGGGCTGTGATTTTAGTTTTTTTAAGCACAGGTTGAGTTCAATAATTTGTACGGCCCTCGGAGGATGTTGTAAAAATTGAAAGGAAAATATAGCATTATAGCACAGTCAGATGGTATATTACGCTGGTTTTTTTCTGCTTCGAATAGTTCTCTCTTTTTTCACCATACCTGTGTTTGCATCACTGTAACCAATGAGCACCTGCATGTGTATGAGAATAGCCCTGACTCCATGTCAGCCCAGATCTAAACTCCTGGCAGGACAAGCTCCAGCTCAATTCTCGCACTGAATTAAAAAAAAGTGAGTGATGGACTGCAATATAAGAGGGAAAGAAAGAGAAACTTTAAAACTGTTAAATTGTTATGATGTGTAAAGACTGATATTGTTCTATAATCGTCTGAAACTGTTAAGTCATGATGTGAAACGGTTAACAAAGAAAAAGGGACACTCAAGCTGCTGCTACACTTTATTTTATTTATCTAAAATTAAGCACTTTTAAGATGCACATATTTTCAAAAGCTATTTTATTTATGTTCTCCTATTTTATTTTTAAACGCAGCCCGAGAGGAACATTACACATATCCACAGTATTTAAGTAATGTTAATTGACAATAAATAGTTGTTTTTGAATTGTACTTTCTTTATTTGATTGGCAGTCAGTTGTTGATTACATGCAGACGTTGATAAAGCTACAGGTCACTTCAATATATATCACACTAATTCATAAAGCAACTTAAACATTTTGATGTTCCGGACTTTTGCATGGGGACATTTTCTCTAACTGGACCTCGTTGAATTTTAGTTGAAGACCCCTGCCATAGACTAACATTGGGAAAGAGACGTCTGTAACTCGGTGGATAATCTTTTTGAAACTAAATAAACTACCCAGTATGAACTATTGTATAGCCCTAGAATCATTAAGTCCTTAAAGTTGTAAAATGCACTAAAAGCCGAATCTAGATTTATTCTCTCTCTCCATTCTTTCTAGTGAGCTCGGGTGGCGGGGCTTAAGGGGCGCATGCTCTATGAGCGCACAAACGGGTTCTTCTGCTCTGACAGCCAGGCATGACGGGTAATCTGACGTTTCGCTCTCTCAAAAGTTGGGCCATTTTGTCATCATGCGCCAATGAGCAGCTCTCATACAGTAGGAAAGAACGAGGCCCCTCCTCCGACGCTGTATCCAGTTCTTATTATACATCCATGCTCAAGACGGGTAACATACCGGGGCGCTTAGTTCTCTCCGCCATGTGTTTGTGTGCACATGTGTGTGTGTGTGTGTGTGTGTGTGTGTGTGTGTGTGTGTGTGTGTGTGTGTGTGTGTGTGTGTGTGTGTGTGTGTGTGTGTGTGTGTGTGGTGTGTGTGTGTGTGTGTGTGTGTGTGTGTGTGTGTGTGTGTGTGTGTGTGTGTGTGTGTGTGTGTGTTGCATGCATTGCATGCATTGCATGCATTGCATGCGTGTGTGTGTGTTGCATGCATTGCATGCATTGCATGCATTGCATGCATGTAGCAGGTTCTGTGTGTAAACTGCCCCACCCCCTCGCATACCGACCGGGGAGAGAGATCTCTCGTCTGGATTGGAAAGATCGAAAATAAATCAGAGAAGCACTTTGTAGTCTTATTGCATATTAGAAACGGAGTTGGCGACAGTAAGACTGCGATATAATGTTTATGTAGATATGATACATATGACATCTATTTTTGAAATGTCTCCAGTACCGATAAAAAGATCGATAACGTTGGACGTTAACGGTACCACGGTCTTTAATAATTCAGCCCCGGGGCCCGTTTAATACTGGGGCTCGGTACCCATCCCTAGTTTTAATTATTACATAATCAATATTACATTTCAAATAACCAAGTACTTGGTATCTCACAAAGCGCAAGTGGCTAATGCTGCTAAGAACATACCTGGACCCTCCTCCGATGAGATCCTCAGACACTCGCGCCGCCCCCTTACTGTGTATCGCTCACTGATTGGACGATGCAACGCATGCACTCTTCGCTGCAGGATCTGGTCGATATCCTCCTAGCAGAAGCGATTGCCTTCGTCGTTCTGGTCCATGATGGCGGCGTAGGCTCCTTTCCTCAGCAGGTCCTCGATCTCCTTCTTGGAGAACTGCTGGACCGGCTAAAGGCGACGCAGAGAGACATTTACACAAGTGGATTTAGAAAACTCTTTTTGAAAATAAACTAAGCGTACTGCAACAGCGACTGACCCAAAAATGACTTGGCATCTAGAAATATGACAGATTTTCTTTTTCTCACCCCGTTGTTGTTGCCACTCGTGCTCTGCAGGACGGCACGGTCCAGCCCGAGCTTCAGACTAGCTTTATCCAACCTGATCTCACCAGAATGCGTGACTCCACCACGACTCCTTAACACCACAATGCGTGGTGGAGTCACGAACTTTGTTACATTTACGTGTCGGCACCACGCAAACAACCCATATGTAAAGTGAATGAGGCTCCTTTGTCGTGGTGCACACACGCATTTCTACAACGTCCCGCAGTGAGCTTTTATTCTATAAAACATTTTAAAAATCTACTATATAGCTTGTAGTAACTCACGGGAGGCTTCTTTTATTTTATTTGTATTCATAATAATTTTTATTTTTCGTCAGAATGTAAAAATTACATTAGTTACGAATTTGTGTTCTCAAAAAACAGTGCATTGTGTGTAATGCAACTGTGATTTTTATTAAATTAGTTAGTTTTTAAGGAAGGCCAGAGCTTCAGCTGTGTCAAATAGATTGTTCCCTTTAGTTAACGTTGTTTAAAAGATAATTATCATTTTCCCTCTTCGATTCGGAGAAACAAATATTTTTTCGGAGTTTTTGGATGGCAGAAGACACTACACTACTGTTGTGAGTCTTGAGGTTTTTACAACCCAACTCGGCTCCGCGTGTCGTTTTGGCGAGTCCTGCTTAAAATGTTAACAGGAAGGAAATCAGAAAACACCAGGATACCAGTTAAACAATAATCTGTTTTAATTATAAAAGGTAATAATGCAATGCAATATAATACATTACAATATAATATAATGTAATATAATATAATGTAATGTAAGGAGTACTCCTGCCCTGGTTCGCGTGCTGCTTAGATCCTTCGGTCTTGGCAGCCCGAGAAGAGAGAGAGAACCCAAGGCCGAACAGGCTTTCATACCAAAACAAACAGGAGGGGTTGGGTCAGCTGATCATCTTTTCAGGTCATCTCATTGGGAGATGCAAAAGATGCTGTGTCACAGCGAATCAGCGCGTGCCAGCAGAGAACCAAACAGTCTCAGTTTGAAGCAAAACACATCTTATCATGTAGCTTATCACACAAGAGTCATGAAGCTTAGCGCAAGTTCAAGAAGGAAGACCATACCCCTGGTGTTACACGTCACTGCAAGCTCCTCTCCCATTAAGTAATCAGGGGCGGTACTCCCCAGCTAGCAATCATTGCACCTGCTAAACCCTTTAAATCTGTTCTTCCCTCTCTGTCAGTTGTCATTTCAGGTGTCAACGCACAAGTGTACGCGTCACGGCGTTCATGGTTAAGCCAAGCAGCAGCAGGGCTTTGGCCCAGCTGAGGGCTTCGTTCCAGCTCCAGGCATTTATTCATCAGCTCCGCAGTATCGCGGATTAAGCTACAGGCTGCATTCCCCAGTCGGGTAGCGGGTCAGCCGGCCGTCCCGCAAGCCCGGACGCGGGAGGAAAAGACAAGGAAATCTGGCTCCATGGAAGTTCCTCCGGCCTAATGGGAATGGCTACTTCACGCAAACAACTGACGTACGCTTCAGTCTCTTGAGAAGGCATCACTGGCATCAGGGCCGCCTAATGCAGCGCTTCCGGCTTCACGCGGAACGGGTCCTCATCACATGCGGAGTTTTACCCATTCTGGCTTCAACTACAACCCCTCCTGCAGGCAGGCAGGCAGGGCTTAAGCTATCCCATTGAAGCTATTCCTCCTGCGCTCACTTCAACAGGCGTCAGGGTAACGTTGGCAAAGGCAGTTGCAACAAATTCACGAGATGTTTCGTATATTGTTACGACATTTGGGTCATGCAGAGTGAGATCGCTACCCCTTAAGAGAGGGGTGTGGCGTGTGCATGTGTGCGTGGGCATGGTATGAGCGAGCGGGATACATGTTTTTAGAAATAAACGAGGCAGCAGAAAAAAGGAAGATCTGTGATCTTGCGAAATCTATCTTGCGAAACAGGAGAGCTAAATAATGCAACGACCTCCCAAGAAGAGCTCGCCTCTCTCCAGTCTTTCCGATAAAATGGGTTATTGAACCAGAAGCGTGTTGCTTCTGCCCTGGGAGACGACAGAGAGTCACCCCCCCCCCGTTTCCTCGACTACGGTCTGGGAGCCGACAGGAAGTTCAACACTATGCATTGCTACCTCTAGTCAGGGTTAAGGTGAGCTTCAGGCAGTGTTGGGGGTAACGTGCTACAGTATGGAGTTTCAGTAACGTATTACTTGCATTACTAATGCAGTTGGGTAATTACTCATTACAATGCTCAGTAACTAAACGCAGGTTCAAGCTTCAACACAGCGTTTCCTGAAATGAATGGCGTTTCGTAGGGCTTCTTTTCCTCAATGAACAAGTCGCTGCACATTATCCTGTTTATGACCAGATACTAAATAAATTAGGAATTCACTCCCAATATTAATTTAATGATTATTGACTTAATGATCGGTTTTCTCTTTTTCTTCTCCACTAAGAATATTCCGTTTCTTGGTGCACCAACGGCTAGATCTGCGACAACAACATCTCCTTGGCAGCAAGGCAAGTTTATTTATATAGCACTTTCAATACAAGGAAATTCAAATTAGGGCTGTGCGATTATGGCAAAAATCATAATCACGATTATTTGGTCAATAATTGATATCACGATTATTTTGACGATTATTCATTGACCATTTATTGAACTTTAAAACAAATAATATTTTACCAATAAACAAGATCAACAAATATGTTGGAGCGCACTTCCAAAACCATACTAAACATATATTATTAATATGATAAATAAAAATAAATTAGACCAAAATAAATGAAATCAAACATGTTGCAGTGCACTGTCACAACCTACTGAAAACTCCTTAACATATAGCCAACATTTTGGTAAAACATATTCATTATTCCACTCAGTTAAACGTTGAAGGCTGGCCAACCGTCATGGTCCAGAAGTAACAGGAAATAAATGTTGAACTACAATTTAAGACCAAATAAAAAGGTTTAGGCCACCATGGCAAATGCTGGTAGGACTGCTCATGTCATCTCTTAAAGATGCTTTGCAAGAAACACCAGCCTGTGTACATGGTCTGGTTTCAGAGATGAGCGCAGGCAGGTGACAATATTGCCGCCTGTACTGAAGACCCTCAGCCACGCCCCGACACATGGGTGACGCCGGCCAATCACAAAGCTTTGATGCGTTCAAGTGCATTATTCTGACACAGGAAGATTATGTTACAGGACATTAACGATAAAACAGAATATTGTTGTTCTATTTTTAGACACATCTCGCGATCGACTGGTTGGGCACCCCTGGGCTAGACCATAGGTCTGTTGTGGTCGCAAAGTAGTCAGCTGAAGCCACATCTCTCTCAACTTCCCCACGGCATTTGTCACATAGCGCAGGCAGCGCAGACCTGCTGAAATAATACCGAGACAGCATCGCGTAACGCTTGTCCAACGTGTTGACAAGTTGCTTAAAGCCCTGGTTGCTAACAGTGCTAACTGGGCACATATCTTTAGCGATGTGAAATGTAATGGCAAAGTACTTGCAAATAGTGGAAATAGTTTGACCCTTCTTTTTAACGAGTTGCTGCTCTTGTTCTGACATCTTCGCTCGCGCTGAACACTCACAACACATGTCACTCCCACGTGGCCGAGTGGGCTTTTAGGGAGGGGCGAAAGCGCACCCAGCAGAATAATCGTATTTTGTCAATTATGCTGTTTTCATAATCGTCGCAAGCCATAATCGTAATCGCGATTAAAATACGATTAATTGCACAGCCCTAATTCAAATTGCTTTAAAAAATGAAAGACATTAAGAAATGGCATTTAAAATCAGTCATTTAAAAGGAAGCTAATAAAATAAACATTAAAAGAAAAAGTACATGGATCAAAGTACAGTGCAGTCTAAGATATGAATAGTTCAATTAAAAGCAGCGACAAAAGAAAAGTCTTCAGCCTGGATGTAAAAGTAGTCAGAGTTGCAGCGACTAAGGGTGCAACAACTAATCGACTAATCGATCAAATCGATTACCAAATTAATTGCAACTAATTCAGTCGTCGATTCATTGTGACGTCAGCAGTGTGTTTACGTGCGTAAGCTCCAACGTTATTGGTCTTTTTATCAGTACCGGAGACATTTATAAATATATGTCATGTTTATTGCTACAAAAACATTATATCGCAGTCTAGTGTCACAACTCGTTCTAATATGCAAAGGACAAACAAATGCGCTATGATGTATTTTCGATCAGATGAGATCTCTCTCCCCCATCGCGAGGGGACGGGGCAGTTTACACACACAGCTGCTACATGCAGCGGAGCACACTGCGGAGATGGCGGAGAGAACGCGCTCCGAGGCGTGGTTAACTTCACCCGCTTCGATGTGGAGAATGCTCGTTGCCAAAGTGCAATAAGAGTTTATCATGTAAGGGCGTAACACGAGCACTTTGTCTAAACATTTAGCAAAAGTGCTCCACATCCAGACGGAGGAATGCACCGGGTTCCACCGTCTTTCTAGCAGCTCCGTAGCTCCATTCACGAGTAACGTTCCCACGTCAGATGTTATGTATGCTAGCAGCAACACACAGAGTAACTACATTATACAAACTCGGTTAATGATTAGAGGTAACTGAGTATTTATTAGTTTCAATTTCAGCTTTTCTGTTTACAGCCTGTCGACAGATTATTTAATACAATTCGGTAAATGCTCAGGGCAATCTCGATGACAAGGTCAATGTTCCCCCCTTTCTACGCACGGAGATAATGTAATCTAATAGCGTGCAGGCCAAGGCTGGCTCTTCAAAGCAGATATTACGACGCGCTTTAATGTTCCCATCATCGTTCAGCGGAACTCTTCAGCCTTAAGTCAAGTAGGAGAAACTATGCGTGCACCGGCTATTCGGGTAATAATATTAATAGCGTCTCTCCCCAGTTCAAATCACCCACTGCTCAGGGAGATCTCCTAATGCGTTGCCTTCACGCATCTAGCGTTCAAATACAACATTACTAAACTACAACTCCGCTCAACTGGGAAAAGAGAAGAAGAAACAGAAGAGACTCCTCCAGGAGCACAGCGTTCCTAATCATGAGGAACTACAGGCCCAGTCTCACACCGGAGTTCCTAGCCATCACATCAAGCTCATGGTATTATCGTTCCTCTAACCAACTGCGTGCATCCACATAAACGTCTTCAACGACAGTTGCTCTTCCTCACCGGGCAACCGTACTTTGCATGCGGATTCTTCGGCACGCATCATCTCCCGTTTCCTGGACGTGGCATCCGCCGGCCTCACGACGACCGTGTTTTCCCCGACTTAAGGACGTGCACTGCACATCCTCCGTTTTGGGGGGGATATCTGCATGAGATCATTCGCATAGCGGCACACTCAGATTTCCACTATTTCTACACATTTATTATCACACTTGCTGGATCTAACACTAGCGTCCCTCCATCATCCTCACTTCAGATGATAGAAGACAGTCTTAATCACTCAATCAGCTTATCAGCATCTATGACTCATCCCGGCACACTTAACGCTAATTAAGATATACTATATCATGGGTCATGTCTCAGTATTTAACTAAGTGTACGTCTTTTCTGCGTGCATCCTGCACTTCATTCATATTCTCGGGTTCATGCTCACTTGGCTCGTGGTAAACCAGGTTACAATATTCATGCATCACCGTACTCAAGCTAACAGCTCTCGGGCATTATATCGTCTACATCTCCCTCTTCACCGGACATCGGCTCGTGCCGCCAATCAAGATCTCTTCAGTTTACCTATGGTAAATATGCATATAACTGGTGGTGGCGTCTAATAGCATATCAGGGCTTTCGTTCAGACAGGTGCAGCCATTCAAGGCATATCTCCCTCCTCCCTGCCAACTCGGACGGTGGTCCTCCTCCGCCTTCATATCCCACATTCGCCCGGACATCCGTGCGTGCTGGCTATCCAAGGTCCGAACACTAAACGGTATTTATACATACAACTGGTGGTGGTCTTAGCAAGTCAGCACATGTACGTGTCACCGTGTTCATGTTTAAACACTTCATATCGTCGTGACCTTCAGGTTCGCTCGTATTGAATCCTGCCGCGCAGGTTGCGGCCAGTGGGTCCGCATTATGTTTAAACCCTGCACGTGCAGGGCGAGTAGGTCAGTGTCATGTTTAACCCTGTGTGTACAGGTTGCGGCCTATGGGTCAGCATTTGTTTAACCCTGTGTGTGCAGGTTGCGGCCTATGGGTCAGCATTTGTTTAACCCTGTGTGTACAGGTTGCGGCCTATGGGTCAGCATTTGTTTAACCCTGCGTGTGCAGGTTGCGGCCTATGGGTCAGCATTTGTTTAACCCTGGGTGTACAGGTTGCGGCCTATGGGTCAGCATTTCGTTTAACCCTGTGTGTACAGGTTGCGGCCTATGGGTCAGCTTTTGTTTAACCCTGTGTGTACAGGTTGCGGCCAGCGGGTCAGCGTCATGTTTAACCCTGCGCGTGCAGGTTGCGGCCGGTGGGTCAGCGTCATGTTTAACCCTGCGCGTGCAGGTTGCGGCCAGTGGGTCAGCATCGTCTAATCCAACATGCAGGCGCTAAGCATGGTTGGCGTTCACATTAACCCTACAGTTATTCCGACATTCTCATCATGTCCCTGTGTTATCTCATTTCATCCACAGATCTCCTCAATCAGCCAGCAAGGTAAGAAATGCTTCACATCTCAGCACTTCTCACTTCTCTTCTCTTTGGGGGTTCATCGGAGCGGTTTTCCCCTCCCGAATGATTATCCTACAAACCGGGGCCTAATCTCCAAACATCAGTTGATTCATTGTTGTAATCTGTCATCATAATTTTCTATACCACGTGTCCGGTATTAAACATGTATTTCATACATCACGTCTCTCATGATTGAAATGAAGCTTAGCGCAAGTTCAAGAAGGAAGACCATACCCCTGGTGTTACACGTCACTGCAAGCTCCTCTCCCATTAAGTAATCAGGGGCGGTACTCCCCAGCTAGCAATCATTGCACCTGCTAAACCCTTTAAATCTGTTCTTCCCTCTCTGTCAGTTGTCATTTCAGGTGTCAACGCACAACCCGCCTCCACCCCTTCGCCTCCTGTATCCTAATTCAGGGCCAAGCTAATCCTTCTTCCTCCAGACCAGACCGAACCATTATCACCACCACCAGTGTCTAGACCCCGGGGGGTTCATCGGAGCGGTTTTCCCCTCCCGAATGATTATCCTACAAACCGGGGCCTAATCTCCAAACATCAGTTGATTAATTGTTGTAATCTGTCATCATAATTTTCTATACCACGTGTCCGGTATTAAACATGTATTTCATACATCACGTCTCTCATGATTGAAATATGTTTTTCTTTATGAAAGCCATACTTGTTGGGAATTTAACAGTCATCATCTCATGACCTCCTCAGGACCAGCTAACCAACAAAGCTTAACTGTCCTCATACCCCCAGGCCCTCTCTGAACTTCTCTCCACCCGAAGTCAGCTTACCCAGAATCAGAAGGACCATTGTCTCTCTTAACTGTGTGACTCAATTCTCAAGGCCTGCAGGATGCGCATCATTAACTTAAGAAGAATGTAACCATTATATCTGGGGAAAATGTCCCTCGCAGTTATCTTGTTAATTTGCAAAGCCTATTAACCCTTAAAGGCCGAGCGAGCCGCCCGCGGCTTCAAAGAGGTAGCGTTCTAAAATGCTTAATAACTTTTTAACCGCTAATTCTATCCATCTGATTTAAAAAGTGAGGTAAAGCGGCTATTCTAGGCTTTTTGCTGGTATCACTATGTCCTTTTCCGGGATTTAGAGGCTCCGACGTGATCGGGGCAACGTTATCACATTTTACAGCCTTGATTCGTCAAGGAGACCCACGCGGCCCCTCTGTCTGAGCCAAACAGCCAAGGTTTTAGACTAAGTCCCACCCCCCTGTGTCCGGATAGGTTTAAAATGTAAAGGTCCAGGCAAACCTCTGCCCATGCTACCATCTTCTCGACCAATCAACATAGGTTGCTGTGTATGTTTTTGGCGGCGGGAGATAAACAAAGAGAAACAGAGAGACGAGAGAGTAATATACTAAAGAAGAGTAATTCTGCCAGCGTAAGAGAAATAAATACAACACGAGATATCTAGATACAGTCACACACACACACACACACACACACACACACACACAAATACACATACATACACACACACACACACATATCCCAAGACAAATTCAAACCAACATGTCAAAACGGCGTTACACTACGGAAGAAACCGTAGAATGTATTTTGTCTGGCGGACCGCTTAGCGATGCAGCGGTGGATTCCTCAGATTCTGAAGCTGACAACTGGCAAGGAAGAGGAGTATGATCATGGGATTGATCCCTTCGAAGATAAAAAAGTGAGTAACTTTGCTTATTTCTTATTGTTTGTGTTGCATTTATCGGTTGTTGTTGCTGTATAACGCCGAAAATAATTAGTCCTAAGAGTTTTTATAATGGATGGCCATTTGCCGTAATTGTGTCATAAAGTGAAGTCCTGAGCTCAAGATTCACTATCAATAGAGGCTACTATTTATTTCAGTAAAAAAACGTCAAGCAATACCTTTCATTTATTGCCTCATTCCGCTTGCCCTCTTTGGTTGTTTGTTATAAGGTCTAATGTTATGATATTCATTGCATTACAATTCAGTTACTGATTCCATCAACTAGTAATGTTAGCAGAGGGATAAAGTGTGAATCAAATCAAAAGTTGAGACTGTGTTTAGAAAACAGATAGGATGACACTGGAGAAATAAAAGCAATAAAGGAAATAAAATAAATTCAGACATTTATATCTGTATATTTTCCTCCCTTTTATTTTAGGACAGAGGATGAGAGAGGGGATGCACAAGCCACTGTCCCCATCAGTAGGCCTCCTTCAAACCGAGAGGGAAAATAATGTGGCCAGGAGGGTGCAGCATCCAGAAAAAAGGCCAAACCAATGCCAGCCCCCCTGACAGTGAAAGGGAGAGGAAGAGGAAGAGGGGAAAAAACATCTCTGACCCCAGAAGAGCCAGGAGCTGTTTGGAACGGACCTGAGGTGCCAGATACTGCCCAACAACTACCACACTTTTGCCCGAAAAGAGCCCGTGGAGTCCAAGGTTTTGTTGGTGTGGAGTATACTCCTGCACAAATATTTAGAAATTGTTTTAACAACCAAGCTGTAAATATCATCTGCAAGAACACAAACAAAAATGCTGAAAAGGAGCAGGCTAAGGGGGAAAAGTTTGTTTGGGAAAGCCGGTAAAATTCCTCATGTATGTCGGCCTTATGATGTTCATGGCACTTCTAAAACTGCTCAAAGTAAGAGACTACTGGAGGAAGGGATCACACCTAAGTGTTCTCTTTCCTGCTTCTGTCATGACAAGAGACAGGTTCATGGCAATCAGCAGAGCTGTACATCTGAGCGACCCAGACCATGATGAATCTTGATACATTTCCTTTGCTCTTTATATATTTTTCTAATATTTTGGTTATAGTTTGAAGATCATTTGCTCTTTGTACTTTTGCACTTTCTATATATTCCTAATACTTTGTTTATAGTTTTAATATAATTTGCACTTTGTTAATTTGCACTTTGAATTTGTTTCACTGTTTGTGTTTGTATTTCAATGTTCAAATTATAATATATATCTCTGAAACAAGTTATTTTTGTTGCAATGTCATCTGTTATGGTTTAATTGTTTACTCTCTCAACCTTTTTTTGACAGAAGAAACATGATCAGTCATTTAAATATGGAAATACATTTCGTTTTAATTATTCCATATGATCCTAGGCGTTTTTCAGTGAAAAACGCCTAGGATAATATTGTAATAAATAGCTGTAACTTGCTCAGGGAACATAATATGCAGATGAAATTTAATTTGAAAGCCTAAAACATCTAAATGCAGCTTTGTAAATAATAAAAAAGAAAATCCCTATGTTCCTGGCGGAGTAAACAGTAAAAAAACACAACATTTGTACTGGCGTTTTTGAAAAGTGCTGGTAAATTCAGCCATTATCACACAAAGTTATGGTAAAATTTGGACTTCAAATTAGCCAGACTTGAACTAGAGGTTCTCCTGAATCAAATGAGGTAAGGCACTTGATGCTGACTGCAAGAAAAGGTTAGAACAGGTTAGGAGAAACAAATAAATACAGGAGAGTCAGGCAGGCGAAAATTCCGTCTAGGTCTTTAAGGGTTAATGGTTAACCGAGAAAAACACTCAAAGGGGTAATCTTTTCACTCAAAACAGAACTCACAAGTAATTCTGCATTTTACCTCCTCAAAAATAGCCTAAAAACACCCTTTTGATAAAAGGGTAAAAGTGAAAGAAAAAGACTATTGCGCTAATCTACTTTTAAGAAAAAGGGAACATTGTTTCAGGAATCTATAAAAAACCTCTATATTTAAGAGGAAAAATGTACTTTGTTCCTTCAACTATTAACACACAGGAATGTATAAACCCACACATATATTAGGGATAACATGATGCAATACACCTCTTATATATGGGTGACATTAAAATGAATATACCAAAAATATGCTGCATCACATTTTCTGCATAATACTTTACATCAATTTCCACACTATCCAGAATCCTCAGCTATCGTTTGGACTACACCATGTGCTTAGCTTGACAAACCCCGTGATCAGTCCTCAAGCTCTGTGATTGGTTGACCTCCAACTGCATTCCATATGAAAAAAAAACGTTTCGTAAAAGATAAAATCATACTTTATTCAGCAGTGCTTGCTTTACTCTTTGAAAGTCATCACATGAATGCATTGTAATAAATGGTTCGGCTGCATTAAAGATAGACATCTGTCATAGTTCTTTATTTATCTAGGGGGGGGGGGGGGGGCATCAGAATAGACCGGAAACTATTATTTTATTTTAGTAATATTTTGTTTTGATATTATTGTTTTGTATTAACTACTAGACCGCTGGGTCATGTTAAGACCATCTTTTCTGTGTTGCTGTGGGTTTTTTCCATCGCTTTTGTGTTACAAATATCAAAACAATAACTAAATAATATTCGTCGTAAACTAAACCGGAAACAATAGTATATTTTACTTTGTTAACACTGTAAACTTGACAGCTTTTTAACCCAAACCACCTACTGGTTAAAGCACGTTATTACACGTTTGGAGTAATTGCAATGCAGGTAGATTATGTTGCTTTTTAATGACTGTTTAAAATGCCTTTTTCTTAATGTCTTTCATTTTTGTAAAGCACTTTTGAATGTGTTATATTTTATGAAAACATTTAAATATTAAGAGTACATACAAAATAGTGGGAAAGTAGAAGGTCAATGATATAAATATAGAATAGAAAATATCAAGAAGATACTCAAATGATATCTAGAATAAAACAGTTTAGTGCCTGATAGGAGGATGTGCTAACTAATAAGGCTTTATTTAAACATTAAAGAATACTTTAGGTTAAGGTCGTCTTTTAAATAGGAAAAAAGCTTTGGGGGTATCTATCTACAGATAAATATTAAGCCTGACAAAGTCTAGATTGCATGGTTTGTTTTGGAACTTGACAATCAACTTTCCTGCTATGTTAACTATGTTGAAGCACTTATTTCAACTGATATTATACACATTAATTATACTCTTATGTACTGTATGTAGATAGTATAAGAAATGTGCAGAATATGACAGTTTAATGGTGGAGGTATACACATATTGATAGATGTCTTGTAATGCACTGTTGACGAACCTGTGACCCAAATTTTTAATTCATTGCATAACTACACCGTAGTTGTGATATGTCAATAAACCTTTGAAAATCTTGAAATCTTGAAAGGGATGTGCAAAATATCAATTATATACAGTCTTTAATGAACGATTAGAGAATAACGAGTAATGAATATGCTTTATACGGATCTGCAGATAAATGTTTAGTCTTCTCAAGCACCAACTATCAAATATCTCTCCTGATTGTTGGCACTTGACAATCACCTTCACTGAATTTTACTCAGGTGTAACTAAAGTCTGATTTAAGGGTTGTTTATATTTCACATCATTAATCCAAATCTGTAAAGTAACTAAAATAAATGTAGTGGAGTGAAAATACCAGGTTAACCTTAAAGAAAGCCCTCAGGATTATAAAAGACCCCCATCACCCCAGCCACAAACTGTTCTGTCTGCTGCCGTCTGGCAGGCGGTACTGCAGCATCCGGACTAAAACCACCAGACTCAGGGACAGCTTCATCCCACAGGCCAGAAGACTATGAAACACCTGAACTTAGAAACAACATCCATAACATTCATCTGGCTGCTACTTAGAAATTATTTATCTAATATATCATTTTCCAATCATTTGTATACTCTTATTGCACTATTTCACTATTTGTTCTGTGTATCTGTTTTATTGCGTAGCACTGTTGGAGGAGCCTGCGACCTAAGGCGGGGGGGATAGGACACGTTCGATTCCTGTTTTGAATAGTGTGCCGTCGATGGGTTTCATTCCATTTCAAAATCCTTTTTGACGCTCCGTGTAAAATTCGCGCACTGCCACTCCAACATCCAATCACAGAGGTTGAGGACTGATCACGGGGTTTGTCAAGCTAAGCACATGGTGTAGTCCCAAACGATAGCTGAGGATTCTGGGTAATGTAGTGTCTTCTGCCATCCTAAAACTCCGAAAAAATATTTGTTTCTCCGAATCGAAGGGGGAAAATACAAAAGCATTGTACACAATTCAAACCAATCAATGTTGTGTAATTAACAAGGATAATCTGGTGTTTTTGAGTTGATGAGTAGTGCAGATATCACTGTAAAATCAATCGACTGTAAGGAGAATACTTACTTCCGGGTGTAAAATTCTCCGTTATCCAATGGGAATGGACGCTCGTAATACAATAAAGGGGACATGATCATTATCTTTTAAATAACGTTAACTAAAGGGAACAATCTATTTGACACAGCTGAAGCTCTGGCCTTCCTTAAAAACTAACTAATTTAATGAAAATCACAGTTGTATTATACACAATGCAGTTTTTTGAGAACAAAAATTCGTAACTAATGTAATTTTTACATTCTGACGAAAAATTAAAATTATTATGAATACAAATAAAATAAAAGAAGCCTCCCGTGAGGCTACATAGTAGATTTAAAAAACGTTTTATAGAATAAAAGCTCACTGCGGGACGTTGTAGTATTGCGTGTGTGGACCACGACAAAGGAGCCTCATTCACTTTACATCGGGGTTGTTTGCGTGGTGCCGACACGTAAATGTAACAAAGTTTGTGACTCCACCACGCATTGTGGTGTTAAGGAGTCGTGGTGGAGTCACGCATTCTGGTGAGATCAGGTTGCAGCATTTCCCTCTCATAGTTTCTAGTGATCAGACAGTACACATTCACCGCCTTAGACTGGCCAAAACGATGACACCGAGCTTGAGCCTGAAATAAAAAATTAAAAGAGGGGTCAAAAGAGCATCATGTGCAGCTGCTGTTCAACGTTTTTAAGCATTAAATGGGAAAATAATATACACTTAAAGAACCGAGGGAATAAACGGAAAGACTGTTGTTGTTGTTGTTGTTGTTGTAGCCCTATTGAACTATCTGTAGGACAGACAGAGCAGATCTATATATCGTACCTGCAGGTCATATTGAGGGTTCCAGTCAGAGTGGAATATCACACAGGTGTCCGCAGCAGTGAGGTTCACAAGCTCTTGATCAGGTGTTTGATGTGGGCTGGCATGATCCTTTCTGCAGCGATAAATAAAGAAAACAAAGAAGACATTATTAATAATAGTAATGATGGTAACTGTAAAGGAATATTTTAGTCTTGTTAAAGTATATAGAGTTTAGTGACTTGTCCTCGGGAATCTGTTTCTGGTTAAAGTGTATTCCTGCCTGTAATGTGATCCATAGCTTCTCAGGAAGACACAGGTCAAGAGGTCATCTGATATCCTGTGGGGGGAGAAGCTTGGCTCATGTGGGTTTGCAATGCAACAAGTCTTTGTCTCGACATCTGGCATGCATTAAAGGAAAACCCGCGTGTTTTAGGGCCCTCCTCTTCTAAATGTATAGATGTGTTCCTGGCTCCTTGGTCTTCAGAGTTTGCTGGTATCTTACATGAGAACTGTGATATACTGTGATCTCTCCGGCCGTACGAATTCTCAATAAATATCAGTGTATTGACTAAGGCGAATCCAGTTTCCCTCATTTCATGATTGGCTCAACATTGCTGCAAAGAAGTTTTTACTTCACAATTGGCGTCGCGAACAGTTACCAACAGCATCTTCAGAAACTGGTAAGTGCTATTTCAAATCTATTTGAACATGCCTTACCAGGGTCTGTGATTGACGGTATCAAAAATTAACTGTGGAACAGACAGATGCAATTTTTTTGGTTTCCTCTGTGTGTGCACGGCAAATATTCGGAGAGACCTTAAAGAGGGCATCAGTAATGTGGAACTTCTGTTCAAAAGCAATGTAAAGATTTGTACTGAAACGAATCGCCGAGTTCTGGAGATTTCAACGGTTTAACTAGTTAAATCAACTCGCCTCGAAATCTCCCTGTTGCTGCTGCACGAGGGTGTGGGTAATTCCCCTCCCCCCCCTGTGGGGAGCAGCACACGGGGATAAACAAAGCACAGTGTCGTATTCTTCTTAAATCGCACCATTATGAGTTTTGGAACTAAACAGAAATATTATTAGGGTGATACGAAATATTTCGTCACGCTGTGTTTCATAAACTGAGGGGTTGTTGAATTTGGCTGTTGTTAAAATAAAGGGTACTGAATTAATTAAAAGTCTCTGCTCTCCGGATCAGGGGAGGGCAGAGCACCACTACATTAGCATAGTGGTTGTTGATTGAGAATAATGTAGTTATTACTCTTCAGCAGATTCCGTTCTTAGCACTTGTACAAGTATATATGAGTAAGAAGGCACTCATATTAAATATATTTCCCAACCCCCGCTGAAGTCTTTTTATTCGGATTAAATTAAGCTGGATGAGTTTAGCTGTCACCTGATGTTTGTTGCGGGTTCATGTTTGTTTGTATAATTGTTTCGTGTTTGTTTGTCTACCCGTCGTCTTGTGCATGCTTTGTAACAACTAATAATGAATCAGTCCACAGCCAGGGTAAAATGAACTAAACTTTAGTTATCTCACCAAAAGTAAATGACTTGAGAAAAATGGATGATGTAGGGATGTAAAGCAAAATTATACATTGTAATATACATTTCTGCAAAAGGAAAATAAATAGCAAAAGAGTGTTTTTATGTCCTGCGTCTGTCTTACACCCGGGAACCTCAGAGGCATCACTGCGGGTCATAAATACCAAAAAGAGGAAATCAGGGTTAAAAAATAAATAAATAAAAAATCTGTCTGCTCAAATAGGTCAATGTTGTATTATTTATTTCATTTATTCTTAATCTGTGTATTGTATGGTAATAATGAAAATAAAATAAAACGTAATGTATTGAACACATTCCGAAACAAAGCAGATAAGCACAATATAATTGTGATTGGAACCTTTTGCACTGTTGCTGCAAAATGAAAACTTTTTCATTATCTGTTTCCAACTGGCCACTGGAATAAGATAATTGATATAAATTGAAGTTCAATTACAGTTTTTAAATATAGTTTAACATTCTTTATTAAACTGTTTCAAATTATTTCTAGTCAAAATCCCCTCCTTTCTATACTCTGCTTGGTGCTGCAGAAGAAGAAAAAAAACGCAAGACACGGGGTCAGAGACAGGCGTGACCTCTGGAAGGAAAAGATAATCTGAAGCAGACCACAGCACGGTGCGTTGGGGGTTTTATGGCCTGAGCACAAAGGAAGATCTAATTGCAGCAGTCCGTTTTTTTGGCAGCACTGTTGAGCATTTTGAAAATGTATTTTCATGCCTCTGCAAGGCTTAGTCTTTCTATCTGTATAGCCACTGGTGTTAAGTAACTAAGTTCATAAACTCAACAAGTACTATACTTGGGCACAATTTTGAGATACTGGTACTTTATTTGAGTATTTAAATGTTTTGCTACTTTATTCTTCTACTCCACTACAGTTCAGTGGTACATGGTGTATTTCTACTCCACTACATGTATTTAATCCCTTTAGTTACTTCACAGATGTGGATGAATGATGTGAAATCTAATCAAGTGTTTAATCAGACTTTAGTTCCACCTGGAGTAAATCCACAAGCTACCGTATGCAGTATACAAAGTCATTCAAACTAGCTGCACCTTTACCAGCTTTGAGAATACTTTCATGATCAATCATTATAAAACATATCATATATAGTATTCTGAAATCAACCAATCTGCACAGTGACTACTTTTACTGTCGCTACTTTAACTATATTTTGATGACAATACTTTCATACTTTTACTTGAGTAACATTTTGAATGCAGTACTTTTACTGTAACTTAGTATTCCTACACTCTGGTACTTCTACTTTTACTCAAGAACAAGATCTGAGTACCTAAGCTAACGTTAGCCAGAAACCTTCCATTTTGACACACAGAACAATGGGGTGATTCAAAGTAATTCAAAGCAATTCACACAGACTCTTCCCTCTGTGAGGAGCAGCAGGTTCAGCTTCATTTAAATATGTCGTGTAGTAATAGATGGATTTATTTTTTCGGTAACACTTTATTTTGATAGTCCATAGTTAACAATCTATAAGTCATCAGTTGACATTCAACAACACTGTTTCAACAGACAAGTAACATGCATTCAACTAACTGCCAGTAGAATATACATTAAGCATTAGTTGATGATCAACAGATAAGCAACTAAAGTTTAGTTGACTATTACATTAAGCATTAGTTGATGATCAACAGATAAGCAACTTTAGAGTTTAGTTGACTATCTGTTGATCGTCAACTAATCTAGAGTTGACTATTAGTATACTTTTAGTAGGTTCTCCACTAAGCGTTTGTAGGCATGTGTTAGGACTATCCAATTAAAGTGAAAAACAGTTGAGAACAGTAGAAAGTCTATAACCTATCAACAGAACACATACATTCATCCACTAATTATATGCAACAGACATGGGGAATAAAGCGAAATGTTTTGCACAACTGATCACGAACACTGGATAACTGAAGTCAATACCAGGTTATAAAGCACAGTAGAACAAACACTATACACAGCATATCAGAGAAAGAAAGCTTTTTTATTTTAATAACATACTACAAGTAAAACACTGAACAGCTGTGAAATGGTAAAAAAATAAAGTTTGAAACACATTATCTACCAGCTGGTAGTCAATACCAGGCAAACGGGAAAAAATCACTACACTGCAGATTTGTACAGTTTAATAACTATAAATACAATTTTATTTTGCTGTGTTCAGGACGTTTATGGGCGTCAGCAAAGAGCCTTTGGGCCCAATGTGTGGGTATAACCCCCTGCTAATTACCAGGGTGTGCAGCTCGATCAGTTAACAACAATAATCTGCCTACAGAAAGGTCCTAAACTTATCTGTGGTTAGCATTCCTTATGTCCTTGATAAGTCTTCCAAGTACACCATGTTTATAGGTTCTTGCTAACCAGTAGGTCCACTCTATGAAGGAGAGCTGTTTTTTAAAAGTTTTCTCAGAACGATTCCCCCGCATACGCCAAACTTCCCTCTTGTATGTCTGCCATGCTCTCTCAATATTTTGTGTATGTAGTCCTGTTTGTGGATCAACATAATTCTGGCTGTGGTTGACCCTGACATGCCTGTAGCCCTCCTGGGAAAGACTGGCATATGCTCTCCACTCATCACTCACAACAAGACTTTGAGGCTTGACATGCTTCTTGATGATGGGAACAAGGGTCTCCTTGTTTCTTCTCTTTACAAGGCGAAGAATGGGACGTCTGCTTGCAGCTTTGATCTCTAGTATACCAAACACCCAAGATCTCTTCTTCTCCAGGTGTTACCAAAGCGTCCTCTTCCATACTACCAAAAAAACAGTATAAAAAAGTTTTTTTTAAAACAGTGTGAACATTATTACAACATGAATTTGTGCTTTTATTTTTGTCACTATGACCACATTAGGAACCAGAAAATCTTGACTGAAATTGATTGAAAACAATTACCAAATCTTGTGACACTGCAATGCAATTCAATCAATCAATCAATCAATGTTTATTTATATAGCCCAATATCACAAATGTTACATTTGTCTAAGTGGACTTCACAGTTTGTACAGAATATCAGTATGACAATACGACACCCTCTGTCCTTAGACCCTCACATCGTACAAGGAAACACTTCCAGAGAAAACCCACAATTTAGTCTTGACTCTGGCTTTGTGTGAATATTGAATTATTTATTCATTATGTATGTAATGTTTGAGTTAGGAACACCTGTTCCTGTTTTATTTGACTAATATATAAGATAAATACAGAAGCCTAATGCATTCACCCGAGAAAAAAAGGTTTTTCACGAGAACTTTTCCTGGAATTCTGAGATAATAATCTTGTAAATTAATAAAAACAGAAACATTTTATTTCTCACGTGTATGCATTACGCTTCCGTAAATAAACCTTCTTTAGGTTAAACAAATACAATAAAATAAACTTTCCTAAAATGAGTATTTCACATAATCACATTTTTCATCAATGTTTTTTATTAACTGATTGACAACTTTAGGGAGAGTGATATTCATTTCTGCCATTTATTTTGTATATCCCATCTATGACTCTCCCCTCCCACCCACTCTCTATATCTATCCTAATGATTCACATAATGATGTAAGCTCTTTGAGGTTATAGAAAATGTAACACATCTAGTCAAGTGTATTGCACATTTAAATGATATTACCTTGCGTTTGTGGCAGAATTTGCTCTCATCAATGTGGACAAGGACATTAACTCCACCGACTTTCTGCTTCTTTTTCTTTTGGTGCTTTCCCAGGCTTTTTACACAGATTCTTCTGAGTTTCTTTGACATCATGGAAAGTGTTGCTGAGCTCTTTGCAATGCCATCTTGAAGCATGTCAACTTGCCGTAAATGCAAACCCTGGGCAAATCTACCAAGGATTAACACAAATAATGAAATAAGGACAGTGCATTTCCAAAAGAAGAAAACATTTATTTGATCAAGCTATAAGTCACGAAGCATCATTTATACCGAGTATATTGTATTTGGGCCATTAGTTTTTTAACTAGCATCAATAACAAGCCAGCCTGTCAATCAACCATCCTGTACATGGCTGACTAAAACTGATGCTCATTGCAACACAGTGTCACATCTGGTTGTATAGATAGAATCACCACCATACTCTTCTGTCAGAAGCCCAAACTTATGATTTATAAGAAATCCTAATGCTTGAAAGCAGAACAAAATAATACTTAAGAGCAGAAAAACTAAATATGGTCAACTTACAACATGATGAAATTAGCAAGAGCCAAAAGTAACGTCAGAGAGTTTTTTTGTTACTGTAACATATCTGGCCAATCAAGGCAGGTTATATGACAGGATATGCTCTTGTAATATTCTTTCAGATTGACCATAAATCCATGCCACCATACATTATGATAACAGCAATCTATCAAATACTGTAATAAGATAATACCTTTGCATTGCTTACCTATGGATGTACTTCATCCATGCGAATAAACTGCAGTGTGATTGTGAGAAAAGTGACTTTGTCCTAACACTTCTCCTCAAATGTCCACATCTTTTACGTCGGCATTCCCTGTAAATTGCAGGACATCAAATTGTATGATAAACTGAACATTTTCTATGTGTGTGTTACGCACACATACACACACTAAATTGGATATATAATGTATTCAAATAACAGCAGCTGATGTAAAAACCATGATGTTTATGCAAGTAAGCCTAGTTCATGTCAGTGTCATTATCTATACTATACGCTGAAATAAATATGTTGTAACATTAGCTAGCTAGCTACTTGTCTAAATTGTATCTTGCCTCCATGGGTAGCTGAGGGAGAGAGAACAAAACTGTACATCCTAGAGGCCTCCTCACACTTGATATCTTCATTTTGTCCATACACAATCCCCACATGTTACTATTTGGTATTACAGCACTTGAAGTTAATTGACAAGGGCATTGACATTTGTGCATATTTCTTGTAGGTGTGTTACAAAATAACAAAAATGTGCCAAGAAAACAATGTACCGTCATAGACATTAATTTGTGAATTGCTTATCCGGGCCTTCTGGTTCCTTCCTATAGCAATCCATGGTTCTGTGTGAACATGCCCTCTAGTTAAGCTAACTTAATGCTTAATATTAGCAAACAATGTAGCAGAAGAATGTCCTATTCCTACCTACAGCCGATTGCATAACAAAATATGGGGCCCTTTAGTTTGCAAGCATTTTATTCTTACCAGATGTGATGGTCCTTGGTCTGGGAGGAGACCATCTTCATTTTGTGGCGGCAGTTTTTGCATTTCAATTTGCGTTTCATCAAGCCAATTGTTTGCAACCATTTTATTAATTTTAAAGTTGATTTTTTTGTTTCTTTAACATAAACTGTTCTCATAAGTTTTCTCTCCAGTGAAGCCATCGGACCGAGCTAGTCAATGTATATATTTATCTACCAGACATCCCAAAAATGCAAAACTGGCACACTTTAATTTAATTGGCTGGAGAACTTATGGGATACGCTTGATTTATATATAAACACCTCCCGGGACCAGCGTTATATGTACAGTCTATCTATGGTGTTGGCAGAGTTGACACGTGACTAAATTATATTCACCAAGCACTTCTACCAGCACCATACTTCTACTGCCTGATTGGTCTACTGCGCAAGTACGCCCTTGGATTTCAGATGTTTTGGTCGTCGAGATGGTAAGTGTCAACTTCCTTAGGTAACATTGTCTTTTTTTAGAAAGCATTCCTTATTACTTGCATGTGAACCAATATTGCTATCTCACTTTTATTTTCAGCATCGACATGGCATTTTTGCTCAGGTGCATTCAGTAACCCGCCCCTCATCTGACAACGGGAGCAGTGCCGTTGGTCCCGTGCATTGTACCCGCGCAAAGTCACGGAGAGAGATTAATGAGGCAGTAGAAGGAGGCGATACCATACAAGAAAGTGGTAAGTTGGGTTTATAAATGTGAAAGTAGTTGACGTTTGTGTGCTAACTTCACACTTTAGATATGCGAACTATCCTGACAAACTACCACTAACTTTATTAGCTATGTTAAATAACCGATATGCATGTTTAAGTTAACATGCATATCGGTAAGGTTAACATTGTTAACCTTTCCTACCAGCAAAGCTAACGACGTATAGCCATAGACACGGTCTTAGGAAAAAGCTAATATAACAACTAAAGTTATCCTTACTGGAGCAGCAGGGCTAGCGGTTCATATAGAAGGTTCCTTGGTAGCTCAAACAGAATGCTAGCTAAAATGCTTAGTTTGAATCTTCTCCTTAATGAGACCCGCAGGATCGCGGCCGACTTTACTGTCTTTAAGCGGCTGTACCGGGCTCGGTTTTGAAGATGGTAATGATGATATCATATGAAAGTAGATGACCTAATGGCATACAATCAGGGCCGCCCCTCCCTACAGGCCAATCACGCAGGCTGCATGGGGCCCCGCCTTGCGCAGGGGGCCCCGCCCAGAGGGCCTCAGCTGCTGTGCGCAGTCCTCTGCGCACCCCCCGCGAGAGTGAGAGTGAGAGGTGACAAGAGGAGCACGTCTGTAACCCGACACCGTTGCAATGAATCAACATTTAACCAATCACGGCTTTGATACGGCCACTAGTGCAGGTGAAGAGATGTCGGTGAAAAGACAGTTTCAGTCCGGCGCAAAAAACAAAACATAAAGAAACTAGCGCATCACTCGAAGGTGGGTTATTGTATGAGTCAAATGTACAATTTACGAATGTTGTATAAGTCAAATTGCCAATTGCCATCTTAAAACATCAGCTGCAATTCACGACATGAAGAAGGCAGTCTCTGCAGAGCATATAGGCTAATGAAGATGCAGTTATTTCCAGTATTCTTTATTTACCATTCATTCATTATGTTATGCCTTTTATCTGCTAATATACAGGAGGAAGAGTGATACTGTCTGTCTAGTTGGCTTACATAACAGTTCAAGTTTACAGCCTAAAAAACATGGAGCATTTGTTCCCCTTTTATTCATTTGTATGTCAATTTGCACATTTCATGGTGATGCTCAGCCTCTCCCCTTAACTCCCAACAGTCATCATCATGTCAACCACAACACAGAGAAATACTGATAGAAATGTGTGAGTAGTTGTTGATACATTGCTGACAGAGGGAACTAGAATACAGATTTAAGAAATATCAGTTTTTGAGCATGTCATAAGCATGTTTTGTCTTGACTATATTACAACTATATTATAATAAAACAATATAGTATTTTTATTATTGAATTGATTATCATTATTATTATTAGTAGAAGTAGTTTATTTGCATTAATTATGTTTTTATCTTTTTGAGACTAGTATTTGGCAGGAAATGCAAAATTCACCTGTAAACGCATACTGAGCGACATACATGCACATTTACCATTTACCTCACTGTATAAAAAAGTAACCGTTGATAATAATAATAAACAGGAATTATATTTGCAAAGTAGCCTACTTTGTTTCCAAAAAAAAATGTTTCACTCCTGTCGGTTGGGGGGGGGGGCCTCATCTCACAATGTCGCTTGGGGCCCCAAGTTGGCCAGGGGCGGCCCTGCATACAATGGTACCAACCACGTGATGCTAGCTTGTCGGCAATGGGGCTAAAAAACATTCTACATTTTGGAGGGAAAAACTGACATGGCAATTTCCACAGGGGTTTCCTTGACATCTAACTTCAAGATACCTGTATGAAAATGGGTTCTATGAGTACCCACGAGTCTCCCCTTTACAGACATAGGCCTACCCACTTTATGATAATCACATGCAGTTTTGGGCAAAAAACGTTTTTTACATGCAGTATAATGTGTTAATTACGCCTTTTCATAATGGTGTATTTCAATATTTCTGCATATTGGGGGCCCTATACAGTCTTGGAATTGCATTAATTGGGTTAGACTGTAAAGCGGAGACTCTTGTGGATCCAATGAGCTCAATTGTATTAATGTGTGATGATGTTAGTCCCCATAGTAGTCATTTCATAGTGAGACCATGTTTTGAAACTTGACATCAATGTATAAAATGAGATGTTGTGACATCTAGGATAATCACAGCCTCATGAAATTGTTCAACCACAAACTAGAGACATTTAGAGAATGTGTAGCTTTCCTAGGTATATTGACAATAAGGGGGTTTCTGAGCAGTTCCAGAACAGAAGTACTCAAACATGTGAAACGTTTTTCATACCAAATCATCGTTTTAGCCTTCTGACATGTATTCCTAATTTGTCATGTCCTATTTTGCAGCTGGTAACGTGGAAAGTAGTATGCCTGTCAAGCAGCATATTGCATGGAGAAAGAAGGCTGAGATGCTCCAGTCTCGGGTGGATGAGCTAGAGGAGGAAAATGGCATACTCAAGCAGCAGCTTGAGGACAATAACTCTATACAAGAGCAAGGTTTGTACAGGTGGAGCAAAGTTTTACATTAGGGCTCTCCAGAACCTGTGTGGCTTCAAAAATAATTATGGCGCAGTATACCACAACAGTATTTCAGCTATTATTGAATATTATTGCCAGCCTTTCAATATTATTTTTTCTCAAGTAACTATTTTTGATTTGGCCTTATATTTTTACATTTAGTGCATGTAGATATTTAGCTGGACAATGTGTAGGGTCACTAATGGCGTGTGTCCATATAGCGTTTTTCACTGAAAGAAAACTGCTGGCAGGGCGCTTGGGAGCACTTCATTTGTTTTTATGACAGTATCTTGACAGCATATCATCGCCCCTTTGCTTTTACCTATTTGGGCTACTATCAATTGCATTTAAAACTGTATAGCCTCCTATTGGCTGCTGCTTTATGTGCATCTTTTGAATTGTAAACAAAAATGGCTGCCAAGCCATCTATTTTTTAATTTTTTTATCAGGGACAGTGCACATTGATAAACATTACTGTAAATATGCCAGAGTTAGCCAAGAGGCTATTTTTAATCCGTAGTCCCTGGACATGTGCTTTCTACATGTATAGGTCTCTGCTCAGTGTTATACAAAGGGGTTTGTAGTTTGTTCTTGATATTCAGGCAGAGTACTGCAAATGTATTTTGCGTTATAAATCATACTCTTGAAATGTTCAACAAAAATATTAAAAACAATTTAACAGAGAAAATAAAAATTCCCAGGGAATTCATGTCTCTTATTTGGGCTATAATATTTACAATATTTCAGCTATTGTTGTCATTTTTAAGGAATTCCTTTAGGAATTTAATTAACTTCACTTGTGTATAGGCTGTTGACTGCTGCCTTGCATATTGGCTCTCCATTTAAAGATGAATTGGCTTAGACCACATGAGCACTAATTGATTGGAATTCATGGAAATACACTAATAGTGATAGAAACATTCTACACAACTCCTTTTTGTATATATAAAACACAAGACATCCCATCTAAAGTTTTGTGCACATTATTTGTACTTCTGCAATGTTTCTTCATACCCAATCTAACTCCACCGCATCAATTAGTATGCACTTCAGTTCATGTACAACCTCAAACCACCTTAGGTTATCAGTTGCTCAAGCTCAGTCACACCAATGTAATTCTGTAATGTTGTATATTGTGATAAAAGCAGACTCCTCTGGGCTTTAGGCGAATCCTTTGTGGGGACTCACACTTAAAGTTTATTTCTGTTTGTCATTTATCATTCATCAACAGATGGGAACTTGGAAGTAATGGCCACTGGAGATAAGGAGCCGGAGCCCATGAGGTTGGACTCCAGCACGGATTCCAGCAACGATTCCAACACTGACTCCAGCACTGACTCAAGCTCTACCTCTACCTCTGACTCTTCTGATGAGGGAAAGAAGAAAAAGAAGCAGAAGAAGAAAGGCAAGAAGAGAAGCAAAAAAGGGAAGAAGGAAAGCAAAAAAAGGAAGAAGGAAAACAAAAAGGCGAAGACGTCAAAAGGAAAAGGAGAGCGAGGTATAATAAACTAAGACACCTGCTGAATGTATTTAGGTGTTAGGTAATTAGGTTATTATTGTGAGCTTAGTGCTTTATACTGGGTTTGGGGCATACAATCCCATTGACCAATCATCATCACTCTTATCACCAATGTACTCTTCATCGTGCCGGAGTGGTTGGGGTGTAGGTTGAATGAACTAAAATAGAGACACACCACACGCTTACTAGAGGTGTAAATCTTCACTGGCCTCACGATTCGATTTGAATACGATTCACCTGTCAACGATTCAAATTCCCAACGATCCTCGATGCATCTCAATGTATTGCATCCTCAATTTTCTATATTACTGCACATAGCAAAACATGTTATCAATTAATACAAGCAGTCAGATAAATCTGAACTCCCTTTTTTATTTAGAACGTGCTTTCAAAGATCTGACTGTACAGACTTTAATATAAAAGCTTCTTTTCAATACCAGTATCTGTGTGAGCCACCTCACATAAACTTAATAAAAACAAAACTTAAATAATTCTGCAGTGCATTACAAGAGTGTTGTAATCTACAAAAATAAGGTTTTCACATATAAGCTCAGTGTTTCCCTAGGCTGACTGCTTTGGGGGGGTGAATGGGCAGGGAGATAACTTTTCAGATTATTCCGACATCATGTGAATGCAGCACAAAGTCGATGGCATTTACACTGCCTAGCAGCTACGGACCTTCCCTTACTCATAGTTCTTCTACTATGCGATATCTATGAGCGCACAGCGGACGTTTGATTCTGCAAGGAAGTGCAACCAAACAAAAAGTTGGGGATATTTAAACTTTTAGTGGCGAAGCGCAGCCAGAGAGTACCCGCAGCCAATCAGTAAACAGAGTCCTGACATGTTGACCTATGTTATAAAGAATTTCTTGTCGCCTGAAAACACATGAACACGCCTCAGAAAAATGTCATCATTGTGGCGATCTGCTCTTCGCAGCTGCCTGATGTGAATTTGGCATAACAGAGCAGCTGTTATTGGTAGTGAGAGCAACAAGTTAGTGGACTGCAGATCGTTTGAATGCCGCCTCACACCTCCGCACACACAGACACCCCGTGTGTGCGGAGGTGAGAGGCGGCATTCAAAGTGTAAAGCTCTGCCCTCGTTGAAACAGAGATCAGAGGAGAGGAGAGAAAATAGCGCAACAGAAAATGACAGCAGAACGCAGTAAGACTCTCACTAAGCTGATATGAAACCAAACTCCTGATTATGTTCCGTCACTGCATCGATGCAGAATCGTACATCGCGATGCATCTTATAAATGGAGAAATGTCCACCCCTCTAATGCTCATCTACTATGGCTGTTTGAGCTGAACCTGTAATGAATAATGAAATATAAATAATGTTCTCACCAGTTTTTACCACCAATATGTTTTGTATCAATAAATAGCCAATTATCTAACTAGATTTGCACACTGCACATACAGGCACACTACCTAGTACCTACTATAAAATACAACACATGTTCTAAAACAAATGGGAAGTCACACACATTCATCCAAGTTGTAGTCCCTTTTCAAGAGAAAATATGTGAGAAACACTATGGCTCACCCTGCAACTAAGACATTGCACACAATACACACCACAACAATTATTGGGGGGCAATAACATTTATTGACATTAATGTATTCTTTATTTTTCAGTGTCTTCCATCTCAGATGTGGTGGGAAGATATCGGCGTGTCCTTAGACTGGTGCAGAGAGGCTTCAGGATGACCAAAGCTTTTAAGAAAGCTCATGTTTCCAGGAATGCTGTGAAAGACACTGCAGCAATTGCTGAAGTATTCCTGGTGGACAAAAGTGTCCTAGACCAGTTTAAGGGTAAAAACACACTTTTAAAATTAGCCCAACTCTGTCAGAAGAAAATAGTCGGTGAACTGGCAGAAAAGATTGCTGAAATGAAAAGCAACAAACAGCTCATCCCCTTTTCTGTCAGGTAATTCGGAATGTGGGTTGAGCGTTGTTGTGGGGGGGTGTCACTACCCGATCTGCAGTGCGCATGTGCGAGATGGTCCGCCATATTGGATAACTCCGGATGGCAACCGACGGCAACCCAAGTAGGACAACATTGACACAGTGGCTTTTGGCAAAGCTCAAAAGGAAAACTCGAGAGAGATGAGTTATTGTTATTACAACGTGACTTCACTATTATTTAACAACTCTTTTTATTGGGTTCTTTTATTTGGGGTTAAGCACATTGTCAGAATAAGTGAGGAATTAATTTAACTTCTGTTAGACAGCTATCATACTGAATACATATTGACTGTGAATGTATGCAAACATGTTTGGCATATAGCTGTCTAACAGAAGTTAAATTAACTTCTCACTTATTCTGTCAATGTACTTAACCCCAAATAAAAGAACCCAATAAAAAGAGTTGTTAAATAATAGCGAAGTCACGTTGTAATAACAATAACTCATCTCTCTCGAGTTTTATTTTTGAGCTTTGCAAAAAGCCACTGTGTCAAGTGTCCATCTTGGGTTGCCGTCCGGAGTTGTCCAATATGGCGGACCATCTCGCACATGCGCAGTGCAGATCGGGCAGAGCTGCAGATCGGGTAGTGACAGGGGGGACGTTTTTTCATTTTGGGAAGCTACTTTGGGGAAGTGTTTTGGCGACCTGTTAATAATTATGTTTAGATGTCCTTTAGTAGGATTGAATGTGGTTCACAACTGTTCAGTGTTTTTACTTGTAGTATGTTATTAAAATAAAAAAGCTTTCTTTCTCTGATATGCTGTGTATAGTGTTTGTTCTACTGTGCTTTATAACCTGGTATTGACTTCAGTTATCCAGTGTTCGTGATCAGTTGTGCAAAACATTTCGCTTTTTTCCCCATGTCTGTTGCATATCAGTGGATGAATGTATGTGTTCTGTTGATAGGTTATAGACTTTCTACTGTTCTCAACTGTTTTTCACTTTAATTGGATAGTCCTAACACATGCCTACAAACGCTTAGTGGAGAACCTACTAAAAGTATACTAATAGTCAACTCTAGATTAGTTGACGATCAACAGATAGTCAACTAAACTCTAAAGTTGCTTATCTGTTGATCATCAACTAATGCTTAATGTAATAGTCAACTAAACTTTAGTTGCTTATCTGTTGATCATCAACTAATGCTTAGTTACTTGTCGGTTTGAACGGTGCTGTTGAATGTCAACTGACACATGTCAACTGATGCACTGTTGACATGCTACTAAATGTCAACTGATGACTTATAGAGTGTTAACTATGGACTATCAAAATAAAGTGTTACCATTTTTTCCTCTCAAGAGAGAATGTGTATTTTATGTTAGTATTTCAAAAAAAATCTCCTGGGGGATAATTCCCCCAGACCCCAAGCGGGGGTTGGGTTTTCAGCATGTCAACACTTTCACTTGTGAGGAAATGGCAGGATTGGCTCCAGGTCGCCCTTTTTATTTACTACAAGACAAATGTTTTTTATTTTTTTATTTCATACAGTTCAATTTGGATTGAGACAGGGAAATAATCTAAACCTCACGCGTGGCGTTTCACTGTCAAGGGGGCGATATAGCGTGTATGTAATTACATTTCAAATACTGATTTGAGCCCCACCACTGTATGGGTTAGCCCTACCATAGATTACCCAACACAAATACTCGGGAGCCGATAAGTCAATTAATTGCTTATCGCGACAGGCACACAATAAAACAGTGGAAACAAACATGTGTTTGACTTTCATTAGTGAATGAAACTGTGTGCCCTTTATAGTCTGTGTCCAATATTGTGTATTTGTATATATATATTATATATATATATCCGAAATATATGCTAAGGTCCCGCTACTGACACAATAGCAGTCACTTTGTGCGCATGTGTGTAATTAAACCCATGATATCAAAATCTCACTCCAGCCAGGTACCCAAAGTTAGCAACCCTGCCCATACCCCAATAATATTTTATTGCAGATCTACATGAATCACACAAACGACCTATTTTGGATTCAAAACGGCAAATTTCGCCAAAAGATGACAAGTTTGCATCCCTGCTTGTTATTGTTTTCATCACAGAGCTGGGAAAATGGTGTATTGATTACTGATCTGTGCATGTCCAATTTTTTAACTGACTTTAGTTCTAATGTTAATGTTAATTTGATTTCAACCCATAAGTAATTATTTAAATTAACTCAACATTCCACATGATGGATTAGTGTTCCACATTTTTCCCACTAATTTGTTTATGATTAGGCCAATGGTAAAGAGAGACATTGATGACCCTGTGTCCTTTTTGTTAGCACGTGGTTCCATTTTGTCTAATGGCGTTGGACAGCTTCACTAAGAGTCACCCAGTTCTACCCTGCTACAGTCCGGCTGAGTGCAGTCACAGAGATGCTATGGCTGCTCTACATGACATTAATGGTTTGGTCCGAGAATGGGCACCATTTCCTGCTCCCAGAGAGAATGACGCTCCTCACACTGAACAATACAGCCATTGACACTGTCTCACGTGGGTCTGCTCCCCCCCACCGAGCCATGAACTGGAAGCTGGAAGTCTGCTCTGAACACTTGGAACTGTCACACCAGCACCAACCCTTGGGTCAGTTAGATGAGACTAACGGCTTCACTTAGGGCATATGGATCAGAAATATGACTCTCGTTACCACGGAGTGGGTTGTTTGTTTTTTTAAGGCTATTTATACTGCTATGCAGAGTGAAGAGCCCCTACTATTTAAAAAAAAAAATACGCCTGATGTCAGGGGCCTCTTACTGTCTACTTCTGCATGTATTCACATTATATGGACCATTTTTCCACCTGGTGAAACTAGAGGCTGCACGGAACTCAGGCTACAATACAACCATTTTGTTCTGCTCTAACGATTCAATTTATAGATTCTACATCAAAATAGTTCGTTTTTATTGTTTCCAATGATAACGTCACCTTAAGTGGAGGAATGCAAACCTGTTTTCAAATGTAAGGTTTTGAATTTCTTTGACATTTCTCAGTAATGACACCCTCAGACGCCCACTATCATTTATGCTATGCCTTCAGTGGTAACTCAGATGCTTACATGGACTTGTATGTTTTACTTCATATCTAACAGAAGTAAGAGAGAAAGAGATGGGGAAGTGAGTAAAGAGGGAGATGAAGAAGAGAGAGGGATGAGAAAGAGAAAATAGAAAGAGATGGGGTAGTGAGTAAAGAGGGAGATGAGAGGGAGATGAAGAAGAGAGAGGGATGAGAAAGAGAAAATAGAAAGAGATGGGGAAGTGAGTAAAGAGGGAGATGAGAGGGAGATGTGGAAGAGAGGGATAGGAAGGAGGAGAGATATTTGCGAGTTGCATGCTGACTCTGAGTTTTCTCGATTAATAGCTTATATAGACAATACCATGCTTAAATAGACTCCTAAGTTATTATTTCATATGTGACAATATGTAAGAAAAGGGAGGGAAGAGTCAAATTATATTGAGCAATTGAGCAATTGATTTCATATTGGAACATTCATTTCTCAAACCTATGTTTTATGGAAGAGGAAATGTACTTCTGATAAACTAATCCTTGATCAAACGGTAAATGGTGAATTAATATAACATTTATAATCATTGAGAAAGGGTTATTCCACAGGGACTAGCTCACATTTAACTTAAAATAACATTTATCTGCTTTGGACTGATGAGTATATGATTCTTGCATGTTAAATTACTAACACAAACCTTACATTTATAATGTGCATGTGTCAGGAAGGCTCCCAAATCATTCTGAGGGGGCCTATCCTATTTTTGTAATTGAATGATAATGTGCTAATCCATTACTTTGAGTTGTCTGCACTCAGGAAAACATCCCTATCAAGTGTTAACCCAATAACTAGGACAGCTCTGAAGGCCAAGGGTCAGAGAGAGAGGATCACACTCTCCGGCTGCAGAGAGCAACTTATCCACGGGCAAGGAGGTCGTTCGAGATGAGAGGATTATAATCTTCAACTTTCTGATGAGATGGGATGCTTCTTCATCTTTCTGCTCGGTGGGCTCAGGCAGACAACTCTACAGGACGAGCGATGGTTTCAGAGGCATCAGGATGTGCCACTTGGAATAGGCAGGTGCACTGCTCTCAAGCAGATAGCAGAAGGAATACAGGCAGATGAGCCTCTGTTTCACTGGGAGATCATAAAGCGCTCACTGAATTGAGCCACAAAAGCAGAGCAATTGGGGGGGATTGAGATATGGCGCTCTGATGAAGAAGAGTTTTGAGCCAATCAGCACCTCAGTGCTAATCTACAGATAATTGAGATATGGCGCTCTGATGAAGAAGAGTTTTGAGCCAATCAGCACCTCAGTGCTAATCTACAGTATCAGGATGCCTTTACACACCAGACATTCTGTGTCATAAAGAGAGGAGGAAAACATGTTCTTCTAGCTCTGATACAAAGATAACATTTGAATTGAATGACCAGATGATTACAGATGTACAATTAATGATTGTTTTTGTATTCCCAATGAACAGATATGTGTTAAATAGTGGTGATAAATATATTTTGTCAGATCAGATTACACTTTCACACTAAACAAATAAATTAATTGATATTTTCAGATTTATAAGGTATTGAACAATAAGATATTTCTAATATTATAACAGACAATGTTACTATCCTTAAACATTACCAGGTCAAATGTACAACGAGGAAACCAGATTACAAGGCTCCCAATTCAGCGATTGAAATTGATTACAGTTGATACTCTGAATAAATATGACAGATTTTTGTAGACAAGGGATACTGGCCTATGCTGAAATATCAAAGTCTCTGCAGAGCACGAAACATGGCCAAAAAGACTGAGACCAAATGACCTTTGACCCTGACCGACAGTGTAACTTGAGAAGGCACTGTGAATGACTGACTCTGGGGTAAACCTGACCAAGACTTTACAACCTGACAGTGCGAGTGTGAATGTGAGTGTATGTCTGCATGTGATCAGTGCAACTGCATGATTTAAAACAATGACTAATCAAGCATGCTTTTGGACTAACACATTATTCTGGGGCTCTGTGGGAAATGAGAGGTTTCCTACAATTCCACAGAATTGGAAAACCGCACTTGTGACCCGTTTCTAATCTACTTGATGATATTTTACTCCCACAGTGGCTGTTTGCCGAATGTGAAACTTAAACTAAAACATGAAGATTCTGTTTCTTTTAGGACTGAAAGATGGAGAGAAACACTTCATTTCACTGAAGTGTTTACTGTGGAAAATGATGGATGTACATTTGTGAATGATGTTTGGTATTTTCTTATAATCAATTATTACCTGAAGGTTTTCTTCCCATACAGGATTTTGTTACACATGAGTTCATGTGTAAAAAGGGGGAGTGTAAATTTCACAATCTACATTTTTCAATCTGACCATTGATTGACAGTTTTAGAATTAACCTGCTCCATATCTGGGGATAAGATACTGTTTGATGGATGTTGACATGTTTCTAATATTGATTGAGTTATAACAGGTAACACAGATGCAGAATCAGTGGCCAAGGGGCTACTGTGAGAGATGTAATTCCAGAATGGAATACTGAAGAAGTTGACCTGTGATAATGAAACAATTTTGTAATATTTCAACAGGTATTAAAGTAACTGAGGTTTGAAATGTAGAAAGAACATATTACAGTTAAAGCTAAAACATAGTAATGTAATGAGACAGAATTTAATTTAGACAACATCATGTAACTAGCCTGGTAAAGAAGTAAAAGCCATAGACTTTATTGTTTAGGTCATTATGGGGATATACATTTCATCTAAATTCATAATAGAAAGACATTTGATGACAGTTTGTTGGAATTCTGTATTCATACGCAGTGGGGGATCAAAAAGCTGAGGGCCCAGGAGCCCTGAGCGTAGGCTTGAGGGATTTGTATCCGATTTCTCCACACAGGTTGCTAGCGCCAAAAGGGGGACCCAGGAGGCCGACACAGCGGAGTTCGTCTGGCTGAAGGTCATCAGGACAAAGTGGCTCAACCCCAGGTTTTCCGGCCCCTACCGAGTGACCCAGAGGACATCCCATGCCGTCCGCCTAGAAGGAAAGGGGGACAACTGGTACCACTGTAGCCAGTGTGCGGTCGGGAAAACACCTGCGAGGACCCAAGACGACATCAGGACAGACCTGGCCCTCGTCAAGGAAATCGACCCGGGAGGCGCCATCAGCGGGCCGGAGGATCGGGAGGACGTCATTAGCGGGCCAGAGAAGGAGGATCGGGAAGACATCTCTCCAGCATCGACCCAGAAGCCGCCGTCAGCGGATCGGGGGGGACAAAGACACGGCAAGCCAGGACGGCACAGGGGACTCCACTCTCCGCTGAAACAGGTTGATATAGCCGGTGTGGAGTTTGTTCTAATATCCAATTTTTTGAGGAACTTTGTTTTAATATCCCATTTTTTGAGGAACTTTGTTTTAATATCCCATTTTTTGAGGAACTTTGTTTTAATAACCCATTTTTTGAGGGAGAAGCTGCCCCTTCGTACCAAATGCCCTTGTTGGCTTACGCGTCGGAGGAGGACGAGCACGATGACTCAGCGGACAAGGACAATTTTTTTAACATATTTTGGTCTCCCTCCACTGTCATAAGAAGTTGTTATGGTGGACTGTTCCTAAAGGTTTAAAAGTGCTCTAAATCCCAGCTGCTGATGGATTTATATACATGTTGGGGAACAGACAGTAGAAAAGAATGACAGTGGTTATGTTTAAAATGCTGTGTATAAGTTGATCTCTGAAGGTGAGATCAAAAGAGGGATTAAAGCAAACAGATATTGTTCTAAACTGTATTAAAGTAAACAGGTATTATCTTGAACTGTATTGAAGTGAACATGTATTATTTGGGACTGTTTTAAAGTAATCCTATATATATAAACCTTCTTACTTACACTCCATGAGCCAGATACCCTGACACACACACATACACGTCCGCTCACCAGCACACACACATAAACTCATTGACCCAGATACCAGCACACACACACACATACACCTCCGCTCACCAGCACACACACACATACACTTCCTCTCACCAGCACACACACATGTTCTTTTAAAGGTTCTTTCTGGGGCCAATATAATCCCAAGCACCAATATATCTGTGTACAATGTTTGATACCAATATATCTGTGTACAATGTTTGATACCAATATATCTGTGTACAATGTTTGATTGTTTGGGAAAGAATAGTTTGTGTGAAACCTTCCTTGGGAAATTAAAGGAGTGGAGTCCGGTGGAAGATAAGAAGTGACTCTCCGCCCCAAATATGTCCATATATACTGTTGTTTAGTCATGCAAAATGCCCCCTGTTTCTGACTGGCTGGTCCCGATATCTGTATCGCACGGCAGTAGAGCGGGGAGCCCGGAGTGCTCTGTTTCAGGGCACTCTGTATTTCGTATTGTGTTTTTTACCATTCAAATCAGATTATTGTTATAACTTTTATGACAGTGTTTTGAACTCCTTCTCTTATCAATCTGACCAGGCTCATCTAAACGGACGGCGCGGAGCAGAGGGGGGCTTTAAGCCACCACTACTGTGTTTGCTGCAACAGCAACCATCCGGCTAGGCCTTTTGCTGCATATCATCTCCTCCCTCTCCACTGTTTCCAGTAGATCTCTACTGCCTGTCCAATAAAACAGAAATGCCTCAAAACAATCATATTTAAAAAGTTAAAAACAATAACTTGCTTTTGGCATTCAAATGTATTAGAATCTCACCTTTTTCCTGGATGTCAGGAAGTCGTTCCCTTCAAGTCCGCAACCAGTCATAGGAGTTCAAATGCAAAGCCTGAACGATGACAAGAGCAGGAGACTTACATTTTACAAGATAAGTAATACCAGAGCAGTGTTTAGGACATGCAGAGAACAGATCAAATCCCCTGACAGACTCACACACTTTGGTGATGTCCTCATCTGATGATGATGTTTCATTTTTAGCAGCAAAGTAACATTACTCAAGGTATATGTTGGACCCAACTCATGTACTGTACAGTATGTTTTGCATCTCCTCAACAATGGTCTGTATAGTTGAGTAGAAACAAACTGTCCCTACAGTTTCAGGTAGATTAACAAAGAAAAGTTTGCAATGAAGCACAAAACCCCTCTTTGTAATAAGCTAGCTGCCACAGAAAGTACAGCTTAACATGCTAACCTGGTAGAGTTAGCTAACGTTAGCTAACTTCATGTCCAACTAAAAACCTCTAACGTGCATTACATTGACGATTTTAAACACAACTTAACTCTCAACTTGTAAAATAACGTTAATTTAACATACCCGTAAATAACTACATCACGTTGTTCAGGGGCAACACAAACTGCAGAAAACGTTAGCTGCTAACTGTTGTTAGCTAAGACAGCTAGCTCGTAACAATAGCCTCCTAGCAAACTTAAGGTTACGTTAACATTAACTTAACGTTGTAAGAAAGCAAAACGAACGTTCGAGACATATTTTACTCTCAGACTGGGTGTAATTGTGTAGCGTTGCTTACCTCCAGAAGGACTTTTAGCTGTTTCCCAGTAGAGAGAGCTGTCAGAGCGGTTGCTTTCAGAAGAGCAGCATTGGGCGGACCAGATAAGACCAGAGAAGAACCAGTTAAGCACCAGAAAAGCACAAGAATGGTTCTTGAAACGGTTTGTTTTATTGGCAGTTTGCAAACCACTTAAGAGTACTGGATTGTGAAACAAAAGCTATTGAGTCAGTGTTGTGGTGCTGTTGCTTTGGTCTGGATCTGTGAGCTAACCACGCCCCGTTCATTTGCATATAAGGAATGGAAATGTCTCATCATGAAATACAAGTCACCTGAAATAAATAAATGCGTCATTATGAAATACAAGTCATCTGAAATAAATAAATATGTCATTATGAAATACGAGTCTCTTGAAATAAATAAATGTGTCATTATGAAATACAAGTCATCTGAAATAAATAAATGTGTCATTATGAAATAAAAGTCCCATGAAATAAATAAATGTGTATTTAAATGTACATGTATACATATTTATTGCCTCATTTATTTCAGAATTTATTTGTATTTATATGTATTTATTTAATTATTTATGTATTTATTTATTTATTTAATTTTGGCGTAAATGGCATTCCATAAAACATATAATCAGGCTACAGCCGTTGTGTATTTTATTATGTGAAGCATTAAATGGTTTTAGAAAAATATCGACTCTTTGTTTGTAGATATCTACTAAACTAAAGCAAATAAAGAGAGTAGGCCTGTTATACTGAGTGATATATTTTACACACTGCTCTGCTTTCTGCACGGACCTCACAGCTGTTCTCACTGTAAACATAGCATTGCGATGAAAGCAGTTACTAAAATAATATCCAGGGGATGCATGCAGAGCTGTCATTGGCTGAGATAAGTCCGGCCGTGCGTCACAACCAGAGATGGGGTCGTTACTAAAAAAAAGTAATTACATATTACTTTTTTAAAAAGTAATATATTACACTACTTCGTTACTCTCTACATAAAGTAACTCGTTACTTTACTCGTTACTTTACTCGTTACTTTACTCGCAGGGCCAGCCCGCCCCTCCCTACAGGCAGATCACGCAGACTGCGGTGCACCTACAGTGTGCGCGCCACAGTTTTGCCTCTGCGAGACTCCACTTGCACCCCCAATTACTATTGCATTAAGGAAGACATAACACAAGTCTTTCTTTTTATATGCTCTAAAATAGGCTACCAGCCTACCACAACAAACTAACAGTCTGTGAAACGTCAAGACACTAATGAATGAAACCAGTTCAAGACGCATTATTCTTATCATTCTTTATGAGGGAGGTAACGGTAAGGTATCTAATTACTTATGTATTTAGTATTCCATAACTTAGTAACAGAGATGGTCAAACTAAAGTGGTAGAGACAGAATTCCTACAATGAAGCGGGACATTGAACTGTTCACCCGTGAGAGGGCGATCAACAAAAGAGAGCGAGCGGCCCCGTTGAGGGAGTTTACAGATGAAAAGACTCAGCCATGTTTATGCAGCACTGCACGTGGAGATGTGGTCTCGCAAGTCGCGCAGATTACATAGGCCTACATGTATATAAACCTGCGGCGGAAACCCCTCTAGTCTGTCAGTGAGTGTGATTATTTTTATAAAAGTAACGAAGTAACGCGTGTCGGGGCAATGTTAGTAACTGTAGTGTGATTACTAAATTATAAAAGTAACGCGTTACACTACTCCGTTACCGACAAAAGTAATATTATTACAGTAACGCGTTACTCCCAACTCTGGTCACAACTCTTTGAAACATCTCTGTTCCCGGAAATGCATCCACGAAGGAGCCGTGGAGGACCGTGGAGGACCCATCAGTGTATCCTCGGTTATAGCTCCTCCAGAGAGCCTCCTCGAAGTGCATTTAGAGAAATGAGATGTCCTTCAACATGGCGCGCTAAAATTCATTTCCGGGTCACTACCGGAGGACCGAGGAGTCGAGGAGGGGGATTTGATGAAATGAGAAAGTGCCAGTGACAACAGTAGCCTCATCCCAATACCCCTCCTCGACTCCTCTCTTCCCCTCCTCCGGGACTTGACCCGGAAATCGATCAAGACATGCCATTTTGAAGGACGTCCCAATAGCTGAAATGCACACGGGCTGCGTTTCACTTCTCTTATTTTTCATTTCCTCGCTCCTCGGTCTCGGTCTCACCGGAAGTTGATTTGTCTGCGCCATCTTGAGTAGCGTCCCAATGGCCTTATTTTTGCCGGAGGACCGAGGATCGAGGAGCGAGGAGCGATAATGGAAGAGCTATAATCGAGGAACCACCAGACCATCCTCCGATGAAATCCTCAGACACTCGCCCCGCCCCCTTACTGTGTATCGCTCACTGATTGGACGATGCAGCGCATGCACTGATCTCATGCTTCTTGACATGAGAGCAGTACCCCAGCGGAGTGAAGAAAACACATGAACCTCACGGGAGTCACTCCTCAGTTTATACCGTGTTTTGTTTCAATTCATGTTTCATTTAGTTACAAATATGTGATATATCTGAACAACAAAGTGGTCAAAAATCATTTTATTCATTTTTTTGGAAACATTTTCATGATTGCTTTTTTCGTTTTACATTTTCATTTATTGTCATTTCCATTCAGTCAGTCATTAAGTGCTATTAAAATGTTAATGTGCTACATATCCACACAAACAAACAAAGTGTGCAATTCAATGAATGTTAATCTAACTGGGTTTTGATAGATAACATATCTCTTTTTCTTCTCTCAATTATTTTATTTCTATTGTGCACTCTAATCAATATTAATCTAACTAATGTTCGTTTATACATTTTAAGAATGGCGTTTATCTTTTTTGAGAATTAGTTCTTATTTGATTTTATGTATTTGGGTCTACAACAGATGATACAAATGTTTGTGTCAGTAAATGTGTACTAACAGAGGCGGGGGTGTGTGTGAAAATAACGGGGACAGAGCTGCTGTCAGACGATCATCACAAACGGACGTCGCTTCACGTGACGCTCCGGAGGAAAGGACGTCCCATTGTTCTTAAAACTCATTTCCCTGCTTCTCGTGGTTTCCTTGCGTCCCTCCATGCTTCCCTGGTGGGAGGGACTAGTCGCAGGGAAACCACGCAAGTGAGGGACGCAAGGAATCCATTTAACCGAAGTGAGAAGGACCCCTGGTCGATTTCAACAGAGAAATATACATCCATGAGGAAAACCGACAACTGGGAGTTGAGTGGAAAAGCGTCACATAAATGTATAAGTGCTCACAGCTCCGTGGGAATTATTATGTGCAGGACCAACCATCACTGAATTCCTTGACTAACAAGAGAAAGATTCATTAATTTCAATAAATATTTAACAAGAAATGGGCCGGTTCTAAGGGGTTATTCAGTTAAGCCCGGATACAGCTGTGCACATGTCATCATTAACAGACGTCGTTTAAGAGTGACGTTTGAGTGAACGAGGACATCCCAATTAATACCTGAGGACTCCTCTGTCCTCGCGTCACCTCCTCGTGTCTCTCGCTCACATTTTACGGAGGCGGAGCTAAGATGCAAGGAAGGGACGCGAGTGAGGAAAAGGAGGAGTCGAGGAGGGGTATTGGGATGAGGCTAGTGATAACGGACCCTAGAGGTTTCTCAATACTCAAATTTCCCCTCCTTGACTCCTATCCTCGACTCCCCTCCTCGAGACTTAGTCCCACCCACAGGAGATGCGAGCGGAGGACTGAGGAGGGGAACCGAGGAGGGGAAGCAGTAGGGGGTTAGAGAAATGAGAACTCCTCTCCTCTGAGCGGTCATTTTAAAGAGACGTCCATTAATGATGACCAGTGTTGGGCAAGTTACTTCCAAAATGTAATATATTACATATTACTTATTACTCTCTTTTGAAAGTAATAAGTTACATTACAATATTACTGTCTCTGAAATGTAATGAGTTACACTACTTTAGTTACTTTTTAGTTACTTTCACCAAAATAACCTCAAAAGAATGGCTAGGTATTTGAAATGCTGAAATGTAGTTTAGTGCAGCTCATTATACATCCAGTGAAGGGCAATGTGGTATAGCATAACAACTGTGTAGGCCCTTAAGGCTACTAACAACTTGTATTACACGGCTTAGTTGAATACACGATTCTGATTGTAACTTCTTAACATGTGACACGTAGTTAATACAGCAGTACAGACCACTGTCAAGGACTATGATGAAGGCTGCTAAGGAGGATCAAGAAAGAGAAAGGAAAAGAGGTTAAAAGACGGAGCGCTGGACGTCAGATAAATCACCAGAAGAAGGCAGACAGGAAGTAAACAATAACAGGACACGGAATGGGCTCTGTAGTGAGTTTAGTATATGGCCGTGTACAGGCCCGGTTCCAGAACAAAATGACTCAGGTGACTCTGAGATTACAGGGCGCAGCAGTAGTAGGTTTACATGAGCAATAGTGGCCGGCAACAGCAATGACAAATAGCATTGATGGTCCCCAATGAACAGATTATGGCATTTGTTATGTTTTGAAACCAAGCAAGTGAGAACATTTCAAGTGAGTTAAAAGTGCAATCCTGAAATATCTTTGTTGCGACCTGGCTCAAAAGGCCACAACAAAAAGGAGACACAACATGTCAACGGGTAGGTAAAGGTGTTTATTTGCACAACACTGGTCAATTCAACACATTGGTTATACTCATCAGAGCCGGGTGCCTGCAGGAAAACAGAGCGAGAGAGCAGACAGGAGCAGAGAGGCTTTAAAATAGCTGCAGAGCACCAGACCCAGGTGCCCTGAGTTACTGCAATCGGTGCAATCACTGGAGCCAATGCAGCACAGACAGAACAGCCACACCCTATCTACTGATGCACCCACAGGGGCATCACAGCCCCCCCCTTAAGACGGGGCCCCAAAGGGGTCCACGACAACCCAACATCCTTCTTCTTAACTCCAGCTTTTTACTTTCCATCTTAGGACTGGAGGACGCTCCTCCTCCGCCTCTGTCTTCGAGCTCTTGCCTTGCGATTTCGTACTGCTTCTTCGATTCCACTGCCTTTATGTCCCACTCCTCCTTGGGTTGGCTGGCGTTGAGCCACAGCATGTAGGCGCTCATCGGCCTCTTGGGCGCGCTGACCTCCTTCGGCCTCCTCTTCTTCGCTTTGCGGCGTTTCCTCTCTTTCTTCTCCTTCACCTTTGTCTCGATCTGAAAGTCAAAGGACCGTGTTGGGCCACTTTTTCCAGACTCCGAAACAGGTAGGTCAGTAGACATCCTACGGCTCTGCACACGCGTAATAGTATAAAAAGGAGACACACTTGGAAATTGCAAACCACTCTTATCTGGCTCTACAGATGCCAACGGTCTGGAAACCACCACAGGCGGTGGCACACCTGCCCACACCACACAACCAGCAAGATCGTTGCCCAAAATCATCTGTACCCCATCAAGTGGCAATGCGGGACGCACGCCGATAGACACAACTCCCCGTACCAGCTCACAATCCAGCACTACTGTATGACGTCGCACAGGAATCAAGCCCATCTCCATTCCCCTCATCAGCACAAAATCCCCCGTCTCTGTCTCTGACGAAAAAGGCAACACTGACTCAACAATAAATGAGTATCTAGCTGCTGTGTCACGCAACACCTTAATCGGAACATACTTGTCACTACCAACTATTGACACAACGGCTTCCGTTATGAACGGCCCAAAAACAGAACCCACATCCAAGTCGGCACAAACCAGCTTCTTATCAGGCACCATGCCCGATCCTACACCCTGTGGCTTTTTAACCAACACGGCAGAACAACACATGGCTGGAGCATGTGGTGACAAACGAGGCTTCCCCTTCGTTTCCAGCAATGGACACTGCTCCTTCCAATAACCCCCACCTTTGCAATAGTGACATTGGTCCACTTTGGCCCCCTCGGGTCGCCCTGTACCTGCAAATCTACGGGAGGAGCCTGGTGAAAACTTTGCACGGGCATCTCCATTGTCTTCTCCATGTTTCCAATCACCCCTAGAATATTTCTCCGCAAAACTGCCCTTATGTGTCAACACAAAATCGTCCGCTAATTCAGCAGCTCTAAACGCGGTGGGAGGTTTCTGTTCATTCACATATGTGGCCACACGCTGAGGGAGAATGTTTTTAAATTGTTCCAAGACAATGAGCTCACAAAGACCGTCAAAACTTGCAACCTTTGCTGCCGCGCACCACCGCTGAAAATGAGAAGTTAAATCACGGATAAACTCCACATGTGTCTGCTTATCTCCCTTGACCCCACTTCTGAACCTTTGACGATACGCTTCAGGAACCAGTTCGTAAGATTTCAACACCGCTGATTTTACTCTATCATAGTCCAAAGTATTTTCGCCACAAATAGCTGAATAGGCTTCCTGTGCTCGCCCAGTGAGTACACACTGAAGTAACAGCACTCTGTCCGAATCTGACCAGTTTCTTGCCTCTGCTATGTGTTCAAATAGAGTGAAAAAAATGACCGGGTCACGCTCATTGAACTTTGGCACTAATCGCAAGTAAGAAATTATATCGCCACTGCCTGATGCTAACCTAGCACCACCATCCTCCCCTGGAGAAAACTTGCCCTCTCCCATCAGCCGTAATCTAGCATGTTCCACCTCACATTTCATCTTTTCCACCTCCAGCACCTTCTCCACCTCTAAACGCTTCTCTACCTCCTGCTGCTGACCCCTCATTTCCAATTGCAATCTCTCCTGATTAAACTGCATGGCCAAAAGCTCCTTTTGCTGTTCGAATGTCAAACCAGCTGTCTGAACCACTACTGGCCCGACCCCTGCCACACCAGACTCACTCTTCTGTAACACTCCCCGCTCAAACAAAGATGACACGATGACAGCTTTAATGTCATGTTTCCGCTTGCTCCCTACAACAGCAATTTCATAATGCTCTGCTATTTCGATCAACTGCGCCTTCTGGCAACCATCCAAGAAAGATACTGAGGGCGCATCCACAAACGCTGACAAAGAAGCCATAATATATTGCCTATACCCAATCAGAAAGCAAAGTACTCAACTGTCAACACGCCTGGGCGAAAAGACAAAACCCAACAGAGAATCTCCCCCTAACTGCCTTACCAAAATCTTCCTAATCTCACCTAGTCTTCATGTGGCTTGCGGCGGGTAATTACACACTGGAACCCGGCGGATTTATGGAGCGACCTGCACGCAGGTAACACCAAGAAATCACGCGGATGTGCCCCCGAGACAGCTGTCCGAAAACAGCTGACACCAACCACGTCGCCACAACACTATGAAAAAAAAAAACAGACGGAACCCAAGGGGAAACGCCACTTAAGCCTAGCGGGGAAAATCTCTTTTACAAAAGTGTAACAAACAGCAATATCTTACCTTCTGATTGGCACACAAAACCTGATGCCATGTCACACACTAAAGCATCCTGAAACCCAAAAGACATGATGTGTCCCCCAAATAGCAGCGCAGAGCCAGCACACAGCTGGACCACAACAATGAATCAGCTGCTCAATGAGCACTACACAAACTATTTAAATAAATAACCCGTTGGACGAGCCCCCATTTGTTGCGACCTGGCTCAAAAGGCCACAACAAAAAGGAGACACAACATGTCAACGGGTAGGTAAAGGTGTTTATTTGCACAACACTGGTCAATTCAACACATTGGTTATACTCATCAGAGCCGGGTGCCTGCAGGAAAACAGAGCGAGAGAGCAGACAGGAGCAGAGAGGCTTTAAAATAACTGCAGAGCACCAGACCCAGGTGCCCTGAGTTACTGCAATCGGTGCAATCACTGGAGCCAATGCAGCACAGACAGAACAGCCACACCCTATCTACTGATGCACCCACAGGGGCATCACAATCTCATATAGTCCAAAGTGGACTGTGGCAAAGAAAAGCACAACAGCTTCAAAGCTGTACTGATAAAACAAATGAGAACATATTGTAAATCAAGGCAAATATTATTTGAACCAGCTCATGGTTTGAAATGGCAAACATTACAAATAAAAAGTATTATTAAAACCATGTACTAAATCATCACCTTGGTCCCATCATATACTCTGGGAAGAGAATATTTACTGTGCTTGAAAACTGGTATCACATCATCATGGGAGGTTGACTTTGTGACCTGGAGAACATTTCAGCTGCAACATTAGCTTGTTGATAAGCTTGGGATATGAGATCTTTTTGTAGCCATTCGTGGTGAAGGCATCTGTGCTATTGTATGCATTATTTTTGACCCAACATTTCTACAGGCATGGCAGAATATGGCCCTATTTTCACATGAATATTCTAGCCATTGTCTATTTGTATACCACGAGCTGCAAGATGACCGCCTAACCCCACTGTACTAATATAATATCCAAGGGATGCATGCAGAGCTGTCATTGGCTGAGATAAGTCCGGCCGTGCGTCACGCCTCCACCGTTCCCGGAAATGCATCAGTGGAGGAGCCGTGGAGGATGCATCAGTGGGCCTTTCTCACTTCTCTTATTTTTCATTTCCTCGCTCCTCGGTCTCGGTCTCGGTCTCACCGGAAGTTGATTTGTCTGCGCCATCTTGAGTAGCGTCCCAATGGCCTTATTTCTGCCAGAGGAGCGAGGAGCGATAATGGAGGAGCTATAATCAAGGAACCACCAGACCATCCTTCGATGAAATCCTCAGACACTCGCCCCGCCCCCTTACTGTGCATCGCTCACTGATTGGACGAGGCAGTGCATGCACTGATCTGATGCTTCTTGACATGAGTGCAGTTTCCCAGCGGAGTGAAGAAAACACATGAACCTCACGGGAGTCACTCCTCAGTTTATACCGTGTTTTGTTTCAATTCATGTTTCATTTAGTTACAAATATGTGATATATCTGAACAACAAAGTGGTCAAAAATCATTTTATTCATTTATTGGAAACATTTTCATGATCGCTTTTTTCGTTTATACATTTTCATTTATTGTCATTTCCATTCAGTCATTAAGTGCTATTAAAATGTTAATGTGCTACATATCCACACAAACAAACAAAGTGTGCAATTCAATGAATGTTAATCTAACTGGGTTTTGATAGATAACATATCTCTTTTTCTTCTCTCAATTATTTTATTTCTATTGTGCACTCTAATCAATATTAATCCAAATAATGTTCGTTTATACATTTTAAGAATGGCGTTTATCTTTTTTGAGAATTAGTTCTTATTTTATTTAATGTATTTGGGTCTACAACAGATGATACAAATGTTTGTGTCAGTAAATGTGTACTAACAGAGGCGGGGGTGTTTGTGAACACAACGGGGACAGAGCTGGGGCCTATACTACGAAGCTGGTTCAACCTAACCTGGATATGTTTGAGTTAGCCGGTTGGCCTAATCCAAAACATACGCGCTCTCGCTAAACTGTACGACGCTGGTTATCAAGTGGATCGCTCAAGCCAGCCGTTTCCTATCGTGTGCGTTCACATGAAAGGGGTGGTATTTGGAGCATTCGACCAATCACAAACATGGAGAAGCGCACTGACAGCGCAGCGTCATACTTCCTGAATGAAAAGTGAACTTTAATACTAGTCAAAAATGAAGAAGTTAAACTTGAAACATCCATGACTTAAACACTTTATCCAGGATAAAAGCCACATAGCTGCACCTGCAAGGTGAATACAACTGGCAAAAGAAAAAGTGTTTGAATGCGTACATTAACAGGTTTATGATATCACTGCCCCGTCTAAAACACGATTTGACTTTCATTACATTTGAGTGTCATGACCGAAAGAACGAGATCACGGATACAAGCGGCCGAGATGGGTTTTCTCCGCAGGGTGGCTGGTGTCTCCCTTAGGGATAAGGTGAGAAGTTCGGTCAACAGGGAGGGACTCGGAGTTGAGCCGCTCCTCCTTCGCGTCGAAAGGAGCCAGTTGAGGTGGTTCGGGCACCTAGTTAGGATGCCACCTGGGCGCCTCCCTAGGGAGGTGTTCCAGGCACGTCCAGCTGGGAAGAGACCAAGGGGTAGACCTAGGACCAGGTGGAGGGATTATATCTCTTCGCTGGCCTGGGAGCGCCTTGGGATCCCCCAGTCAGAGCTGGTTGATGTCGCCAGGGAAAAGAAAGTTTGGGGCTCTCTGCTGGAACTGCTACCCCCGCGACCCGACCACGGATAAGCGGGAGAAGATGGATGGATGGATGGACATTTGAGTGTTTCGTCAACTTAATGTGTTGCTTAAAATAATACTTCTGCATACAGTATGTGACACTGTAGCCTAAGTGTTGCACGGCCAGATACGGCTCAAGAAGCTGACTCAGATAAGGAGATATATGATACATTATGAAGTGATATGATGTGATATGAATGATAATGGGACACATCGACGTCTGCACTCAGTGTACTTATGTTGTGGCAGATATTTAAGTAAGCTTTCTTAACGCTAATGTTATAATAGTCAGATTGCTCTGAAGATGGGAGGTGATATTCTATTCATTTTCACGTTCACACAGTCGGTGATTTTTGCCGGCCGTCTTTCCTGCAACGGCAGCTTTTCTGTATTTCCTTTCTCCTGTAATATGACTTGATCGCTTTAAACTCCGCACACTGAGCTCTGATTGGTCAGGAGGCGGTGCTTTCACTGAGTTGATCTCTTAGCCAGCTTCGTAGGACCGGAAAGCCGGAGTGTTCCCTGAATTTAGCCGGCTAAGCGAAAATCCTGCTTCGTAGTATACCCCCCTGCTGTCAGACGATCAGCTGTGCGGCATCGCAAACAGACTTCGCTTCACGTGACGCTCCGGAGGAAAGGACGTCCCATTGCTCTTAAAACTAATTTCCCTGCTTCTCGTGGTTTCCTTAGAGGCTTCTCAATACTCAAATGTCCCCTCCTCGACTCCTCGGTCCTCGGTCCTCCGGTAGTGACCCGGAAATGAATTTCAGCGCGCCATTTTGAAGGACATCTAATTTCTCTAAATGCACACCGAGGATCGAGCGTCGAGGAGGCTCTCTGGAGGAGCTCTAACCGAGGATACACTGATGGTTCCTCCACGGCTCCTCCACGGATGCATTTCCGGGAACGGTGGAGGCGACTTATCTCAGCCAATGACAGCTATGCATGCATCTTCTGGATATTATTTTAGAAACTGCTTTCATCGCGTCGCGATGTTTCCAGAGAGAACAGCTGTAAGGTCCATGCAGAAAGCAGAGCAGTGTGTATAATATATATCACTCAGTATAACAGGCCTACTCTCTTCATTTGCTTTAGTTTAGTAGATATCTACAAACAAAGAGTCCATATTTTTCTAAGACCATTTAGTGCTTCACATAATAAAATACACAACGGCTTATGCTTTAGGAGCTGGTGTGTGTGGTACAGTGTGTAGGTGTGTGTGTGGTACAGTGTGTAGGTGTGTGTGTGTGGTACAGTGTGTAGGTGTGTGTGTGGTACAGTGTGTAGGTGTGTGTGTGGTACAGTGTGTAGGTGTGTGTGGTAGGCTACAGTGTGTAGGTGTGTGTTGTACAGTGCGTAAATGCGGCGGACAGACGGGTCTCAGTTGGTTTGGTGTCCTCTGCTTACTTTTAATAGGCCTACTTGTAAATACAACTTTTGGCCCGTAATTTCAATTCCCCATTTCAGCGACCAGAGAGAGGGGGGGGGGGGGGGGATATATCCAGTCTCTGATTGTGTTACGTTATTATGAGAGTGCTCTCATACTTTAAATTGTATATATTTATATAAATATATTTGTGTGTGTGTGTGTCCGCATCTGTAGCCTGTTATTGTCTCATTATACCGCACTCTCAATGAATTCAAAGTAAATATGTGGGGGAACAATGTTCAGCTGATCTAACAGAGATACAGCGCTATGACAAAACACTGGACAGCTGATGCAGCTGTTGCCACGTAATAATGAACGGACGTCTCTTTAAAATGACCGCTCAGAGGAGAGGAGTTCTCATTTCTTTAAACGTCTGCTGCTTCCCCTCCTCTCTCCTCGGTCCTCCGCTCGCATCTCCTGTGGGCGGGTCTAAGTCTCGAGGAGGGGAACCGAGGAGGGGAGTCGAGGAGGGGAGTCGAGGAGGGGAAATTTGAGTATTGAGAAGCCTCTCTTGCGTCTCTCCATGCTTCCCTGGTGGGAGGGACTTGTCGCAGGGAAACGACGCAAGTGAGGGACGCAAGGAATCCATTTAACTGAAGTGAGAAGGACCCTCGGTCCTCGAAGTGCATTTAGAGAAATGAGATGTCCTTCAACATGGCGTGCTGAAATTCATTTCCGGGTCACTACCGGAGGACCGAGGAGTCGAGGAGTCGAGGAGGGGAAATTTGAGTATTGAGAAACCTCTCCTGTTTCCACCCTCCTGTGCAGCAGGCGGCGGTATGCCCCGGCCTTCAGGCTGTCAGAGGAAGAAAGAACATTCCAGAGCTAACAGCCCGACCCGCGACCTCGAGCCGTGAGTGTGGAGAACAGTGACTACTGTATCTAGACCACTGAGGATGGTATGGACCTTTACTGAACAGGAAACACTGGAGTAAATGTAAGCGCGGTCATTTCGTCGTTACGAATTCAGTGAGCTTACTTACTTGGAGATGTGTCTAAAGTGACATGTTAGTCGGTGCAGGGCAGTTGTGAAGGTCTTATAACTGCTATATAGGCTAAACTAAAGTACCCTTGCGTAAAAAACGTGTTTAACGTTTACGGTTAGATCTGTCCGGTATTATTTGCTTTGATTTCTGTTTGTTCTTTGCCAACTAACGTTAGCTCTTAGCAAAGTTAAGGGCCACGTTACCAAACTAACGTCTGTCAGTTTGTAACACTGAAGCCACAGCTAACAGTCCCACAGCAGCCCGTCTCCTCGGGCTCCAGGTTAGCTAGTTCCAATGTGTGTCTGAATACAGCTGTAACACCCACATGAACAGTGATGGAATGTAACTAAGTAGGGAGTTGCAACCCTTTTGGGTTTTTCCCCAATAAGTAAAAAAACATTTACAATAGGATAGCTATTTTGCTATATTATACATTATCAATATGTCAGCTACTGAAACAATGTATTTAAGATGTTTTTATGAAATAAGTACAGGTTGGAAAGTGTATTTTTTTTTTAAAACTCAACAAGGACAGTTGTAACACATGCCAGGCACGGTTGTAACATGTTAATAACGGTTACCTTTTTCACACTACATGACAACAAATAGGGAAAGCTGTCAAATTCTAAGGCAACAAGATTTGAATGGGGTTTCACACATCCTCCATCAAACAATGAGCAATGAACAGGATAACAGATAACACACACAGCATCATCCTCTGAAGGATTAAACTGTTCTCTGAGAGGTGCTTCTACCTTAATGATGTAGACCTACCTCCTTTGAGCTGAGACCATAATATAAATCAGCTGCCTCCATCAGGTAGTCTCTCAAAAGCATCTCCTGCTCTGTTGAGAACACCTTCTTTGGTGTCCAGTAGCCTACTCTTGGGGGTGTTTGTGATCCCTGACTCTCCAACCTCAGCCTCTTTGCATGGAACCGGTACAGGCTGACATGGCACTTTGCCACTTCCCTGAATGATTTGCCCTTCTCAACTTCATTTGAGGCTCTCTGCAGCAGAGCAAGTGACACTCCCGTGTCTGTCTTCCTCTTTCTGACATTTGGCATATACTGTAAACACACACACACACACACACACACACACACTTTAGGCCTACTGTACAGTGTTATATTCTGTTTATTTTTACAGGGACAATGCACACCAATCAACAATACAACTGTATGCTTGAATGAACAATTGATCATTCAAGCAAATGAGCCATCATTGTAAATGTGCCATGTTACAACCGTCCCGTTACAACCGTCCCAGGACCACCAGTCTTGCTTCCACCCCCTGTGAACCTGCCTGATTGCTAGCTTGACCCATATTTAGCTAGTTATATTTGTAGCTTACAAAACAGTGATTCTAATAATACTAGTTTGGATTCCTAGACATTTGAACTCAAGACAGTATCCAAAAAATACATCATATAATTGTAGTTAATATTTTACCTCAGAAACACACTTTTGCTGATATCTTACGCGAGAAATTCAAACATGGCTCCTTTTTTTCTCAGCGATCTTACCATCTAACTGCGCATGTGCAGAGTGAGTTTCATCACTCTAGCTTGTTTGTGATTGGAGATATTGAAGGTGTTACAACCGACCCGTGTTACAACTGTCCCTGGTCTCCCCTACATTTACTCAAGTACTGCAGTAAACAAATTGAGTTACTTGCGCTTTACTTGAGTATTTTTCACATATTGCTACTTATACTCATTTTGGAGGATGTAGTGACTAGTTACTTTGCAGATTTAGATTACAATACAACATATTCAATTCGCTACTACATTTTTTATATTTAATTATAGGTTAAGCCAGCCAGTGTGTGTATAAAATGATTCTAATAACCCCCCTTTTACCAAGTCCAAACTTGGAGTTATGAATACATACCATTACTTTTACGTTTTAAACTAAAAGTATATTTTCATGTTATTGGCTTAACAATTTGCTTCAATAACGAGAAACACATCATCCATTTTATTAATATTAATATATTTATTTGTTTAATGTATTTTTATTCTTGGCTACTTAGAGTAGAAATGCAAAAGGTGTGCCCTGAAGACCTATAGATAGGCTTCAAAACCTAATACACAGCAAATGGAAAGATCTTTACCAATGTACCTGCATATTGGTTAGGTGTATCTGTTTTATCTCTAAACACTGCTTGTGGAAAAAAGTATATAAACAGTCACCCATGGACTTATATGTCAAACAAACCCATGTTCTTGTGTTTCCTCAGCATGGAGTCCGGTCATCTCCTCTCTCCTGAGTCCACGGTGACGTCCCTGCTGTCCAGCTCCAGTCACCTGAGGAGCAGCCTGCTGGCTCCTGAACACAACACCACCTTCAGATACAGAGATAAGGTCTGCTTCTACTGGGGTCAGCTGTCTACAGTAGGGATGGGGCACAGTGGAGGATATCTGCCTGTCTTTATTTCCTGTCTTGTTATCATAACCGAGCCAAAGTGGGCAGCCATTTATACCAGACCTGACAATGAGGTATTTTTCTGTACACCAGCATGGCACTGAGGTTCTCAGAGCTCAATCAGAACGTGTCGGTCGAAGTTATGCTCTGAGTTTTAGTTAAAGATCATTCTAAAGATCAAAGAAGGTTATTATTATGAGTGGTTCAAATACAAATTCTTACCTGCTTCCGATAAAATAACTCCAGCATTCTTTCTGTTCTTAGGAAAAATACAAAAAGACAAGCTGTTGGCCCAGAAGATGTTTATGGGGCTGGGCTTACTAAAAATGTATCTCATGCTTAATGATTGAATCATGGATATATGGATTGCAGAACTACACCTCGGCCTCTGCGGCGTTGGACGCCTACATCTCAGACTTTGAGCGGAGTCAGAGCAGCCAGTTTGTTACGAGGGGGCTGGTTCTGCCTCACAGTCTGCCCTCCACGCCGAGGGGACCCAGAGCGAGCACGCTCAGAAACACAGATGGTGGGTCACCACATTCTTTAAGTTAATACGTTTGTTTTATGATAGTTTATCTTTATGTGATTGTCTTCTTTTGTTTCTTTAGTTCTCAGGGAACATTTGACCGACAGAGAGCTGGACTTCCTGAGCCTTCCCGTTAGCTCCCTCCATCACTGTGGCAACAGAGATAGACTCTCCATGACTACAGACGAGCTGCTATCTATTCCTTATGACGGCTCAATGCCTGTCACGCACACCTCCGCCTTCCTCCAAGGTCATTAAACGCATCACTCAAACTCCCCCTGACTTCCTCTGAGAATCAATGCTTTCCCCTCACCTCTGACTTCATCTGAGGTCATTTAATGCATCACTCCTTTCTCCTCCTCCATCTTATGTTTCTGAATGCATCATGTTGGGATGATGGCAATTTTCTGTGTTTCAGAAATTGTGTGGTGACTAGGGGTGTAACGGTATCCATATTCGTCCAGAACGTCACGGTTCGGACGTCACGGTTCGGACGTCACGGTTCGACACATGCAGTCACACGACGAATACGCCTTTTTTTATGAGTGGGAAAAAAGTCTGTCACTGAGGACAGTATTCATTACACTATATATAATCCAGGGGGTGGTATTGTGCCTAAAAGCTGTTTGCCTGCCGCCCTTAAACAACAAATGAAGAAGAAGAAAACACAACAAAACGAACAAAATACAAGAAGAAGAGAAGTTAGTATTGCGATTTCAGATAACACACAGGAGCTAGAAGAACCACCTGCTTCGTTTAAATCAGCTGTGTGGGAACATTTTGTGTTCCCTGTGGACTACAATAATGATGGAGTGCGAGTGGTGGATCGGACGAGGACGGTGTGTTGGTGTTGTTCGACAGCGGTAACACACGCCAAACATGCTAAATCATATCAGAAGGCATCACCCAGATTTGCCAATAGCCGCTTTCACACCAAGTACTTTGCCGTACTTAGTTCCCAGCACTTAGTTCCCCCATGAAACTAAAGAGCAGATCGCGTTCACACCGGAATAAGTCCCTGAGGGAAGATTACTCAAATGAAGCCGCTGACGTCACTTCTTCTTCTGCTTTGGGTTTACTGGCAGGCCGCAAACAACTTCACGGCGTATACTGCCACCCGAAGTCCCCGGCCGGAAGTCCCCGGAGTTGGGGACTGGCGTCAACAGAAGCTGCTGGGACACCCAGCCGCTTCTACTGAAGCCTTCCGAGTAAATCGCCAGAACGCCGACACCTCCTCATCACTCCACCGCTCCCATGTTTTTTTTTGTTGTGTTGCCATAAGTTAGTCTTTCTCCGTTGGTGCGCTGGGCTAATGCTAATTAATGCTAATAATGCTAATGCCAGCAAATACAATGGCGGCTTCACAACATTTTTCAGAGTTTAACGGGGCGTGGTTTGCAATTCGCCCAGCCAATCAGAAATTGGAACTTTTTTCTCCCCAGGAAAGTACCTGCTCTCTAGCAGGGACTGAAAAGGGGGGAAAAGTTCTCATGAACTAAGTTCTCTTTTGGTGAGAACGCAAAATCCCAGGAACTATCGGAACTAAAAGGAAAAAGTACTCCGGTGTGAAAGCGCCTAATCACCGGTGCCCGGCAAAAGACAACAGCAGTTCAACAGCTGATCCCCGCTGTTTTTAAGAAGCCAATAGACATGAAAGCCGAGAGACCAAAATAAATAACGGAAGCTATTGGCATATATATTTCAACGGCTATACGCCCTTGAAACACTTTCTTATTATTTATTTTGTAATATTTTCAAGACATTATTTTTAGTTTTACAGCTTGATGAAATCTTTTTGTTTGACATCAGCCATTATAGATTATATGGCCATCTGCGTGTGTGTGGTACTGTTTGTGGTTTGTTTTTAACTGTATTACCGTAATTATTCAAAATGTTAGAGTTCCTTATTTTTATACTGAAACTTGCACTACTGTTCAAAAATAAATAACAACAAATTATTATTACAAATGCATAATTATTAGAATTATGCATTTGGGACTTTTTTTAAGCTTTTTCTTGTTGTGCCGAACCCGTACCGAACCGTGACCCGCAAACCGAGGTACGTACCGAACCGTGAATTCTGTGAACCGTTACACCCCTAGTGGTTACAGGATAAATGGGTTGATAGAACTAATAATCGATGGATGAGTCAATAACTAATGTTTTGTCTCCTCTGCTGATCCAGGTCTCCTGTCACAGTGCGGAGCCCCCCAGCCCAGAGCAGCACACAGGAACCGGGACAGACTCAGCAGCAGCTACCCTGCCCCCCAAATGAAGTCCCACCACCCCCATCCAACCAGGAGCTCCAGGTCAGTGCTCCTGCCACTTATCTGTCTCACTATGATTTTTTCTAAAAGATCTCCGTTCTCTCCTATTAGGAGGTCAGGGGTTCTCAACCTTTTTTAAGGCCCACTTTCCCCAAAAACAAGAACAAATGACAAAAATTAGTTATTGTCCGAATGCCGCAGCAGAAATTGAGACTCTTCAGATCAGGCAACATTTTAACAATCTTCTATTGTCCAGGTTTGGTGAGCCAGTGTGAATAGGAGCCTAAGTTTTCTGTTCTTATCTGACAGGAGGGGCACCCTGTGGGGTCTTCTGCTGCTGGAGCCCGTCTGCTTCAAGGTTCCCTGTGTTGTGTTCAGAGATGGTCTTCTGCATACCTTGGTTGTAACCAGTTTGTTGGAGCCATAAATGCACGTGTCTTTGTTTGTATTTTATCTGCACGTTTAATTAATGATGGTGTATTCACTTGTGTGTGTGGATAAATGTAATCACTAGGTGATCAGGTGCAGGTGTTTTGGAACGGAAGCAAACGGTTTTCGACCATGTCGGCAGAAGCTGTGTCAATATGAGCTGTGTGTGTTAAACCTGTTTGTATTCAGCGTGACTGCCGTGCATATATTGGTATCTGAATGATAACAGAAAGGCTATATGGACAACAAAATAAAAGGATCGATGGATTGAAAGATATACACTCGTATAGACATTGTTTTGTCATATGGAACACGCGTCCGAACTTACACTGAACAAAAATATAAATGCAACACTTTTGTTTTTGCTCCCATTTTTCATGAGATGAACTCAAAGATCTAAAACATTTTCTATAAACACAAAATAACCATTTCTCTCAAATATTGTTCACAAATCTGAAAAAATCTGTGATAGTGAGCACTTCTCCTTTGCCGAGATAATCCATCCCACCTCACAGGTGTGGCATATCAAGATGCTGATTAGACAGCATGATTATTGCACAGGTGTGCCTTAGGCTGGCCACAATAAAAGGCCACTCTAAAATGTTCAGTTTTATCACACAGCACAATGCCACAGATGTCGCAAGTTTTGAGGGAGCGTGCAATTGGCATGCTGACAGCAGGAATGTCCACCAGAGCTGTTGCCCGTGAATTGAATGTTCATTTCTCTACCATAAGCCGTCTCCAAAGGCGTTTCAGAGAATTTGGCAGTACATCCAACCGGCCTCACAACCGCAGACCACGTGTAACCACACCAGCCCAGGACCTCCACATCCAGCATGTTCACCTCCAAGATCGTCTGAGACCAGCCACTCGGACAGCTGCTGCAACAATCGGTTTGCATAACCAAAGAATTTCTGCACAAACTGTCAGAAACCGTCTCAGGGAAGCTCATCTGCATGCTCGTCGTGCTCATCGGGGTCTCGACCTGACTCCGGTTCGTCGTCGTAACCGACTTGAGTGGGCAAATGCTCACATTCGATGGCGTCTGGCACGTTGGAGAGGTGTTCTATTCACGGATGAATCCCGGTTTTCACTGTTCAGGGCAGATGGCAGACAGCGTGTGTGGCGTCGTGTGGGTGAGCGGTTTTCTGATGTCAATGTTGTGAATCGAGTGGCCCATGGTGGTGGTGGGGTTATGGTATGGGCAGGCGTATGTTATGGACGACGAACACAGGTGCATTTTATTGATGGCATTGTGAATGCACAGAGATACCGTGACGAGATCCTGAGGCCCATTGTTGTGCCAGTCATCCACGACCATCACCTCATGTTGCAGCATGATAATGCACGGCCCCATGTTGCAAGGATCTGTACACAATTCCTGGAGGCTGAAAACATCCCAGTTCTTGCATGGCCAGCATACTCACTGGACATGTCACCCATTGAGCATGTTTGGGATGCTCTGGATCGGCGTATACGACAGCGTGTTCCAGTTCCTGCCAATATCCAGCAACTTGGCACAGCCATTGAAGAGGAGTGGACCAACATTCCACAGGCCACAGTCAACAACCTGATCAACTCTATGCGAAGGAGATGTGATGCACTGCGTGAGGCAAATGGTGGTCACACCAGATACTGACTGGTTTTCGGACCCCCCCAGACCCCCCCAATAAAGCAAAACTGCACGTTTCAGAGTGGCCTTTTATTGTGGCCAGCCTAAGGCACACCTGTGCAATAATCATGCTGTCTAATCAGCATCTTGATATGCCACACCTGTGAGGTGGGATGGATTATCTCGGCAAAGGAGAAGTGCTCACTATCACAGATTTTTTCAGATTTGTGAACAATATTTGAGAGAAATGGTTATTTTGTGTATATAGAAAATGTTTTAGATCTTTGAGTTCATCTCATGAAAAATGGGAGCAAAAACAAAAGTGTTGCATTTATATTTTTGTTCAGTGTAGTTCTCCCGTTCCCATCCCTCAGTGGCTTAAGTATGGATAAAGTTAAAAGCCACTACACAGTTGTTATTTGAGTTACTATTGTCTTTCTATCATCTTTAACAAGTCCAGTGCCCCAAAACTGGCTTCAAAATAAAAGCATTATGAAATACTAGCTAAAATAATTACAATAAGCTAGAAAACAAATGTTTAATTACTAAATAACATAAATCAATGTTACAATCACATTTGACTTTTTAATTTCTTTGTCCTTCTCTCCAGGTGCAGAGGCAGACCGGGGGCAGCCATGATGAATCCAGACGTTGACATGGTCTCCCCCCACAGGGTGACTATCATCACATTGCAATGTGTGTTCTGGGCTCTGCCTCTTAACAGGACTGTAGTGTTGTCATGGTTTCCTCTTTGTGTCTCAGCAGTGTACACACAGAGCAGACCCCTCTGTGTGTCTGCACCTCCCCCGCTGGTTTACCTCCAACAAGACCGACATGGACTGTTCTGGGATCAGCAGTGTGCCGGACCAGAAGTACCCAGCCTGGATCCAGCGCTGTGATGTCAGCGAGCGGCCCCCACCCTCAGAGTCAGATTTGTGGGATGAGCAAGGTACGCCCCCTTGAGCTTTGATAAAAAATATGGATGCACCGAATAGAATAGAAAACCAACATATTATTTTTTAATTAAAGTTAAAAAATCTGTAGTATCTATGGCCCTTGTGTGCTTGTATGCACCCATCCATTTGCTGAAACATAACGTGTGTGTGTGTGCAGGTGCGCCGTAAGGGGGTGAAAAGTTAGGACGATTCTAAGGGCTCGTGACTGACAGGGGCCCAAACTATTTTAGAACGTGTGTGTGTGTGTGTGTGTGTGTGTGTGTGTGTGTGTGTGTGTGTGTGTGTGTGTGTGTGTGTGTGTGTGTGTGTGTGTGTGTGTGTGGTGTGTGTGTGTGTGTGTGTGTGTGTGTGTGTGTGTGTGTGTGTGTGTGTGTGTGTGTGTGTGGTGTGTGTGTGTGTGTGTGTGTGTGTGTGTGTGTGTGTGTGTGTGTGTGTGTGTGTGTGTGTGTGTGTGTGTGTGTGTGTGTGTGTGTGTGTGTGTGTGTGTGTGTGTGTGTGTGTGTGTCACCTGTAGATCCCAGAGGTGGCGCTCCTTCCTGGGTAGCAGAGCTGGACCACGAGGATCAGACCCTTTCACAGGCAAGACAACTCTTTTGGAACATATCATTAAAAATAACAATGTATAAAGTCAGCAGCTTGTGTGTGTGCAGGTTGACAGTTGGCAGACTCTGAGAGATCTGAGGCTTCAGTTAGCTGAACACATCTCTCTACTCGCTGCAGAGAACAACAGATCGGGCATTGTGGAAACTATGTTCAGAGGTAAAAGACAAACGACTGACAGAAGACTACATATGTGTTCTACAGAGCAACACTGATGTTCTGTCTCTCTGGCTTCTCCCTCCCTCAGACAACAGGCTGGAGTCTCTGATCCAGAAGGCCGATCAGGTGCTGAGCTGTCTGACTCACAATCCTGCAGGTCCAGTAAAAACCTCAGAGCTTTACCTGACCTTAGCTTTATTATTTAAGCTTTGTTTAGATGTTTATTTTTGTATTTTTATTACATTTAGTAAATTGTATACTTTATACAAAAAGAGAGCACAAGGAAGGTTAGCAAGCAAACTAAATCAGAAGAATTGAGTGTACTGGCAGAACAGGATTTACCTCTACAGTCAGGGGTTGCACTGCTCTTCACGTAGCTTCCTCATCGGACTGCAACTCCTCAAACCGCTCTGGACAGACCACATGGAGATGGCTAAAGGATTTGACAGTTTGAGCTGCTTGTGTATTCTTAGCAGAGGTGGCGACTCGAGTCACATGACTTGACTCGAGTCGCATATTTTTGGACTTGAGATTTGCTTGACTAACCAGGGCTCGACATTAAGGACTGCCCGATGGCCCGGGGCCATCTAGTATTTAGCTCGGGCAATGAAGCCTCACCTGCTGGTTGCCCGACCGGGCAATCTATTATGCCAGTATCATGCAGCTCGCGGATCCAGTAATGAGTGACCCGACAGTAAAACTAAACATATCTATAACTAGTTTAGATAGTTTGAGAGGTAATTAAAATAGCTACGTGTGATATTCTAACCTGAAGTGTGTGTGTTTTGTCCGCTCACCGCTGCAGGTGATTATGCAGAGCTGCGTGTCGACTCGTCAGCAGCAGCTGATCTCTCTCTCCCGTCAGTTTAGACTTCACTCGCGTTTATGTCCATATCGATCAGATCCAGCTAGTTCTAGCTAATGATATGACTACCTGCTTATTAAAAGACACCTAAACAATAAGTGTCGCTATGCAACCGGGTGAGGCCACAAAGTATAGCGCAGCATTATGCATTTGTTTACATGCCCACCGGAACCCCGAGGCATTACCAACAGATCAACGCACAATCAACCCACACAGGAAATCTCTTTCTCCACATTAAGTGTTAGACATTATAATTGACTATTCTTGTCTGTCACATACTTTCTTGTCTGTCACATAAGTGGCGCAACTGAAGCGGTATTGGGCTAAAGGGAAATTATTTTGACCGGACATTTTGACCGAAGAGATTTAGATTTGCCGGCTAACGGGAACTCTGACGTCGCCATTTTGTGTGCTTCGCGGATGCGCTCGGCTCCTCTCGACTGCTGCTCGGTCAGCTTCCGGATGAGGAGGCATTCGTTCGACCAACTTACAGTAGATAACATTACAAACATTTTTAACAGGGGCCATACTAGTGTAAATAATGTTTGTTTTGGCAGTTATAACTGAATGTAATGTTTTCTACTTTTTTACATCTGGGAAGCCATTTGCCTTCATCAGATGGAAAGTGTCTTGACCAACAACTTAAGTATTTATTATAGCTATGCAGGGCATGCAAGCGAGCAAACACAAACAAGAACAAACAAACAAGTGAAATGAAGAATACAATTGAAATTGTACAATACAATATTGTGGTGGTTCATCTTATAATTCAGTCTAGAGAATGCACCAGACAGCATCTAAGACCTGCACAAATCTAAATGTTCTAGGGGGACGGAGGCCCCCCAAACCCTTCGTGCGTCATTTCGTCCGCGCGCATTTTTCAGGGCAATCTCTATTGGGCTCAGGGCCATCTGTAAATTAGCTTAGATGGCCCAGAGGGCCATCTCCCAACATCCTTAATGTCATGCACTGCTAACATTGATAAAAGACTTGACTTTGACTTGGTATTCATGACTTGAGACTTGACTTAAGCTTGAGATAGATGACTTGAAAGGACTTGACTTTTTAAAATTAAATATTTGCGTTTGTTTTTGTATTGAGATATTACATTTATTTTTTTCGAAACGTGATTGGGTGATTATAGCGCCGTGCACGCAAACCTGGCAACCCACTAGACGGCAGGAGTGTCAGTTAACATGGCAGCGGCTAGCTTTACTCCAAAAATAGTGAAGTTTGGATTCAAGGATTATGTTATCGATGACGGTAATAAGAAGAGAACAGCGGTATGCAAGGTCTGCAGCATAAAGAACAGTGACACGACCACCACAACATCCAACTTCATTCGTCACTACAAAAAAAACCACAGAGAAAGGTGCGTGCATGTGTTGTGTTAGCTAGAAAGCTAACGTTAAGTTTAAGCTACGTTAGACTTGGTTTCAAATCGATTAAGCAAAGAGAAGACAAAACGGTAAATGAACACTAGAACCTCCAAGGGATTCATTTGGACTAACCCTGATACTGACGGGCTGTCAGGAGGGGGGGAGAGAGAGAGAGGAAAAGAGATGCCTCGTTTATTTCCCCTGTGTTATTATTATCAGAAGTTACTGTAAACTTTTGAATAATGTAGTTCATCTACTTTTAGTAGTTTGTTTAAATGTTTTAATGATGTTGTTTTTGTTTGTAGAAGTGCATCATTCCTTGATTTATTGTAAAATGAATCTGAACTTTTTGATCTGTTATGATGATAAGCTGAAGCCATTTCAGTCCTACTTAGTTTATAAGGAAATGATGAAGAGGAACAAATGAAATGATTTGAAAATGATATCTATGAAGGTGCTGACGCTGTTGGCGGTTCTAGTGTTAACAGAAATTTAAATTAAATATGTGTAATGGCAAATTCCATATATGATTTTCTTACCTGGAATTCTGCCTTTTTGAACAGACTTTTTGAGTCCTAGCTATATTGTCTGCAGTTCTAGGGTTAATATGAATCTAATATGATTGCCATCGGTCTAAATTAGATTTCAAATGATTAACTGTGTATGTAATGAAGATTATAGTGTGGGTTGAATCCATTTTCATAACCACTGTCTTTGAACTGATTTAAATGGGGAAACTGGGCTTATTCATCAGAATTTCGTATGCCTTGACTTGACTTGCTTGACCTGAGCAATGACTTGACTTGCTTGACCTGAGCAATGACTTGACTTGACTTGCTTGACTCTCACCACAGTGACTTGGACTTGCTTGATACTTGTAGGTCAAGACTTGAGACTTGCTCATGACTTGCACATGTAGGACTTACTCCCACCTCTGATTCTTAGTGCTCGATATTCCTATCATCAGAGATAAGTCCTAGCCATTTCCTATACAAAACTTCCCATTTGACTTAATAACAGTGAATGAAAGAATGCAAACATCACAGTACTGTCAAACAGCAGGAATACTTCTCTGTGGGCTACTGACATTTTTGTCAGAACAGCATCACTGCATGGACATATTTTTCCCACACAGTGCTACCTTGATCTGATTGTATCTGTTGTTGCAGCAGTAGGTGGAGCTGATGGATCTGATGGAGCTGTCAGTTCAGCGAACACTGAGGAGCTGCTCTCTTCCTCTCACTGTTGTCCACCCATCAGGTAGGACTGATTTACTCTCCCTAAAATCTTAGTTGCAATCATTTCATATAACCAAACGTACTTAGTACTCTGTGATGTCACCTGCAGGGACTCCGTGACAGTGGGGGGTGTCACAGAGGCTGGGACTGACAGAGGGGCTCAGGTAGGTGTTAACTTCACATGCAGACAGATACCGCTGCTCTCTCTGTGATGTCAAACCTGTGACTCTAATCCTGAGCAGCGTCCAAATACCTGTTGTTGTCCCAATATGTTGTTGTCCCTTTGCTGGAATAGGCCTTAATGCCACGTGTGAGAGCCAACATGCTTGTTTAGCCATTGTGGATTATTTATATTTGTATCATTACTTGTGTACACCACACACCATTGTAATGAGTCTCTTCCTGCAATTTTCACATCAAGTTATTTAGTCCACCTGTGGTGTGCCGGGCATGATAGGGTTGAACAAAGAGGGTGATTTGGTTCCGATACCTTTTGTAGTCTTGCTGTAAATGCTTGTTTATCTTTATTAAGTTGTATGGAACACAAACTTCAGTAAGGACTGCTCATTGGGAGCGAGTCACAAGGAAGAACCAAACTTAGCTTCCCGAAACCTAATTCAATTTGTCTCTACACCACCACTTCAGAGTTTCCGTTATACATTTTTTTTGCCGGTCAACATGTCCATTAAAGTTAAAATCTTCCGGACAAAATGTGCCGGTCAAAGGTCTTCTTTATTATTTATTGAGCTTTAAAACAAATTGATATGATTCGATATTAAACAAACTAATTATAGTAGATTAACTTCATTATTCAAAAGTGTACAGTCATTTACAATAACACGGGAATAATAAACGGAGCGCTCTCTCCCTCTCCTGACGGCCCGTCAGTATCATGCAGCTCGCGGATCCAGTAATGAGTGACCCGACAGTAAAACTAAACATATCTATAACTAGTTCAGGTAGTTTGAGAGGTCATTAAAATAGCTACGTGTGATATTCTAACCTGAAGTGTGTGTTTTGTTCCGCTAACCGCTGCAGGTTATCATACAGAGCTGCGTGTCGACTTGTCAGCAGCAGCTGATCTCTCTCCCGTCAGATTAGGCTGCAGCCACACGAGGACGATAACGGTCGTATCCGCTACAGTTCTCTATCCTATAGACGGTTCGGCCACACAAGGCCGACAGGGAAACGCAGATAACGATAACGGGTCCCAAGTAGTGTTGCATGGTCAGGGTTGCACACACATAGACTATACTTGGGCGGGCCGCCCAGGTATATTAACGGCCACCCAAGTATATTTCGTGACCCATTTAGGTTTTTTTTTTATAATTTTTTTTTTTATTCGTCCGTGATTAACTTGTGGACAATGATCCCTCGCTCCCTTGCTCTGATCTCGCCTCCTTCTGGCCTGTTAAGTGGCTTGCCTCACACAGGGTGACTGGCTGTCCACATGATGTGGCCTGCCGACATGGCCACTGTCATACAGATCATAAATCAAAGCCCTTGATTGGTCTCTGTGTCATTCAAGCTCGGGATAACCTCAGCTCAGGTGAGGTAAAGGACTCTCTGAGTGTTTAGATAGTTAACTTAGTCTAAGTTCTCAGTGGGTCTCAAACGGTGTGGTCACCATTTATGTAAACACATATTTCCATTTGAGAGGGTAGTGATTGATCTAATGGATAGTGAGGTGGGCTGAAGATCGGAAGGCTGTGAGTTCAAATCCCGCCAGGAACACCACCACTAGTGTGCCCTTGAGTGAGGCACTTAGCCCTTAGTTACTCCAGGGAGAATGTCCCTGTAATCGGTCATTATAAGTCGCTTTGGATAAAAGCGACAGCTAAATGAAATGTAATGTGATTAGTCAAATATGCATGAATAAATATAGTAGATTTAAACTATAGGGCTATCATTATAGGCCCTGCCTGTACCTGTTCGCTCTGCCATCGCGTGAAGGGTCTGCTAACAAGCGACCAACAGAAAGGTCAATGTTAATGTTGTTGCACGTCACCTCAACCCCCCCCCCCCCAAGTATATTTCAGATCTGTGGGAAACACTGGCAGTTAATGGACCAGCACCAGAGGCATTCCCATACACACAGGCGTTGGAGCTGTTCTTCATGAAATCCCAGAAGGATGAAATGCTCTGACAAACAGTGCCATCTTTGCGCAAAATGATTATACAGGAACGAAAAGTCAATAAATAAACATGTTGTTAAAACTTTTTTTTTACCTGCAGCTCCGCCTGCGATGGAGCGATGAGCGGAACAAAACACACACTTCAAGTTAGATCATCACCCTTAGCTATTTTAATTACCTCTCAAACTACCTAAACTAGTTATAACAGGGTTCGTACGGTCATTGAAAACCTGGAAAAGTCATTGAAATTCAAAATGCAAATTCCAGGCCCTGGAAAAGTTATGGAAAACAATATTTTTCCAAATATTGGAAAAGTCATGGAAATGTAACTAAAGTTGCATCAAATATAATTTACATTTGATCTAATCGCCGAAATAATCTGCGGTCGCAAGCTGTTATGTGCCATCATGGTGTTATTTTTTAATATATGAAGCGCGAGCTCGAGTCTTCCTGCCTGTCGGCTGAACTCTGCTGCTACATTACCTACGTGTGCGTTCGTTAACAGTAACTGTGTGGTCCGGAGTCACTGTGGCACAGACTGGATGGCTGGTGAACAGCTGTTAGAACGGGCCGTTCAGGTGTTCAGAGCAGGGCTCCCTGTCGGAGCGACAGAGCGTGATGTGCACTGAAAAGTTTTTCTGTCGCATTATTATTTAAAGGTCACATGTCATGGCCATTTCCACTGATCATAATTCCATTGTTGAGGTCTACTAAAATAGATTTATACTGTGCAATTTTCCAAACTCACATTGGTTTCGCATACAGCATCTCAGTAAAGTATGTGTATTCAGCAGTATTCACTCTCTCCACTAAACGGCTCGTTGCAGCTCTTGCCCCCCCCCCCCTCCCTGTGAGCCCAGTGTGCTCCGATTGGTCGGAACCAGTCGGGACGTTGTGAATCGCGCTGAGCTCCGTGGAGGTGTGATTTCCTTGTTTAGCTATACACAGCCAAACACAGCCAAACTCAACCTGAGCACACACAAAGTCACAGCCGAAGTAAAAACAATAAGTGTGGCTTGATATTGAGTAAGAAAAAGGTTGATAAACGCTGTGAGAATGGGTTTGCAGAGAGAATGGGTCTGCAGAGAGAATGGGTCTGCAGAGAGAATGGGTCTGCAGAGAGAATGGGTCTGTAGAGAGAATGGGTCTGCAGAGAGAATGGGTCTGCAGAGAGAATGGGTCTGCAGAGAGAACGGGTCTGCAGAGAGAATGGGTCTGCAGAGAGAATGGGTCTGCAGAGAGAATGGGTCAGCAGAGAGAACGGGTCTGCAGAGAGAACGGGTCTGCAGAGAGAACGGGTCTGCAGAGAGAACGGGTCTGCGGACAGAATGGGTCTGCAGAGAGAATGGGTCTGCAGAGAGAATGGGTCTGCAGAGAGAATGGGTCTGCAGAGAGAACGGGTCTGCAGAGAGAACGGGTCTGCAGAGAGAACGGGTCTGCAGAGAGAATGGGTCTGCAGAGAGAATGGGTCTGCAGTGAGAATGGGTCTGCAGAGAGAATGGGTCTGCAGAGAGAACGGGTCTGCAGAGAGAACGGGTCTGCAGAGAGAATGGGTCTGTAGAGAGAATGGGTCTGCAGAGAGAATGGGTCTGTAGAGAGAATGGGTCTGCAGAGAGAATGGGTCTGCAGTGAGAATGGGTCTGCAGAGAGAACGGGTCTGCAGAGAGAATGGGTCTGCAGAGAGAACGGGTCTGCAGAGAGAACGGGTCTGCAGAGAGAATGGGTCTGCAGAGAGAATGGGTCTGCAGGGAGAATGGGTCTGCAGAGAGAACGGGTCTGCAGATAGAACGGGTCTGCAGAGAGAACGGGTCTGCAGAGAGAATGGGTCTGCAGAGAGAACGGGTCTGCAGTGAGAATGGGTCTGCAGAGAGAATGGGTCTGCAGAGAGAATGGGTCTGCAGAGAGAATGGGTCTGCAGAGAGAACGGGTCTGCAGTGAGAATGGGTCTGCAGAGAGAACGGGTCTGCAGAGAGAACGGGTCTGCAGACCCGTTCTCTCTGCAGACCCATTCTCTCTGCAGACCCGTTCTCTCTGCAGACCCGTTCTCTCTGCAGACCCATTCTCACTGCATGCAGAGAGAATGGGTCTGCAGAGAGAACGGGTCTGCAGACCCGTTCTCTCTGCAGACCCATTCTCTCTGCAGACCCGTTCTCTCTGCAGACCCGTTCTCTCTGCAGACCCATTCTCACTGCATGCAGTGAGAATGGGTCTGCAGATAGAACGGGTCTGCAGAGAGAACGGGTCTGCAGAGAGAATTTCGCCGCGATCCCAACTGTCTGTTATCAGCCTGCAGCCAGGGAGGAGAAATCAGCAGAGCTGCATGCACTGAGTGAGTGAGTGAGGAAGTCCGTGGATTGGTCAATTTGGACCAATCAGCGGGGACTTAACGTAACGGCTCCGCGGACGTAACGTAACGGCTCCACGGATTGCTCCATTTCGTTCCGGGGACGACGTGACATCATGATGTACCCGGAAGAATCAAATGGACAGTGACGTATCTCCAACGAGGCGTTTTGGAGAGGTATTTTCTGTGTTAGAGTTTTACTCCCTACATGGTGTACTTTGAGGGTTTTGACTCTGCACACCGTTTACATGCATAAAAACCTTCATAACACACAAGGGGACGGGTAATAACCGGAAAAGCATGACATGGGACCTTTAAGGAATCGTTGAGCTAGCTAGCTAGCATACATTGTCACTATCTGCTAGCGTTAGCTTTAGCCTTAGTTTTCTAATAGTATTTTTCATAGGCTATAAACAGAGGTCGTATAAGTATAGATATTGTACTGGAGTAAAAGTAGAAGTACTCAGATCTTGTACTTAGTAAAAGTAGAAGTACCAGAGTGTAGGAATACTCTGTTACAGTAAAAGTCCTGCATTCAAAATGTTCATCAAGTGAAAGTAGAAAAGTATTCTCATCAAAATATAGTGAAAGTAGCGACAGTAAAAGTAGTCGTTGTGCAGATTGGTCCATTTCAGAATAATATATATGATATGTTTTATAATGATTGATCATGAAAGTGTTATCAAAGCTGGTGAAGGTGCAGCTAGTTTGAATGACTTTGTATACTGCAGGGTAGCTGGTGGATTTACTCCAGGTGGAACTAAAGTCTGATTTAACACTTGATTAGATTTCACATCATTCATCCACATCTGTGAAGTAACTAAAGGGATTAAATACCATTTACCTCTGAACTGTAGAGGAGAAGAAGAACAAAGTAGCAAAAACATTGAAATACTAAGTATCTCAAAAGCAGTGGCGAACCGTCAGGGCCTTCAAGGTATTCAGAGAATACCCTGGAACAAAAAATCGATTTAATTATATAAATAAAATGTATATAAAATGAATAAATGAGAATCGTATCTGTGTTGGACCATGCACTACGCATTTCAGTGGTTTTGGGGGGGCGGCGGTGGGGGGTGTGTGTGTCTACAGAAGGTCCAGTTGTGATAGACACGGTTCGCCACTGCTCAAAATGTTACCTAAGTACAGTACTTGTTGAGTTTATGAACTTGTTTACTTTACACCTCTGGCTATACAGATAGAAAGACTAAGCCTTGCACAGAGGCATGACAATACATTTTCAAAATGCTCAACAGTGCTACCAAAATTATAAACTGACTGCTACACAATTAAAATAAATGCTTTTAATAATAATAATAATAATAATAATACATTTGATTTATATAGCACACTTTAAAGACAAACGTCATCTCAAGGTGATTCACAAAGCTATAAGGAAAAATAAGGAAAAATATATCTAAAGGAGCATATTGGATAAATATATATATTTATATTAGATGTGACTCTTTAGCGTTTCTGTTATTATCACCACTGTTGCTTTAGTTGTTCTGACTGCTAAAATCCTCTGTTATACTTATACCTAATTTTAAAGCCGATATCCCGTGGGGTCGGGGGGCTTTTTCATACCTGATGTGTTTGCATCCCTGACTACAGTTGCTTTAGCGTGTAGAAGCTAGTAAGCCTACTATTTGATTTGTTTTAGATAGGCACTACATGTTTCATATGCAGACCTTATTTTCCTGTTCCATGTTAAAATAAAACATGTTCAGTGGTACCACTGAGAAAGAGTAATTTTTTTCGCTCATGGAAAATTAGGTAAAGATCATGGAGAAGTCACTGAAAAGTCATTGAAAATCATTAGTGAAAAAGTGTATGAATCCTGTTATAAATATGTTTTTTTTGACTGTCGGGTCCCTCATTACTGGATCAGCCAGCTGCATGAGACCACGGATACTGACGGGCTGTCAGGAGAGGGGGAGGAAAAGAGAGGCTCCGTCCTGCGTGTATTCTTATATTATTATATAGTCGTTATTCTTTTGTTTTAAAGCTCAATAAATAACAAAGAAGACCTTTGACTGGCACTTTTATAATTTTGTCCGGAAAATTTAAACTTTAACGGACATGTTGACCGGCGAAACCCCACCTCTGCTGCTAAATCCAGCGTGGAGAATAAACAGAAGGGCAACCATGGCAACCATGCATGCGCGGGAAGTAGGGCTGCTCAATTAATCGTATTTTAATCGCGATTACGATTATGTCTTGCAACGATTATGAAAACATCGTAATCAAAATAAAACGATAATGTTTTATTATTACTTTTTTTTTTTCAGCTGAATTATACTTAAAGTTCAGGGTAATCAACTGTTAAAAACATACTGTTAAAAAAAAAGGTCTACAATAAATTGATGTTTTCAAAGTAAATGGATAATCGTTTTTAATAATCGTGATATCAATTATTGACACAAATAATCGAGATTATGATTTTTGCCATAATCGAGCGGCCCTAGCGGGAAGTCTTCTTCGCTGCTTTTAGTGTATTTTGTGGCGGAAGTACAGCCCTTACAGGCCCGACATATGTACTACACCGTCTCCAGCGGGTCGAGTGGTCTCGTGTGAACGGACACGTTTCTGGTGCCTATTGCGTGTGGACGGAAGACTTTTTTGATAACGATTTCGGTTTGTTTCCGTTATCGTCCTTGTGTGGCTGCAGCCTTAGAATTCACTTGCGTTTATGTCCATATCGATCAGATCCAGCTAGTTCTAGCTAATGATATGACTACCTGCTTATTAAAAGGCACCCAAACAATAAGCGTTGCTATGCTCCCGGGTGAGGCCACAAAGTATAGCGCAGCATTATGCATTTGTTTACATGCCCACCGGAACCCCGAGGCATTACCAACAGATCAACGCACAATCAACCCATACAGGACATCTCTTTCTCCACATTAAGTGTTAGACATTAGAATGGACTATTCTTGTCTGTCACATAAGTGGCGCAACTGATGCGGTATTGTGCCAAGGGGAAATTATTTTGACCTGACATTTTGACCGGAGAGATTTAGATTTGCCGGTCTTCAGCATATTTTACCGGTCAAAGTCCGGTAATTACCGGCTACCGGAAACTCTGCACCACTGTTACAGCCGCTACTTTCGTTATGCCCTTAACTCTGCTTGTGACATTGCCATATTCTGTGATTCCTTAGACTGCCTAGCAGTGTGTATTCGGTGATTCGTTAGACTGCCTAGCAGTGTGTTCAGTAGGGTTCTGTACGAGCACACTGATTAGCAGTGTGTCGTAGTATTCTGTGTCTAGTATAGGGTTTGTGTGTGTGTATTGCGTAGATCCAGGTTGCTTAGCTCCTGTAGAACCGCATTTAGATTATTGACATTGTGAAAAAGCTTAGACCCAGGTTAGCTTAGCGCCTGTAGACCAGCATTTGTGAAACTATTGCTTAGACCCCGGTGATTAGCACCGGTTGATCAGCAACAGCTGTGTTCCCACACAGCTTCCTTTTGTTTAGTGTTTTGTTCCACTTTAGAAGTGAGGTACGTTCTTTCTTTTGTAGCATACTGTGCAACTCTCTTTTGGAGTCCTTTGTTGTTAACCCGTAACAGTTTGGTCCGTTGTTGGTCCAGGCTGTTCGTGTGGATATTATTGTGTTCAAAGTTTTGGTTACAAATAAACCACCGGTAACAATTACCAATTCCAAACTGGTCGTGTCGTGTTGGAAATGTCTTGTACCCCTAGCCAAGAGGGAACGTAACAACCACTTATAGCTGAGTTACATTACATGTCATTTCTTAGACGCTTTTATCCAAAGCGACTAACATACATTCAGTACTGTGGACAATCTCCACAGGAGCATTTTGGGGTGAAGTGTGTTACCCAGGGACACAACGACATGCTGACTGCAGTGGGATTCAAACTTGCTATCCCCTGATTCGAAGTCCATCACACTAACCACTGAGCCACAGCCTCCGAGTGGAAAACCTTTCCTCTTCCCCAAATGTTTCATGGAATGTTTCATAATCATGGTTTAGTGTAAGCATAAGAGCTCAAACAGTGGATCAGTGAATGCTGACGTCAGCTGTGCTTTTTATGACACGTGTTCAGAGTAAACAGTTGAAATGTTGAAAGTCAACGTAGTGACTTCATTAAAATATAAAACACTGACAAGCCAAGGAAATACTATTTCCAGTGTTAGCTGCTGCCTGCCACTTGTCCACCTGCAGACTGATCCCCTGTTGATTAAAATGAAACCATAAATCGACGGCGATCATTGACCTCCAATGACATTGTTTAATAGCATGTATGACCATTCTTGTAGATAAATAAGGCGCAGTATATATTTTTGGGATGGGATTAGCAAAAACCCCAGAATCTGTATTTACCGGCATTTAAATGACAATGGACGGGGGCCATGACATAGAGGGGAAAGTACCGGATGGGTTGCTCTCATCAATAGTCCAGGAAAGTCGTCCAGCAGCCATGCAGTTAAAGTGAGGCTCAAATGACCCTCTGACATATCCCCAAGTGCCCCACTCATGTCTGCTGCCTCCCCAGGGGCCGTGCTCCGGACTCCATGGAACCAGCGTGTTTAAGCAGCCAGGTCCAGTGGAGGCTCTGAAACAGATGCTGTTCAGACTGCAGGCGGTGGAGGCGGAGCTTCAGAGACAACCACAGGCTCCAGCTGCTGCAACACCTGCTGACAGGCTGCACACAGAGGAGGCTCCACTGAAGCAGGTAACATCACAGCGTGCTTCCAATGCTCATGTGAAATAATATAGCTTGTGATGCTAAATAGGGTTTACCTCATCTATTCTTTACAAAAGTCCCTGAACATACCTCAGGGCTCTGCTGTCAACATTCAGCTGTGCTGTGAGGAACAAAGCTAACTCGTGGAGAGAAAAATACCTGAGACGTCTGTAGGAGGAGACTTAAGAAGGCCAAATTCACCTGCCAAGTTCATGTTAACTTTTACAGAGGAGGTACATCAATCCGTGCTCTCTGGAAATGTTCTTCAGAGAATCAAACTAAACACCTATTTAACAGCTGATTGCTTACAAGTTAGGAGTAAAAGCGGTCAGAACAGAAGTTTGTGTCTGACAAAGTACAATGTTAGTAGCCTTATCTTATTCCTTTGTAACCCATCTTCTTTGCCCAGAGAAATAGTATTATACATCCAGGTTTTCTGTTATTCCTCTCGTTTGCAGATTGAAACAGCTTCAATGTCCACTTGCTGTCATGGTGACACAAGAAACTTGTTTAGATTTAGCTTTGCAGTTTTGTTTCATCGAGCCTAATTAAGATAACTGCAACTGCAGTTTGTGCTTTAGAATCATTAGAACAGGGGTCAGGAACCTTTTTCCTATCAAGGGCTATTTGCATTTTTACAACATCCTTCAAGGGCCATTCTAATTGTTGAACTTATAACCTCTGCTAAAGTGAAGACGGATAACACATTAAACTCAGGGGAATCACTCCTGAGTTTATTCTGTTTGTTTCGCAAATTATTTATCATCTAGTTAAAGATAAGTGCTAATACATCTGAACAACAAAATGGACCACATGCAACTTTCTTCATCTAAATATTTTTTTGTTTTGTTTTGTTATAAATCTCAGACAGTTTTGTTTGATCTAAAGTTTTTTGACATAACTTGACTCATAATCTCATCATTTCTTGGTTAACTATGTCACCGAACAACATTTGTGATCCATTCATCTATTTAGACTGCCATGTTCCGCCCATGTTGTGTTCAAAGACCCTGACGTGGCCAGGAAAAACAGTCAGGAGTCAGGAAAAACTGTGAGGAGCCTGTTATATTTTGTTGCAGTCTAGATTTAAAATAAAAAATCGAGGGCATCATTGCTCTGACCAAGCTACTGAGAGATAATCTCCTTATAAATGTAGTCCATTAACCAATAAACAGACCTGTGGGTGTATAACAGGACCCAGTCTGAGCCCCATTTGACTGAATAATTGTGGATGCAGACCCATACTGGGTTCTGCAGCGCTTGATTAAAACCACCAACTGCTCAGAACCTCATTGATACCAGCGTCAGTCATATCCGTGAGCTCACCAGGCTGGCACCATCAGAACATAGATCAGCTTATTTCCTACAGTCTACAGACACCAATCATAAAACACCACCCAATATGGAAGAGTATTTTTCTTTTAGTTTTTATATCTGGGGAATGTTTTCCAGGTGACATGGAGTTGTGTGTGTGTGTTGCAGAGATCTGAAGGTGGGGCCGATCTGGAGACTTTTCCTGGTGGACCTTCACTTCAGAGGTAACTGGCTCTGAACACATTCTGCTGGTCAGGGTTTCCCGTTCACATGTACTGTTGCTGTTGTCATTTATCCTGGGAAACATCTCAATATCTAAAATTGTTTAAAAACCTGGAAAAGTCATGGAAATTCAAAATGCTAATTCCAGGCCCTGGAAAAGTTATGGAAAACAATATTTTTCCCACATTTTTGGAAAAGTCATGGAAATGTAACTAAAGTGGCATCACATATAATTTATATTTTATCTAATCGCCAAAATAGTAATACTATAATGATAATAAATACTGTATCCTATAGTAATGAAACGTAAAATGGCATTTCACTGACGAGGTATTTTGCTGGTGAGAGATTTGAGTTGCTTTAGCGTGTAGAAGCTAAGCCTACTATTTGATTTGTTTTAGATAGGCACAACATGTTTTATATGCAGACCTTATTTTCCTGTTCCATGTTAAAATAAACCATTTTCAGTGGTACCGCTGAGAAAGAGTAATTGTTTTGGTCATGGAAAATTAGGTAAAGGTCCTGGAAAGTCATTGAAAATAATTGGTGAAAAAGTGTATGAACCCTGTAAAATAGGATGATGAACATGATAAACATTATAGCTGCTCAACCTCTAGCCCAGGGGTTCCAAAAGTAGGGGGGACCCTGAGTGGGGGTCACGAGATGATTACAAAATAAAAATTGAAAAAAAAGATGTGAAAAAAATGGTATGCATTTTTTTTAAATTATGATTAATAATAACGTGTGCATAGACCATTTTCAAGGGCGGACTGGCAATCTGTAGAATTTCCCCGCAGATGAACCACACCATAACTCTGTTTGTGTGCATACTCTCCATATGCTGCACTGTGCCCTTGGGAAGCCCTCAAATGTACATGTTCAAATGTTTGCATTAACTCGCACCAACACAGTTGTAAGTTGAGAGCAATGTTTTTGAAGAATATTTTCAAACCTCAGAGCTATGCATCACCTGAGCCGTCTGAAAGTGCTGGTGGAAGAACCCAAAGAGAAACCCAAAGAGGGCAGAAGGACGAAGATGAAGGACGTTACTCCTCTTCCTCTGCTGACGGACTCTCCTGCACCCAGCTGAAACCCTCCTGAAGCTGAAGTCCTCTTCCAGCACGAGGGCCTTCGGTTAGTGTGGCCCTCAACCCTCAGGCAGTGTGGACCTCAGAGTCCTCTCTGTCCTCTGGGACTGCTGGCTGTCACCTCCAGCAGCAACATCACATGGTCTTAGATTACGTCCGTTCTGGAGTTGTGTGTTGGATGAAAAGGTGCAATCCTCTAAAACATTACTCGGCCAGAGACTAAATCACATTTTTTGTTTTAATATGTTGAAGTTGTTTAAAGTGTTAAAAAACAGCTTTAAAACATTGGATACAGCTCACAGTTGTGGAAGTTTGAAAAAGGACATGGAGACAAAAAATATAGACCAAATAAACGTTTTGTAAGTCCTCTTGTTGGACATTTGACCGGGGTTACAGGAAATGATGGTTCCTAAAGCTCTAATACAATAAAAGGGATATCAGACGGAAAGAGCTGTTGGATGGTGGATTGTTTTACTTTTGATGGAGCGAGACCTCCGCTTCCAGTTTTTGTGCTGGTTCTGCAGCGTCTCAGTGATGTTAAAGACAATCCCTCTCTGAAGGAAGAAATGACCAAGCAGATGTTCTAAAAGTGTCATATTGATATCAGAAATAGCCAATATGAATAAAGGACATAATGTTGTTTGTTACTGCACTGACATTTTCTTCAATGATAACTCTTTCTATAAATAGCCAAGCTATCAGTGATGCTCTCCGGATGGCAGTGTCACATTGCTAGTTGGATACATTAATGCATTAACATGTTAGCATTCTGTCAAGTAAAACTAAACCTAAGCTTGGAAATGTGTCAGAAGTTGAACCCATTCATTTTCTCTTTTTTTATTTTGCTATACATCAGCATGTTTACCATGGATGTGAGCATGCTAAGTGGAGCATTTTAAATTATGAACGTTAACAAGTGAACATGTCAACTGTCACTGTAGCCATAATAACATGCTATCATTAAAATGTCTAAATGCCAACTTTTCCATGTTTTTACGTGTTAACATTACTTATTAATGTGATGCTGATGAAGAGGCCATGCTCAACTCCAAAGTCTAAACCCCAACAAGAAGAATGTGGTGATCTATATGATCAGACCTTTGGAACTTTACACTTTGATTATTTGGGAAAGCTCTTAGTTCAACACAGGAAGAAGACATTTTTTTTAAATATTTGTATTCATTCTTGCACCGCTCTATACACATAACAAGTGAAACAGATACAAAACTGTGAAACAGGGAAATATTATAACTGTCTGTCTGAGCAGAGGGGGTGTACAACTGAATCAGGGTTTAATGCCAAGCTGGTTTATACATATGAGGAATTAGCTTTGTTGCACATAAACACAGTAAGAGGAATACCTTCTAAAAAAGGAGCAAAAGGTAATACTATAATAACAACTATTATAACAAATGAAAAATAAAGAAAATGTGTACAGTACAAATATAACATATAATGTAATGTGGAGAGCTGTGCAGACTTTAATTGTCTGTCAGAGGCATAACACAGCTCCATATAATATTACTTTATGTTATAATAATTTATGGCGTTAAACTAACAAATTAGATATCGATACTGGAATTTACCACCACGTGGTAGCAGGCTGTGTGAGACGGAAAGCATGTGACCAAGTTTTCCATAGCTACTCTTTGGGTAGACTCTGCGCCGCACTGTTAGTTTCATGGATGTATAATGAGAAATAAGTTAGTTTAACCATAGGGTTTTAAATTAGAACTGTTGACAACCTGCTGGTGCTAACTCAGAAAAACGAAGGACTGGGAGGGGCTACATTGTTAACCAGTGCACTATTGCGGTAAGCATGTTGTAACTTCCGGTTGTTGTCATCTCCGGGTATCCCGTGTGCCCGTTCTGTTGCTGATAGCTTATTATCTTAACTTAATCGATCGTTTTAAAACTCTTGATCACGGCAACTGCCTGACGTAATCACACGTTACTATAACTTAAGCACTCACAACTCTCCTTCTCTTAGCGACTGTAACTCCACAGTTGCCTACACTCTTTTCGGGTTTGCTAACGGTAGCTACTTTAGCTTGATAGCTAGCCATGGCTCTTTCCCCACCCTCGGGTGCTATTTCCTGCTCTAACTGTCTCATGTTTGGTTACTTCCCTACCTCCTTTACTGGTACCGATACATGTGTTAAATGTAGTATAGTTGTTAGGTTGGAGGCGGGAATCATAGCCATAGAAGCCCGGCTCCGCATCTTAGAAATAAACTCAGCTACAGTAAAGCCCATGTTAGCCGGTGCGGACCGGCAAAAGGTAGCTCCTATTAGCCGTCCCCCGGCAACTCCCGAGCAGCAGGGAGATGGGTGACTGTTCAGAAGGGGCATAACGCGAGACCCGCAGGTCCCCACCAACCCGTTCATGTATCTAACAGATATTCCCCACTCAGCGAGACACCCGCTGAGAAGCCAACTCTGGTTATTGGTAGCTCTATTATGAGACACGTGAAATTAGAGACCGAAGCCTCCACAGTCACATGCATTCCGGGGGCCAGAGCGGGCGACGTTGAGGCGCATCTTAAACTGCTGGCTAAAAATAAACGTAAATACAGTAGGATTGTTATTCACGTCGGTGGTAATGATGTTCGTTTACGCCAATCAGAATGCACCAAACTTAATGTGGAGTCGGTGTGTAGTTATGCTAAAACAATGTCGGACACCGTAATCTTCTCTGGTCCCCTACCCAATCTGATCAATGATGACATGTATAGCCGGCGCATGTCATCATTTCAGCGCTGGTTGTCTTGGTGGTGCCCAGCAAACAATGTGGGCTTCGTAAATAATTGGACAGCCTTCTGGGGAAAACCTGGTCTGGGGCCTCATTTATAAAGGGATATACGCTCAAAAGATGGCGTACGCCAGTTTCTACGCAATCTTTGCGATTTATAAAATACTAACTTGACGGGAAAACGTGCGGTCCTCCACGCAAACTCTAACCCATGCGTACGCACTAAGCACAAAAACGGGAGAGACGAGAAACTGCGACACCGTTGGCAGAAGGAAGAATGGAGAGAAATGTGTGGAAATAATACCATCAATAAAATGTTACCTCTCATTTATCACATATGAAGAATTCATTTTCAAACATTGATTAAAGCCAATCTTAAAATGATTAAACAAACGCCTGTTTGCGACTCCTCAGTGTACACAAAAACATAACTTGGAGAAATAAATAATAATAATTTAGAATTACGTCTAAACTGAGGCCGTTTTGCATTTCTATAGGTTGTAGATACGACCGGCCGGGCCAGTAGCAGATCGGTGAAAAAATATTTAGCTGTCCACTCCTCATTATACACTCGGCACTCAATGTTGACTTTTCTTTTCTTTGGTCCACTCAATAGAGGCTTCTCAATACTCACATTTCCCCTCCTCGACTCCTCGGTCCTCGGTCCTCCGGTAGTGACCCGGAAATGAATTTCAGCGCGCCATTTTGAAGGACATCTCATTTCTCTAAATGCACACCGAGGATCGAGCGTCGAGGAGGCTCTCTGGAGGAGCTCTAACCGAGGATACACTGATGGTTCCTCCACGGCTCCTCCACGGATGCATTTCCGGGAACGGTGGAGGCGTGACGCACGGCCGGACTTATCTCAGCCAATGACAGCTATGCATGCATCCCCTGGATATTATTTTAGAAACTGCTTTAATCGCGTCGCGATGTTTCCAGAGAGAACAGCTGTAAGGTCCGTGCAGAAAGCAGAGCAGTGTGTATAATATATATCACTCAGTATAACAGGCCTACTCTCTTTATTTGCTTTAGTTTAGTAGATATCTACAAACAAAGAGTCCATATTTTTCTAAGACCATTGCTTCACATAATAAAATACACAACGGCTTATGCTTTAGGAGCTGTAGGTGTGTGTGGTAGGCTACAGTGTGTAGGTGTGTGTTGTACAGTGTGTAGGTGTGTGTGTGGTACAATGTGTAGGTGTGTGTGTGGTACAGTGTGTATGTGTGTGTTGTACAGTGCGTAAATGCGGCGGACAGACGGGTCTCAGTTGGTTTGGTGTCCTCTGCTTACTTTTAATAGGCCTACTTGTAAATACAACTTTTGGCCCGTAATTTCAATTCCCCATTTCAGCGACAAGAGAGAGGGGGGGATATATCCAGTCTCTGATTGTGTTACATTATTATGAGAGTGCTCTCATACTTTAAATTGTATATATTTATATACATATATTTGTGTGTGTGTGTCCGCATCTGTAGCCTGTTATTGTCTCATTATACCGCACTCTCAATGAATTCAAAGTAAATATGTGGGGGAACAATGTTCAACTGATCTAACAGAGATACAGCGCTATGATAAAACACTCGACAGCTGACGCAGCTGTTGCCACGTAATAATGAACGGACGTCTCTTTAAAATGACCGCTCAGAGGAGAGGAGTTCTCATTTCTTTAAACGTCTGCTGCTTCCCCTCCTCTCTCCTCGGTCCTCCGCTCGCATCTCCTGTGGGCGGGTCTAAGTCTCGAGGAGGGGAACCAAGGAGGGGAGTCGAGGAGGGGACATTTGAGTATTGAGAAGCCTCTATTGTTACAGATGCAGGTTCAAAGGTGAATTAGGTTCAAAGGTGAATTATTGCGTCATTGCGTCATTGTTTACGTCATGACGTAACCGTTTACGTGCCTTCTTATGACCCACACATCCTTTTACGTCGCTGATTTTCTCCGCAACACCGCTCACAACAACATCAATAGAAGACTGCGTCTGGTAGTTTTTAATTATACGAAGCCAGATTAAATTAAAGAACTACTTCTCTAACCTTGTACCTTTCTCCAGAGTGCCGTGGTGCATTGTTTATTAATGTGGTTCAGCTGCATTACCGCCCGCTGCAGTGCTGCTCGTCTACCGCAGTTTATTCTCCCGTTAACTCGCGGCAGCGGCCGCTGTAAAGTGTTCACTGTCTGACTGTCACACAAGCAGCTGATAAATATCCCCCATCCCCATCAGTGAATGTGTTTTAGTCTGAAAGCTATTTGGCATCACAACGCTGGTATGAACGTTTCTCTGGCATTCTACTGTGATGTTAGCTAATCAGACTATCTTGACTACTTGTTGCTATCATATTGTGGCATAAGCCGTTTTCTACACGCATATTTTACCGGCGTAGTTTTCGTTATGATTTTACTTGTGATGGCCACATGTAGCCCATGTATTGATTCCATCCGATATTTGCAATAATACAAAACAACAGGAAAACGTCTGCCTCTTCACAATGGTCAATAACAGTGAACGGATGGTTATTAAAGTAAGGTCAAATGAACAGAATCACACTAAGCCTGGTTAGTGTTGCCTGACTTTATATAAGTGTGTGGTCGCGTTCTGGTCACTTTTCTCAGCGCTGCTTGTTACAACTTGTATTCGCTGTACTCGCCATGAACTGTTATTGCTCAGCTTAATCTCGCCCCCTCCAATGTAAGCGTGAAATATTTGGTTCTTTGATCTTGCCGGGTTGCCGAGTGGGGCCAGCTGAGAGAATAGACCAGACTCCAGCAAAGGTAAATTGTGTCTAGAGTGCGCCATATAGTGGGATCAACTGAAATGCTGGGTATTTCAGGAAAAAGGCAAAAATAAATGCGGTCTTTACTATCATTTGGACAATTTTGTACCAATATTCGGCGGGCCGGATTCAAAAGCCCAATGGGCCGTATATTGCCCACGGGCCTTAGTTTGCCCATGCCTGCTATATACTGTATTTAGAGTGGAGAGCTGTGCTGATTTAAAAGAGGTAGTGTGGAGGAGAAATGTGCAACATGTGCAGTATTAAGCATTTTAAAAAGAACAAGATGTTGTTCACATGATGTCAGAGGCGCGGGAAGGTATTTTAAGTGGGGGTGCTGAGGTGCTGGACTCCAGTGAACACTATTACGGGCACTATAGAGCACGCACAAAAGCACTCTCCACACGCAAACACACAGTACACCCGCGACTGTTACAATGAAGGCTCGATAATCAGCTCACGGCATATAGGCAGGGGTAAAGTGCTATTTTTTACGAGTGGGGAGCGGACCTCACCTCCTCTAGGGGGGTCCGGGGGGATGCTCCCCCGGGAAGTATATATTGAAGTTAAAAGCATCAATCTGGTGCACTATAAGAGCAACATTAAGAGATCTATGGATACATCTCTCAACACCCAGATGAAACACAACTGTAATCAGATGTTCTTTTTCTTTATGGATATTTTACAAATCACTCCCCTTTCAAACTGTATTCTTGTTTTACTGCCATATAGTATTTCATAAATGTTTTTCCTTTATTATCTTGTTTGTTTTATAACTATAATGATCATATTCTTTCACACACACATACGGGTTTTGGGCCGAGGGCGACACCGTACTTCCGGTATCAACCATTTCACACGAGGTGCATACAGAATATCATAGTCTATTGCCTTAATCAATATAGTCAACTCTAAAATACCACATATATGCATTGGCATGATAATATTATTGTGACAAGTGGGGTATTCACCTGGTGTTTCCAGAAGATAGACGTAGATGCAGCCAAAATTAACCGAAGGCCACTTTTGAGGGTCGTAATTCCATACATTGTACATCCAACAACCCACACAGCTCTAGTTTACGCTGGTAACGACCTAGAGCACACCCCTCAAGTCCAGAGATGTAATCCGAAGACATGCAGCGATTTCTTCGGTCGTTAATTCAGAAAAAAAACCTAGTGCGCACTGCCTGGCTACATTAGCTAGCTGTTTATATTAGCATTGCCAAGATTTTTGCACCTCCAGAAAAATGGCATCTTTATAAAAAAATATATGGCGTGCGTTGCATTGTGGGTAGCTGTGACGTCACTGTGTGTGAAAGAATGAAGGTGTGCCGCGGAAATAATCTTTTGAATAATTTGTGACCAAACCGTTTGAGACCCACTGAGATAACTTAGACTAAAGTTAACTATCTAAACACTCAGAGAGTCCTTTAGCTCACCTGAGCCTCTCAGTCTGAGAGGAGAGGACTCTCCTCCAGCTTGTTGTGGAACCAACAGCTCCGTATGTCCGTTAGTGCAGCTAGCTAACCAGATGCTAACAACACGGTCCCTGCTGCTGGCACTGGTCCCTCTCTCTCTCTCCCTCTCTCTCCCTCTCTCTCCCTCTCTCCCTCTCTCACACACACTAAATGCGCTATGTTCGCACACACACACACACACACACACACACACACACACAAACAGCCGAGTTTGAATGACACAAGCACACTTTTATTTCCATGCAACTCTCTGATTGGTCTGGTGTCTTGCCTCTGTTGCATTCACTGAACACGGGAAATTACAGTCCTGCCGTCCTCTCTAGTGTCTTGATGAGGTTCACGTAAAGCACGGTTAATGTATTATATTATTGAGGTAGAATTGTCCGGGGCTACAGAAAAAACATTCGGGGCAGGCCAAAATATTATTTTACCAACAATGTGGAATTTATTGGCTACATATTACACAGATTATGCACAGCGGGAGCAGCAATAACCGTCAAATAATAATTCAGGCAGGGGAGCTCCGCACCCCCTGCCTGCCGCTACGGGGTGCTGCAGCGCCCTCAGCACCCCCCTTCCCGCGCCCATGCATGATGTGCATTAATGTAATGCATAATGTTATTATGGGGTGGATAAAAGTCAGTGTCAGTGGGGGAGCCGGGCCTTGTTGATGAGGCCGGTAGCGGAGGGGAAGAAGCTGTTCAGGTGGAGAGAGGTTTTGGTCCTGATGGAGCGCAGCCTCCTGCCAGAGGGGAGGGGGGGTGAACAGCTTGTGTCCAGGGTGGGAGGGGTCGGCCACTATCTTCCCTGCCCGCCTCAGCGTCCTGGAGGCATGCAGGTGATGGAGGGATGGCAGATTGCAGCCGATCACCTTCTCTGCAGAGCGGATGACACGCTGCAGCCTGCCCTTATCCTTGGCTGTGGCTGCGGCGTACCAGATGGTGATGGAGGAGGTGAGGATGGACTCCATGATGGAGGTGTAGAAGTTCACCATCATCGTCTTTGGCAGGTTGAATTTCTTCAGCTGCCTCAGGAAGAACTTCCTCTGCTGGGCTTTTTGGTGAGGGAGCCGATGTTCTGCTCCCATTTGAGGTCCTGGGCGATGATGGTGCCCAGTAAGCGGAAAGACTCCACCGCAGTTACTGGGGAGTCAGTGTGACACTCACACAGAGTGATGGGGGGTCACACAGAGTGATGGGGAGTCACACAGAGCGATGGGGAGTCACACAGAGTGATGGGGGGTCACACAGAGTGATGGGGAGTCACACAGAGTGATGGGGGGTCACACAGAGTGATGGGGAGTCACACAGAGTGATGGGCTTACACTGGCTCCCTATAGAACACAGGATAGAATTTAAAATTCTTCTTCTCGCCTACAAAGCCCTTAATGGGCAGGAGCCATCTTACCTTAAAGAACTCATTATACCCTACTGTCCTACTAGGGCATTGCGTCTCTAAAAGTACAATGGGAGCCAGAGCCTTTTCTTATCAAGCTCCACATTTGTGGAATCAGCTTCCAGTTTGTGTTCGGGCGGCAGACACCCTATCCGTTTTTAAGAGTGCGCTTAAGACCTTCCTTTTTGATAAAGCTTATAGTTAGGGCTGATTAGATCCAGCCCCTAGTTTTGCTGATATAGGCTTAGTTTGTCGGGGGACATCTTACTTCTTCCTTCTCTCTGTCTATACCTGTGTACTCTCATGTTCCGATTAACCCAGCTTCCCCAAATGTCTTTCTTTTTGGTGTCTATATACGCCGGGATCCGGAGTCATGGATGATCCTGCGCTCCTCTGTCCTGGATCGCGAGCCCTGGATCTTGAGTCGTGGCTGTGGTCCTGGATCATAGGTCCTGGATGGATATCCTCGTGGATTCATCTTCCTATTATACACACATGCATTTCCAAACATTTGGACTACCTATGTTGCAAATGTATTATCTTTTCAATTTACACACGGCATCTATTGCACGTCTGTCCGTCCTGGGAGAGGGATCCCTCCTCTGTTGCTCTCCCTGAGGTTTCTCCCATTTTTCCCTTTAAAATGTGGGTTTTCTTCGGAAGTTTTTCCTTGTACGATGTGAGGGTCTAAGGACAGAGGGTGTCGTGTTGTCATACTGATATTTTGTACAAACTGTAAAGTCCACTGAGACAAATGTAACATTTGTGATATTGGGCTATATAAATAAACATTGATTGATTGATTGATTGATTGATGGGGGGTCACACAGAGTGATGGGGAGTCACACAGAGTGATGGGGGGTCACACAGAGTGATGGGGGGTCACACAGAGTGATGGGGGGTCACACAGAGTGATGGGGAGTCACACAGAGTGATGGGGGCGGGTGGGGCTGCATTCTTCCTAAAGTCCACAACCATCTCCACTGTCTTAAGTGCATTAAGCTCCAGGTGGTTGTCCCTGCACCAGGTCACCAGATGGTCGACCCCCACCCCCCTGTAGGCAGACTCGTCCCCACCAGAGATCAGTCCGATGAGGGTGTTGTCTGAACTTCAGGAGCTTGACAGACTGGTGACTGCAGGTGCAGCTGTTGGTGTACAGGGAGAAGAGCAGAGGGGAAAGAACTCGCAAAGGACTTCATAACCACAGAAGTCAAGGCGACGGGTCTGTAGTCATTTAACCCTGTGATCCTTGTTTTCCTCGTACATACAGTATGTGAACATATTTTATTCGAAAGCTTGTTACATACATTAGAAATGGTGGCTGGGTATCAAATCTCAAAACTTTTGGGGATATTATACGATACGATATTACTTTATTTGTCAGATCAAGTCTGAAATTTGACTTGCGTCACAGCAGCTCCATGTCCAACATCAACAGACAAATATCCAGACACAATACATGAAACACAAACAACAAACATTTAACATAACAGCACAATCAGTGAGAGAAAACATGCTCAAAGAGCCTTCAGCGTGCATTTGATCTGGGATTTAGCTCTGTGTTTACTGTGAGGATTGACTGATGCACAAAGGAGTGCTTCAGTCTGACTTTATTGAATGGTGGGATATCTCCGATTAGATGGTAGCAGTTCATATTCACTGTTCAGAACATGGTTTGGGTCAGAGATGATGTGGTTGGACAGCCTCACTAGGTTGATGAGTCATAGAGTCTCTGACAGGGTTGACCAACAATCTTTGAGCAGATCTTTAACAGGTGGAGCCGTTTTGATTTGAAAGCTGCTGACAAACATTTGTACCAGGTAGCGTTGCAGTACTGCAGAATAGACAGGATCATAGATGTAAAGAACAACAGAAGAATTTCTCTGCTCGCCCCAAAAGACCTAAGACGGCGGAGAAAATAAATTCTTTGTTTTGTCCTTTTGCTCAGATATTCAATGATCCTTCCATGACAGCAGATGGTCAATCATTACACCCAAGTGTTTTTATGAAACTCGCTGCTTGATTTCATCTGTACGGATGACAATGGGGACTTTATGGGAGTCAGATGGTGAGCCAAAAACAACAACAAGAGCATTGCTATCAGTCCACTCGACCACCTGATGTACAGCCTGTTGGTGCAGCTCAGGGTCGTCTGTGTTACTGAGCAGAGATATTATTGCAGTATCATCAGATTACTTAATGATGACATGATTTTGTGTGTTGGTACGACAATCATCAGTGTAGAGAGTAAAGAGCACAGCTGAACTCACGCAGCCCTGGCGGAGGGGGACACCTACATTGGTTGTGATGGCAGATGACAGGGTTTTGTTAACCTTCACAAGATGCTCTCTACTAGTGAGGAAAGCAGCATACCAGTAAATCAGGTATGGATTTACTTCCATTTTGGCCATTTTTGACCCCAAGATGTCTGCTTGTATTGTGTTGAATGCTGATGAGAAGTCTAGGAAGAGGGCTCTTGCTCGTGTTACGTTTATCTAAATGTTTAGTGATGCGAACCAGAGTGGCCACAGCGTCTTCCGTACCGCACCCTTGTTTATAGGCAAATTGGTATGGATCCAGTTTGTCTTGTGTTGTACTGATAAGAAATCGGAGCAGAATTATTTCTAGTGATTTCATAATCACTGAGGTGAGGGCTATTGGTCTGTAGTATTGTAGTATTATGGTTTCGAGCATTTCAGTGCACTTTGCAGAATTATCCAGTGACTCAAAACGGGTAAAGAACGTGTTTAGTTCGTTAGCAAAACAAAATTCATCGTTCGTCACAATAGGTTTAGCTGAGGATGACATGCCTGTCATGGTTTTCATGGTGTCCCATACCTTTTGGCTCTCTGTGTGCCAGTTTTGATTCCCTCATATTGATCAAAACATGTTTGTTTCTCTGTTCATCCAAAACTATCCGGTAGCAAAATATTCAAAAAATATTCGTAATCTTATTCTTTGACCAGTTCCTATTTTTTATTTTGAGTTTTATATAATGTATTTTATGTAGAAAAACACAGCTTCAACGTAAAGGACTGCAGGAAAACGTTTATTTCTTAAAGTTACAACAAAAAGAAAAAAAGACTGGACTCAGGTATTCTATCTACTAGTATAAAAGGACTTTTTCAGAACTGAAATATTTGAAGAGCCTTGCTGACAGCCAACTCTGAGATCCTCTGAAGCTTCCTCAGCAGGGTTCAGTTCTTGGTTCAGGCCCAGACATTGATCAGTCCATCACTCCCTGCTGACAGCACAGCCCCCCCCCCTGTGGTCGAAGGCCACGCTCTGCACGCTGTCCCTGTGTCCCGGCAGGCTGCTGGACACCAGAGAGTCCACCTCCACGACCCTGACCAGTCCATCGGAGCAGGCCACAGCCAGCGTCCTCCCTGACGGGCTGAACGCCACCTGGTTGGCAGCCCGGGGCCCGGCATCCACTGTGGCCATGGACACCGCAGGCTTCCTGATGTCCCACAGGTTGATGATGCCATAGGAGTCGCAGGATGCCACGGTGTGGCCCGCCATGCTGCAGGTGGAGTGGTTGCAGGGGTGCTGGTGTCCCTGGAAGATAGCAGTGCAGACCCCCAGCCTGGCATCCCACAGGGCCAGGGTTTTGTCGGCTGAGCAGGTGAGAAGGAGGTCGGAGAAGGGCAGGAAGCAGACACTGTTGACGGAGGCGGTGTGGCGGCGCAGGGTGAGGGTGCAGCGCTGGCTACTCAGGTCCCACAGCCGCGCCGTCCTGTCAGCATAGCAGGAAGCCAGGAAGTGACCACAGGAGTGGAAGCAGCAACCCCAAGTGGGCCGGCTGTGGCTCAGCGTCAACACACAGCCGCCGCCGCAAGAGAAGTCCCAAAGCCGCACCTGCAGGAAGAAACACCTGCAGAGTTAGGGGTTAGAAACACCTGCAGAGTTAGGGGATAGAAACACCTGCAGAGTTTGAGGTTAGAAACACCTGCAGAGTTAGGGGTTAGAAACACCTGAAGAGTTAGGGGTTAGAAACACCTGCAGAGTTAGGGTTAGAAACACCTGCAGAGTTAGAGGTTAGAAACACCTGCAGAGTTAGGGTTAGAAACACCTGCAGAGTTAGAGGTTAGAAACACCTGCAGAGTTAGGGGTTAGAAACACCTGAAGAGTTAGGGGTTAGAAACACCTGCAGAGTTAGGGGTTAGAAACACCTGGAGAGTTAGGGGTTAGAAACACCTGCAGAGTTAGGGTTAGAAACACCTGGAGAGTTAGGGGTTAGAAACACCTGCAGAGTTAGGGGTTAGAAACACCTGGAGAGTTAGGGGTTAGAAACACCTGGAGAGTTAGGGATTAGAAACACCTGCAGAGTTAAGGGTTAGAAACACCTGCAGAGTTAGAGGTTAGAAACACCTGCAGAGTTAGGGGTTAGAAACACCTGGAGAGTTAGGGGTTAGAAACACCTGCAGAGTTAGGGTTAGAAACACCTGGAGAGTTAGGGGTTAGAAACACCTGCAGAGTTAGGGTTAGAAACACCTGGAGAGTTAGGGGTTAGAAACACCTGCAGAGTTAGGGGTTAGAAACACCTGGAGAGTTAGGGGTTAGAAACACCTGGAGAGTTAGGGATTAGAAACACCTGCAGAGTTAGGGGTTAGAAACACCTGGAGAGTTAAGGGTTAGAAACACCTGGAGAGTTAGGGGTTAGAAACACCTGCAGAGTTAGGGGTTAGAAACACCTGCAGAGTTAGGGGTCAGAAACACCTGAGTTAGGGGATAGAAACACCTGCAGAGTTAGGGGATATAAACACCTGCAGAGTTAGGGGTCAGAAACACCAGAGTTAGGGGATAGAAACACCTGCAGAGTTAGGGGTCAGAAACACCTGGAGAGTTAGGGGTTAGAAACACCTGCAGAGTTAGGGGTTAGAAACACCTGCAGAGTTAGGGGTTAGAAACACCGGGAGAGTTAGGGGTCAGAAACACCGGGAGAGTTAGGGGTTAGAAACACCAGAGTTAGGGGTCAGAAACACCGGGAGAGTTAGGGGTTAGAAACACCTGGAGAGTTAGGGGTTAGAAACACCTGCAGAGTTAGGGGTCAGAAACACCGGGAGAGTTAGGGGTTAGAAACACCTGCAGAGTTAGGGGTCAGAAACACCGGGAGAGTTAGGGGTTAGAAACACCTGGAGAGTTAGGGGTTAGAAACACCTGCAGAGTTAGGGGTCAGAAACACCTGGAGAGTTAGGGGTTAGAAACACCTGCAGAGTTAGGGGTTAGAAACACCTGCAGAGTTAGGGGTTAGAAACACCTGGAGAGTTAGGGTTAGAAACACCTGCAGAGTTAGGGGTTAGAAACACCTGGAGAGTTAGGGTTAGAAACACCTGGAGAGTTAGGGGTTAGAAACACCTGGAGAGTTAGGGGTTAGAAACACCTGCAGAGTTAGGGGTCAGAAACACCGGGAGAGTTAGGGGTTAGAAACACCTGGAGAGTTAGGGGTTAGAAACACCTGCAGAGTTAGGGGTCAGAAACACCGGGAGAGTTAGGGGTTAGAAACACCTGCAGAGTTAGGGGTTAGAAACACCTGCAGAGTTAGGGGTTAGAAACACCTGGAGAGTTAGGGTTAGAAACACCTGCAGAGTTAGGGGTTAGAAACACCTGGAGAGTTAGGGTTAGAAACACCTGGAGAGTTAGGGTTAGAAACACCTGCAGAGTTAGGGGTTAGAAACACCTGCAGAGTTAGGGGTTAGAAACACCTGGAGAGTTAGGGTTAGAAACACCTGCAGAGTTAGGGGTTAGAAACACCTGCAGAGTTAGGGGTTAGAAACACCTGCAGAGTTAGGGGATAGAAACACCTGCAGAGTTAGGGGTTAGAAACACCTGCAGAGTTAGGGGTTAGAAACACCTGGAGAGTTAGGGTTAGAAACACCTGCAGAGTTAGGGGTTAGAAACAACCTGGAGAGTTAGGGTTAGAAACACCTGGAGAGTTAGGGTTAGAAACACCTGCAGAGTTAGGGGTTAGAAACACCTGCAGAGTTAGGGGTTAGAAACACCTGCAGAGTTAGGGTTAGAAACACCTGGAGAGTTAGGGGTTAGAAACACCTGCAGAGTTAGGGGTTAGAAACACCTGGAGAGTTAGGGGTTAGAAACACCTGCACAGTTAGGAGTTAGAAACACCTGGAGAGTTAGGGGTTAGAAACACCTGGAGAGTTAGGGGTTAGAAACACCTGGAGAGTTAGGGGTTAGAAACACCAGAGTTAGGGGATAGAAACACCTGGAGAGTTAGGAGTTAGAAACACCTGGAGAGTTAGGGGTTAGAAACACCAGAGTTAGGGGTCAGAAACACCTGGAGAGTTAGGGGTTAGAAACACCTGCAGAGTTAGGGGTCAGAAACACCTGCAGAGTTAGGGGTCAGAAACACCTGCAGAGTTAGGGGTAAGAAAAACCTGCAGAGTTAGGGGTTAGAAACACCAGAGTTAGGGGTAAGAAAAACCTGCAGAGTTAGGGGTCAGAAACACCTGCAGAGTTAGGGGTCAGAAACACCTGCAGAGTTAGGGGTAAGAAAAACCTGCAGAGTTAGGGTTAGAAACACCTGCAGAGTTAGGGGTCAGAAACACCTGGAGAGTTAGGGGTTAGAAACACCTGGAGAGTTAGGGGTTAGAAACACCTGCAGAGTTAGAGGTTAGAAACACCTGCAGAGTTAGGGGTTAGAAACACCTGGAGAGTTAGGGGTTAGAAACACCTGCAGAGTTAGGGGTTAGAAACACCTGGAGAGTTAGGGGTTAGAAACACCTGCAGAGTTAGGGGTTAGAAACACCTGGAGAGTTAGGGGTTAGAAACACCTGGAGAGTTATGGATTAGAAACACCTGCAGAGTTAAGGGTTAGAAACACCTGGAGAGTTAGGGGTTAGAAACACCTGGAGAGTTAGGGGATATAAACACCTGCAGAGTTAGGGGTTAGAAACACCTGCAAGAGTTAGGGGGTCAGAAACACCTGAGTTAGGGGATTAGAACACACCTGCAGAGTTAGGGGTTTAGAAACACCTGGAGAGTTAGGGGTTAGAAACACTTGGAGAGTTAGGGGTTAGAAACACCTGGAGAGTTAGGGTTTAGAAACACCTGGAGAGTTAGGGGTTAGAAACACCTGCAGAGTTAGGGGTTAGAAACACTTGGAGAGTTAGGGGTTAGAAACACCTGGAGAGTTAGGGGTTAGAAACACCTGCAGAGTTAGGGGTTAGAAACACCAGAGTTAGGGGATAGAAACACTTGCAGAGTTAGGGGTCAGAAACACCTGGAGAGTTAGGGGTTAGAAACACCTGCAGAGTTAGGGGTCAGAAACACCTGGAGAGTTAGGGGTTAGAAACACCTGCAGAGTTAGGGGTCAGAAACACCTGGAGAGTTAGGGGGTTAGAAAACACCTGCAGAGTTAGGGGAATACCAGTAGTACACCTGCAGAGTTAGGGGTTAGAACACACCTGCAGAGTTAGGGGTCAGAAACACCTGGAGAGTTTAGGGGTTAGAAAACACCTGCAGAGTTAGGGG